>NC_073308.1:17502378-17818378 GCF_027595985.1 Sorex araneus
CTCAACAGAATCAAAGGTCTTCTTTAAATCGATGAACATTAGACAGAGTTGCATCTTGAACTCTTGCAAAACCTCAATGAGCTTGGTTACTGTGTGGATATGGTCGATCATGTTGAATCCTTTTTGGAACCCAGCTTGCTCGCATGGTTGTCCTTCATCTAGTGTTCTGCTAATCCTATTCAGGATGACTCCAGTGAATAACTTGTAGACTACGAACAACAGACAGATACGGCAATAGTTGCCCATGTCGTCGGTGTCTCCCTTCTTGTAAATCAGGATGGCCCTGCTGGGTTTCCATTGGGAAGGAACCTTGCATTCAGACAGGTAGCGTGTGAAGAGCTGAGTCAGTGTATTGACGAGTACTCGCAGCAGATTCTTCACTCAGGTGTTCAGGTCTGACCTTATCTGGACCAGATGCTTTCGTCTTTACCAAAGAAATGGCATGTTGCATTTCAGAAGGGAGAATGATAGGAATGACATATCATCCTGCAGAATTTGGTATGTGGGCAGGTGAACATGTCTGTTGAAGAGATCCAAGTAGAAGTCATAAATGATCCTCTCCATTGCCCTTCTGGAAGATGTAATAGATCCATCAGGACATTGTAGGGCAGTCATCTTGCTCTTGTAGTTGGTGAAGAACAGGTGAACATTGCAAATACTTTTCTCGACTTCTGCCACATCAGCCAACACTGTTGCTCTTCTCTCTCTGAGGTCTTCCTTTATCGCTTCTCTGCACAGCTTTGTGAGCTTAGACGTTAGCTTATGATTGGCTGAGGTTTGTGCCAAACCACGTTGGTAAATGAGCTCGAGAGTTTCCAAAGACAGGCATCTTTTTGTGGCTTTCTCTCTCTCTATTGTATGTTCCTTGCACAATCATGGAGGTGCTGAACCAGTTGATCATATTCCTCATCGACATTGTCAACAATGGCACCTTCCCATATTGCTGCAATAGTGCCAAAGAGCTCCCAGTTGGTGGTCGTTCTGGGAGTTCTATTCTTAAACTTTGCAGCCCTTTCTCCCTGCTCCATGAAGTAAAATTTCACATGAAGGAGATGGTGGTCTGATCCTGTTTGGAATTTTGGGACAGCAGTGACATCAGTCAGACAAAACCATCGATTGAATATGATGTGGTCAATTTCATTGTGGAACCTAACATCAATAAATGATGTCAGGAAAATTAAGCAACCTTATGAAAAAGAATGAAACTGGACCTTTGTTTTATAGTTTATGAAACGATAAACCCAAAGTGGATTACAGACTTAAACATAGGCCCTGAAATCATAGAACAATAGTTAGTCAAGTGGCCATCATCTGTTCTGAAAGGTCTAGTTTGTGTTCTGGGCATTCTGCTTATATTTCTCTCTCTCTCTGGTTTCTGAGCCCAATTAAGGTGTTCTCTTTCCCTTTGCCTTGGCTGAATACAACTTGGTGCTTGCTGCTAGGAGAGCTTAAGTATCAGTAATTCTGTGTAAGTTGGAGAAATAGCAGCTTTTGCCCTGTGAGTCTGTGATCTGTCTCCATCAACAAGAGGCGAATTCCTCACTGAGTAGTTTTCCATTTCCCCAGCTTCAGATTCTTGTGTGTTCTCAGTTTTATGGATTTGGAGGATTCAGCCTGCATGTTCAGAAAGTCCTCAGTGTCTCTTACAAGAACACTGGATCATTCCAGCATTGTCTGTTTATCTGGCTACAGACTAAGAGTCAAGCAACCCTGGAAAGTCACTCACTTGCTCTCCCCTGTTTGTGAACACCAGGAACTCACAGCTTGGGGCTGATGTTCAAAGGTGCAAGGAAGGGTGGACATACTAATGGTGCTCCCTGGTCCTGATTTACCCATGTAAAAATCTTTCTTAAAGCACGTGAGATCTTTCTGCCATTGTGTACTCTGTGACTATTTGTAGTCAAATTTATTACAAGTGGGGGCTGTGAGATAGTATAGAGGTTTGAATTCTGGTACCACACAGTCCCCCAATCATCACTTGGTATAGTCCTGGAGGCCCCTAAGTGCTTATGGGTCAGCTGAATGTCCCCAGAACCGCAGGGCCTTAGATGCTTTGCGTCTTAGGGCCCTTCCATTCAACCACTAGCCCAGTTGGCTGAGAATCATCATTGCCCACGCCTCAGATATCTTGAATTCTGAGTTCTGCTTGGGAACCCCCAACACACACACCCCAAAATAAAAAATAAGTCATATTTTTTGATGAGACACTTGGGGACACCAGGATTATAATCAGCAGTGCCATCTGTGAGGGTCAAACCCAGGCCTTAGAGGAAAGGTAAAGCAAGGCAAGGCATGTGTTCTACCTCTTGAGCCATATCCCCAGCTCTGATAGGTGCTGTGAAAGTTTGAGGTTCTGATCTGATCCTGTATCTACTTCAAACTTCACTTTTTCCCACCTCTCTGTGTATTATTTTTTATTGGTAATTTCCAACTCAGACTGTCTTAGAGTACATATTAACTATAGAGAGTATTCACCACTATTATTGTTTTCTGAGTAATTCACCACTATTACTGAGGAAAGATGGCGCCACCACTGCCCGAACCCCTTGTGCTTTCCCGAACCTGGCTCACCGTCTCGCTTGGACTGCACGCGGCTCAGCACACCAGGCATGGAACTCTACACGTGATCCCTGCTGAAACTCTATGCATGATTCCTGATGGACACCGCTGGCTGTTTTGCAAGATTCAGACACAATGGCATTGGCAGGGCACGGAGAAACTGCAGTGGCGGCCATAGCGTTGCCTCTTGCTCTGGCCAGGCGAGTCGCAGCACCTTCAGACATAGAGCCTTGGCGGCAGTGTGCACAGTGGCTCATCCACTGTGGGGTGCTGTCAGCCAACCACCTGGTGTCCTGGGACTTGGCGCAGGTGTTCGACCTGGCACAGACCCTCCGCCATAGGGTCCTGCTCTGCCAGCTGCCCAACAACCTCCGGGCACACTCCATCAACCTCAAGGAGATCAACCTTAGGCCGCAGATATCCCAGGTGCTGCCCAGAGATGCAGGTAGGTGCGTGTTTGTTAGTTTGCAGATTGTTACAACATGCCAGTCAACCAAAAGCTTATATTTGGTAGACTGGGAACACCTGCAAAGGCGATTAAAGGCCGCCCCAAAAGCTTCTGTCCCTCTCAGAGAGCTCAGCCAGCTACTGAGACTATCCTGCCTGCATGGCAGAGCCTGGCAAGCTACCCATGGCGCACTTGATATGCCAAAAACAGTAACAACGGTGGTCCTCATTCTCCTGACCCTGAAAGAGCCCCCAATATGCCATCAGGCTACACTAGCACGCGACAGGGAAGAATGGAGATGTTACTGGCTCCCACTCGAACAAATCAACGAACAATGGGATGACAGTGATACAATGATACAGTGATTACTGTTTCCTTATTCTTTCTTATTTTATGTCTCAGATGCATTTTCTTGGCCCATTTACTAAACTGGCTTTTCATTCATGGTCAAAATACAGACTTAATGATTGTGTCACTATTAAAGCAAGAGACATTCATGCTGCTAACCTTGGACTCACCTTCACCATCTCCATAGTTTTGATTTGAGAAATGGACAGGGAATTAACTTTTGTAGATGTGATGAGACTTTATTTTTTTATGAATCTAAGGGACAGGTATGGGTGACAAACGGAGACCCACCTTCCCATGGCTTTTGCTGGCTTTTGCTGATGTAGCACACTTCCTGGAACCATTTCTGATAGTTGTTCCCCTCTGAAGGAATCAACTTGTGTGTTCATTTGGTTTGGGGACAAAAATCTGACAGCTCTGTCAGAGGTGTGAATATTTTGCCAGCAACTAACAAATCCTGACAATCTGGACTTCATCATCCTCTGCAGCCTTGGGAGAGAGAGGAGCCTGTGGTGAGATTAGCGATGAGTCAGACTTTGACATGGAACTTTCTGGAAGGCAGGGGATTTGGGGTCTGACACACACACACACACGTGCACATGCCCACATACAAATGCATAGCTTTCTGAGACTGTGCATAATTCAGAGTGGGTTTTGGTTCTCTTTGTGTAGAATTTCTCAAGAACTGTCAGATGCTTTTTCAGCAGAACCAGGTTGATGCACTTACTCGGACATGAACTCAACAAGCATGCATTTTCTGCAGAAATCAGTTCAAACAGTGGAAACTGCCAAAATATGGCATCCTGCCTCTTCTAAGAGACTGACACTGGCCGACAATTGTTTGCAAGGGGAGCTGCTGAAGTCACAAGTTGGGAGACTTAACTATGAATGTGACAGGAGTTCAAGGAAGGTGAGAGGAACACACTGTGGGATTTCCCAGAGAAACCCCCGGGGGAAGTGCAGCTTGAGCTAACCCTTGTGATTCAGTTTCAGGATTTACCTGTGTACCTGACATTGCAGTTTCAGCGAGTTATTTTCAATCTTTGATCTCTCATCAGCACATTTTCTCTTTCTCAGTGCTGATCTGAAAATGGTCCAGAAAGGAGTCAGAACTCTGGATACTTGTCAGTTTCTCTTTCTTGAGCTTTTCTTTTGGCAAAATAAAATAAACTAAACTTATTTTATTTTCTGCAAGGGAGGAAAAACCTGTCAGAAAGAAAAGGAAGTAGAGAAGTATATCAATCATTCTTAAACGTGTTTGAGAAGCAAGTGCATTTCTACCTCAGGCCTCACATTAAATATATATGCATATATACATATATAGATACATATATATTTATGTATATTGCCAATTCTTGCTTTTTATCAGGCCATTCACACATTGGCACTTGAATGTAGAAGCTGCAAAAGAGCAAATCTAATGAGTGTCATGGGCAGCTGTTACATGAATGATAAAAAACTTCTGAAAGTATCTCCACACAAATCAGAGTGGTGCACACTTTATAATAAGGGCAATGATAATCAGGATGATTTAGAGCCACTTTAATCAAAGGCTATATTAGAATGTGGATCCCAGAGGTGAGAAGGCCGTTATTAGTTCATTGAACCGCCCCGATCCCAGGGCATTCATCGCTCAACTCACACAGAAGGATTTTAGTATCTTTCTAAAAGAAAATCTTTTTCTGAATATTTGGCTTGTAAGGAGTGGGAATGGTCTGGGAAAAAGATAAGAAGAGATAAATAAGAGAATTTGAAGTTAAAATGGGGAAAAATGGGATGGGCCAAAAGACAAAAGAGAACGAGTCTATTTTTCTCTAAGTTAAGACAAAAGAGAACTAAGTCTATTTATCTTGAAATTAGTATAGAAGAGAACTAAGTCTATATTTCTCCAAGTTAAGACAGGTCTGGGAGCTTGTTAGTGCCTGCCAATGTTTTTTGTCACATGAAAGTTTGTAAGATTGATTAAAGCACTTAGAAATAGACATTAGCAAAAAATATTTATAAGCAATTGAATATATTTTAAAAATATGATTTAGGAGGCTTCTACATCATTTAGAAATCACCTTTTTTGTATGCTCATCAAGTCCAGATTTATCGCTCCGTGCTTGACTTCTTTCATGCGTTCCAGAATTGGTCATTAAACTCTCCACCTGAAAGCCCTACTTGGAAAGCAAATAAGACTCACTGTTCATAAGAATTCTAGCTTCTGCCTGTTCTCTGTCATTGTCCTACACTCCAGGCTTCTGTGTCCACCTCTGTCAATAGTCATATCCAACCCAGCAGTCATGCATGAATTCAACCCAGCAGTCACCCTGCCCACTTCTTTCCCCTCCAAGACCCATGTTCCTATCCCTTCCCCCACTGTCTTGGTCCACAGCTTTTTTTCATGGAAAAATGCCTGTATCTCCTAACTAGTCCCCATATTGTACACTTGCACCTTGAGATTATTTTCTACACATGCACCATCTGAGCCAGCCTGTGGAAGTGAAAGATTGTGAAACCTCCTCTACTCAGTAGAGGAAGACTTGGGTCCAGGATTCACACCAGGATCTGTACAGTTTCAGTACACCTTGGGCCCAGCTACCTCGTCAGCCTTCCCCCTTTCCCATTCTCCATCTCTTTCAGGAGGACTACAGCCTCTGATTGACTGATGCTCTCTCAGTTCCTTAGCACATGAACTTCTCCCTACCTAAAGCATTTTTCTAGCTGTCAACACGTTTTGCTTCATCTTTTCAGTCAGATTCTGCTTAAACGTTCCTGCTGAGAGCTACATGCTCTTACAAAGAATATTCTCTCTCCAAGGGTCTCTCTTCTCCCTCTTCCTTCCTCTTCTGTGAGTTTTCTTTATAGAACTGCCATTGTTTGACATGATGTCATAATTGTTGATGATGATGGTGAAGATCATCAGGCAATGTATTTAGTGAGAGATGAAGGATGGAGAGAGGTAATGATGAAGCAAGGAAGGACCTGGGATGGCAGAAGAAAGAGGGAGGGCACAAGAGTGTTCTATCAAGTTTTCCAGATGCTTCCAGGATGCAGTGAAATCTGAGAATCAAAGAATCAAAGACAGGAGCTAAATACACCAACTTTCAATTGCTGGAATGAAATGGAAGCATTACTGTTCATCATCTTGGCTTGGGGAAGCTGTAGGGATTTCCATTTGTCCTTCATCTTTGCCAGTTTAGATAAATACTTTACTTTTTGTTGGTTTGGAATCCACAGCCATTTGTGCTCAAGGATTCATCCTGACTATGCACTCAGGGATCACTTCCAGCAGTGATTGTGGGGCCATGTGTGGTCCCAGCTTCTTTATTATTTTACTAAAAAGAATCTGTAAATACATGCAAAGGTGTTTATAATCTGCTCCAGATACCACCAACGTTGGCCAAAGGAAACCCCATCTCCCCAAATGACTCTAAACACTAAGTTTGGACTGCAGATTAATGATTGGATCTGCCGCCCATTAATTTATTTGCAGGAGACACCTGTGCCAACAACCTCGTTAGTTTAGGTTATAGCTGCAATAAGGCAAGAGCTCTACCAACTGTACAATCTCTCCAGTTTGGGGTAATTTTTTTAAAGAAGGCCCAGCTCAAACGTTGTTTCTCTATTTCTGCAAGTCTGTTTTCTAGAGGAAGAATATGAATGAGATAACCAGCACTTGGGTCCACTCTCAAGACAGTGACATATTCCCTTGACCTCAGTTTTCTCATCTGTAAAAGCTGAATAATACCAGTAATTTTCCTCCTGGAGTTGAAACAATATTAAATGTACCCCATGGAAAGGTGGTAGAGCAGTACTCAGCAGAGTAAGAGCAGTGAATGGGTCTGCTGTTAGACTGAGGGAACGGCTCTCAAGCAGAAAATGCACGTGGAAAATTCCTTTGGCCAATGATTTTGAAAGTAGCTAGGGGGATTGAGACAGACCATTTTCTCTATTACTCTAACTCCACTCAAGAACAGAGTTGGTTAATGATTAGACCCTATAAAATTTTCCATGTCATGCGTCTTTTCCCCACCAGGCAATAGAAAGTAATTAAGAATTATGGGAAGCAGATTCAGAGAGAGGGAAAGCGTGCCTTTCTAGGGACAAGCTCCAAACCCTAACGAGGTTATTGGCACAGGTGTCTCCTGCAAATAAATTAATGGGAAGGCAGATCCAATCATTAATCTGTCATCCAAACTTGGTGTTTAGAGTCATTTGGGGAGATGGGGCTTCCTTTGGCCAACCTTGGTGGGTCTGGAGCAAAGATTAGAAAGCACAGTGATTTCATTAGGATAACAAGGCTGTTAAAGAACAATCTGGCTCTTTAGATGGTATTTATAAAGCATTTCAAAGAAACTGGGTTCTGACAGCTGCTGTCATTCCCTCACACAGGAACTATGGTGATTTATTGATACAGCAAGGGAGCTGTTATTATCCTTATTTGTAAAAGTTTTACACATACTACCTGTCTGTCTGGCCTAGTTGCAAACTTTCCAAAGACAAACATACCCAATTGAAGGAGCCATTGCCTTGGCATGAAATTGTGTTCTAATAGAATGTGATAAAGTCACATTTATGTAGTGTCACATGTCATTTTCTAAATGACTCCAAGTCCTTTCTGGAGGGAAGCTAGTGGATACAGTTGTGTTCTGTCTGTGGATTGCCTACCAACACTTCTTGGCTAGGGTTTTCTGGCTGAGGTTCTGGATGCCATGTGAATCATGAGACACATGCCCACTTTTTTTCAACAGAAGAATACTCCATTCTGCAGAAATCAGTGTTGCCAAGTGTACAAGTGCATCAGGATGAAATCTGTGTGATTTATAATTTCTAATCTCTAAGTATCCAGCCACAATCCCTCCCAACTTGAGCTAAATGAGAATCGACTATTTTTAACTGAAATTATGGCCTCATTTATTTTCTCTCTTGACTAGTGTAGGAAGATGGGACCATGAAGATTGCATTTAGACTGGGTAGTCAGGCCATTCAGTTAGAAGGAAGTGTCTGTGTGGGTTTTAGGAACAGGAAAAGCCATCTACCACTAGAGGTGGGACAAGGAGAGTAGGATGTTTGGTTCTTCTCAACTCCTGTGGAAGAGTGGCAGGAATTTTGATACTTCCTCGACTACAGTGGGATCTTGGGAGCCTTCTCACCTATATATATTCATCTTATCCAGAGTCAGGGAGCTCAGGGAAAGTAAATTTCATCAGGTCACTGAAGGAGGAATGGCTAAGGGTGAAATGTTAGGTGCTTCTACTCAATGGGTTACACTCTTTTTGAGGGGAAAATGTGGTCATTAGGAGGAGGGGCAGTTGTTTCCATAATAGAGATGTACATCATTCCTTTTCTGGAAGGGAGAAGCAGAACCAAATAGGAATGTATAAAATATCTGCCTTGGGTAGAGGCATGATAGTACATCTTCGCAAATAAACTAAAACAAGCCTGATCCCCATAGCCCTCAACCCCCGGTCGTTCCAAGGAGAGGCACTTTGAAACTTGACAGAGATGAATTTTTGACAACTGAAATGTGTTTTTATGATAGGTAAGAGATACCTGTTGTACCAACAGGTATATTGAAAATTTTAAGGAAATTTCTTGAAAAAAATTTAAGGAAATTTTAAGGAATATTGAAAATTTTAAGGAAATGCTCCCTCTTTTTACAACCATCTTTCATTGCCCCAGTTAAAACTGCTGAAGCATCGATTTGACCATACATGGCTATTTTTTTAATTGTTTTAATTTTATTGAATCACTGTGAGATAGTTACAAGCTTTCATGTTTGAGTTACAATCTCACAATGATCAAACACCCATCCCTCCACCAGTGCACATTCCCCACCACCAATATCCCGGGTATACCCCCCCTTTCTCACCCTCCCCCTGCCTATGGCAGACAATATTCCCCATACTCTCTCTCTACTTTTGGGCATTATGGCTTGCAACACAGACACTGGGAGGTCATTATGTTTGGTCCATTATCTACTTTCGGTATGCATCTCCCATCCCAACTAGTTCCTCCAGCCATCATTTTCTGAGTGATCCCTTCTCTATTCCATCTGCCTTCTCCCCTCTGCTCATGAAGCAGGCTTCTAGCTATGGGGCAATCCCCCTGGCCCTTGTATCTACTGTCCTTGGGTGTCAGACTCATGTGATGTTATTTTATACTCCACAAATGACTGCAGTCCTTCTATGTCTGTCCCTCTCTTTCTGACTCGTTTCACTTAGCCATACATAGCTATTTTTACTCTGTACAAAAGTTTGACTCCATCCTTTAGTGATAATGATTACATATGGAAATTTTGCATGTATTCTATATTTGGTTACCTGGGAGTGATAGAAGTCTTTGAAACTTCTAATAACCAGCCTTTTCATCTCTTCATTAGTCATTATTTTTGTGTGTTCTTAAAAAAATAGAAAGGAAAAATTCTAAAATTTATCTTAGAGATTGTCTCTCATCTCCACCTGAGATATGTAGGTTCCCTCATTTTCTTTGTCTCTCTCCCCATCCCTCCCTTCCTCCCTCCCTCCCTCCCTCTCTCTCTCTCTCTCTCTCCTGTATATATCCCCTCCTAAAATAAAATAAAGCTATCTTACTTTTAAAAAGAAAAATTGAATGGAGCTGAACCTTCTGTTTTCAATTTTCCTTTCTGTTTTCCTTTCTCTTCCCTCTTCTATTTCTCCTTCTCTTTCCCTTTCTTCTTCCCTCCCCTCCTTTCCCTCCCCTCCTCTCTCCCTCCAGTTCCCCTTCCCACCCCCATTCCTCCCTTCTCACCTCCCCTTTTTTCCCCTCCTCTCCCCAAAAGTTTACTGTTCATAGATCCCAGATTCACAGCAAAACTCAAAGCCACATGAGGAGAACAAGAGAGGATGCTGCCAAGAATGACAAGGGACGAGGCACTGCTTGGATTTAGGTATATCAGAACAGTGTCTGAAATTTCCCAGCTATGAATGAACTGGTCCATGCAAGCCACAGAGATTTATTGTGGTTCACTGACTTCTCTCTGGGGCATATGCTTTCAGGAAGAACTGGGTTTAATTAAGGAGTGTCTTGCTCTTCATTCATGGCACTTTCTACTAAAACTACATCTCCAAGCTTCCCGTGCTCACCTCAATGGGAAGGGGGCAGTGTCAACTGAGGTCTCTGAGATGGCTCCTACAGGGGGTGTTAAGTTCACTTCCTTCCATGTCTGTGGTGTCTGTTGCCCAAGCATCTTTTTCAGGAGTACAAAATTGTCCTCTTGGGATGCTGCAGTGCAGCTGCTAAAACCTCTGAGCTTACTGCTTGGAAGTACCATCTTCTTCCGGGGCTGCTCCTCTCTGGTCTGAGTTTTCACTGAGTCTCTATAGAGGTAAGAACTGCTGGTCTCGCCATGTGGGGCTTATACCTTTACCATGATGGACCCAAGTCTAACTGATAATATGTTCACTTTTGCTACTTCTCAATGGAACTTTGAAAGTCTGTGATTGATTCATTTCTGTTAAGGGAAAGTGGAAGCTACTGGCAAAAAATTTTAAAAAAATAGGATTTAGTGCAGACCTCATATATTGCTGTGCCGTTCCTATCCCCCTGTTGTTTTAGTTAGTCAAGAGTTGGCTATGTTTTCTTTTTTCTCCCAGTCATGACCAGTTTTAATCCTAAGGAACAGCTCGTCCTTGAATGTTAATCTGATGGTTCTAATGTAGGCAATTTGGGGAAGGAAATTGGCAGAGGATTTGAAATTTAAAATAGAAGTTCCTATTGCTCTCCAGCAAAATAGTAAGACCCTTGAAAGTACTTCCTTGGAATATGAATGAAGAATCAATCATATCAGACATTTATTTATCCTTTGTAATTAATGACAAACTTACTTTCAAAATATAACCACACTTTCCTATCCATGTATGACATGGGCCAGAAAAAGCTTTGTACTGGGAGCCAGAAAATCTAAGTCTAATTCTGACTCTTTGAGCCAAGGTTATTTATATAACCATGGAAAAAATATTTAATCTCCTGAAGCTTAACCCCTGCATTAAAAAAATGATGATGATAATATTTTACAGGACTGATATGAGTATTAAATAATAGAGAGAAAAATAGCCAGCCTAATGCTTTCACACATAATAGTTGCTTTACAGCTGTCAGGTATTCTGAAGAATTCCTGTTGGATTTCAGTTTCAGCAAAGTATGAGTTATTACCCAAGTCCCATTGAAATTAACCCAGGATATATTTTCTTCCTAAGTCTGCAGAGACAATGGTGCCTACCACCCCACTTGTCTTTAAAAACCAGCTTAAGGAGAAAGAAAATCAATGATTCTAAGATGCTCAAGGGTACATGGCAGCTGATCTCTGAACACTTGGGTGTGAAAGCACCAACACCAACATTCTCATTTTGAGATAGGCTGCAGAATGCTATACATGTTGTTAGAAGTTTGGGATAGATCTTTTTGTTACAAAACATCGCCAAGAAATGTCTGTACTTAAAACAATAAAAGCTGAGAGAGAGAGGTACAGAGTGTGCCTCCAAGTCCATTGCCTCAACTCCAGCTGATAGTTTACCATATGAAGAGTCTGGCCCTTCACATGATACTACTGGAGACAGCAAATGGACACCACTAGCAATTGCATTCTATGGATTCCATCATAATCCAAAGAAGCAAATACTGGATCACAGTAATCTGGGATTTGAGAAGGTCCTGGTTTTATGTTTTAACTGCCTTCATTTTCAATCCATGGTATTCAATTTAGAAATAGCACAAGTGAGAGCAAAGCAAAAGCAGGAGCGATTGCACAGCGGGTAGGGCGTTTGCCTTGCACGCGGCCGACCCGGGTTTGATCCCCGGCATCCCATATGGTCCCCCAAGCACTGCCAGGAGTAATTCCTGAGTGCAAAAGCCAGGAGTAACCCCTGAGCATCGCTGGGTGTGACCCCAAAAAGCAAAATAAATAAATAAATAAATAAAATAAAGGCTCGTTTCTCACTCAAGGTCTGTGGCTCCTCCCTACGCATCAGCCCTTGTATTTGACACAGCAGATCTGAAAACATATTCCAGCCTTCCCCAGCATAGGCGCATGACTGTGCATGAGGTTTCAGGGAGTAGATATTTAAGACCTTCACCCTGAGTGGCTGGGGGAGGAGGAAAAGAGCCAAAAGTGACACCAGGAAGTAGTGGAGGACCTTGGGCACTTCAGTGGGGGCCAGGGAAAGCGGGGAGGAAGTGCAGCAATTTGTACTTCAGAACCATAAACTTTTACCCTGTGGCAACCATGTTGCCTAAACTATGGCATTAAATTTTTTAAAATTAGTTTTGACATAGTGATATCAACTATATTTTAAAATTCTGTTATTTAAATATGTCTTTGAGTCTTTGATTTATAATACTGTTAATGATAGTTCTTCATGCACAACATCCAGGACCACAAATTGTTTCTTTAACTTTAATATTCTCAACAGTGAATAATGGAATAGCTTTCAAGATTTGATGGAAACAGGTCAATATTAACCTTTAAAAGGTTTTTGTTTTTGTTTTTCAATAGCTCAAAAAAAGTTTCTTTTCTTAGAAAACATTCATATATCTATCTGCTAAATTTCTGCAATTGAGTGGGCTGTGAGGGACAAAGAAAACCAAGCACCAATTATACCTTCTGTATACATTGATCTCTGTGAATATATGCATGTACATTAGGTAGTGGTTAAATATCTTTACAAATACCTTCTGATCTTAAAGGAGTTATTTGGGACAGATGAATTTATTCCAGTTTGACATATCAGTAAAAAATGAGAACTAACAATGTTAAGAATCATAAGTAAAATAAAAAATAAAATGAATTATCTTAGAAAAATCAGAGCTACTTAATGAATAAGCCAGTAGTTGAGCAGAACCTCTTTTGTGAGACTCAAGTTTTAGTGGTTTGTTCCTGTGAATAAGTCTTAGTAGCCAAAAGGGACTTATTTTCCCTCCTTCCTTAGATAGAACTTGTGTTAATCTGACTCTTCTGAAACAGTGTTTGCCCATAATTGAGAGAGAGATAAATAGAGATAGAAAGAGAGAGAAAGAGAGAGAAGAAAGAAAGAAAGAAAGAAAGAAAGAAAGAAAGAAAGAAAGAAAGAAAGAAAGAAAGAAAGAAAGAAAGAAAGAAAGAAAGAAAGAGAGAGAAAGAAAGAGAGCATGTAAGAAAGAGAGCATGTAAGAAAGGAAGTGAGCATATTATGGTTGAAGGCATGGGCTACAGCAAAAGGATATTTTAGATATTTATATTCTAGAATATTAAACTGTTTTTTGCTACCCAGTAACTGCAGACCTCAGTTTCTTTGTCTCCCAAATATATAGGGAAGGTGACACTGACCTGATCCCATAGAGTAGTACCTATATTGCCTGAGTGTCTTTTGGAGCTTGACTCTTGCATCATGCCCTTGAATGTGACTAGGACTAAGTGACTCCTTTCAACCAGGTCAGGCTGTGTCACTTGTGAGTTACAGAACCTAGAGTTCCAAGGGGTGTCTTCCAAGGAGCATCCAAGACATTCAGTGTTTTGCTAGCTAATGCTTTCTAAGGGAAGCTAGTAGTCATGTTCTGAGCTGCCTTCTGGTGATACCCAGGGACGAAGCAACCAATTACTAATTAAGATCAGCCTTGGGTTGAATATTGAAACGATTCTATATTTCCTTGCCCCCAACCCCTAGAGGTCACTTTGAGTACAGCCTCATGGCGATCCTGAACTAAGATCTGGTTTACAACCTTCCGGGAAATCCTGGGCCAAGATTTTTGATTACACATACACTGGTCCATGGCAAATCGGATTCATTGCTGCTACAATGGTGATCATTTGTTACACAGCAGTAAATAATGAATACACCTGAGGATAAAAAGGGAAGAAATAGGGGATCTTGTATAATGTGCTGCCCACTTTTAAAAAAAAAATCATTTGTGTGATGCTTTATAGAAGAAATAGAGATAAAAGCAAATGAGTAGAAAATAGGACATTTTTCTATATCGTGATACTTTGCACTGACATAGGCAGCCATAGTTCTGCTTTTGACAGCCACTGGCCTTTTCCTCCATCACTGCAGAAGGGAAAATTGACTCAACGATAATTATAATAATAAATGGCAAGGCTCACTTGAGCTTTTGCCTATCAGTCAGACGTCACATATGTCATTGGGCTTCCAAGACATTGATGTGACTAGTGTCTTAGATCAATGGATAGATGAGGAGACTATGAATGATCATAAGCTCAAATGTCAGCATTATCCCTTGCAATGCACTCCGGGCCTGCAGATAACCTGAAAGGTCATGTCGATAGTTGCCACCTGCTACGACTCACGTTCCAAACACTCTCAGACAACCTGGCGTTTCTGGAGCAGGGGAAGTTGGACGCAATGTCAGCCTGACAATTGATAATGTATCACAGCACATCGTTGTACTTGAGTGTAATGGCAATCTTCCAGGTCTTTGAAAGAGATCGGGGCTGTCTCCTGCTTCTCTCTCTCTCAGATTGGTGGCCACACTCTTTCCAGCCAAATGTGTTTTTCAGTAGCAGGTATGAACTGACCACATTCACTTTCCCTATGACCAGTGCTTGTGGGACTTCCCAGTGATGCTACCCACCTGCACTGCACCATCTATGGAAAAGTCCTTCCTTTTCTATTCGGAAGCAGCAGGGTGGGGAGGCAGGGAGTGTGGTGGGGGAGTATGAATTGGTGAAAAGTCTGAATGTATAGTACACTTTAAAGAAAATGTGGTTTAGTGCTTTTTAATACATATAGTAACTTCAACTAATTGCCAAAATAAAGTTTGCTCCCTCTGGCTTTAATGAACAGATTAGCAGCACTAGCATTAGCAACATCATTTGCATAAAATTAATTTGCGAAAGCCCTTAAAAATAGTGTTCAGAGTGGCTTCAACATGCTCCCTGCCTGTTTACACTATTAATTTGCTAAGTAAACCTTTCTTTTTAAGTAGGTCAAAAGTGAAGCATTAGTCCAGCTCAAGAGGAATTATGGCAAAATCCTAAAATGAGTGAAGTCTTGATTGGACTGTTCCTACCATATGGGGGTAGTAAGACATCTGTCTGGGAGGTTATCCCCCAGTGAACGGAGGGTATTGGCAAATGCCTATTTTTCTAGTTACAATAGAGCATATTTTTACTTAATAGATAGGATTGTGAAGCCGCTGTGGAATGGTGTTAAAAAGTTTGTTGAAAGATGGAATATTACAGATAGAAACTAGATCAAGTATTTTTGCAAAAAATGTGGGGAAATTCTCATTATTAAAAATATTATAATCACCTGGCATAATTTTCTATTTTAAGCCTGATGGCACTCTCTGGGTCATTCATTAAATTACTCACCCCCCACAATCGATTTATCAATGTGTTCATAAAATGTTTTTTATAAGGTATGATTTAAGTGATTTGAAAGAAATAAAATGTACAAGAATGTCAAGAAGAGTAAAGGCAGAACATTTGGGAGGTGAGGGTGCTACTTCAAAATACATTTTAAAATACTTAAAATGTATTTTAAGGAGATACATTTGAAAAACTTAGTAATTAATTACTCAATTAAAATTGAGCATATTTGTATACTCAATTTTAAAAATTATAACAAAAGTATAATTAAAATTTTAAAAATTATAATTAAAATTGAGACAAATAAATAGATCAATGAAATCAGTAAAGTGAATTCAGACACAAGAAGCACACATGCGGATTTCTAACACAATAATTGGAGAATGTTAGGTGAATGTAGAAAAGTGTATCATCAAATGTTGGAATATTAACTTCCCAACTTAAAAATTAGCTCACTACTTAACACTTCATAAAACATTGTTCCAAGTAAATATAGGAGGAGAATTCCAGAAGGTTTCTTAAATGAGAGACAAAATGAGAAAACTGTAAGGGATAAAGAGATATCTGTGAGAAGATCACATTTTAAAACCTCTGTATGAAAAGAAAGAACAGAAATTCAAGCTAGGAAAACATATCCATATGGTGTATAGAACAAAGTAAGTAATAAATTTTATGAAGTCATTTTAAAAATCAATGAAACCCATTCTAAGATTAGGAATAGGTGACTTATAGAAAAGAAAATAACAAATAGCATAGCCACACAAAGATATGTCCAGGAATCAGGAAAATTGAAAGAAAAACAACTATTAAATACTGTTTTTCACTAATCAAATTGGCAAAAACATTAAGTGATGGTAAGTAAATGGATAAAATTTATTCCTATCCAGTTGGTAAGAGCTATAAAACTTTCTTGGATGATAAATACCTATTAAAATTAGAGTTTAATAATGCTATGATAATTTCAGCTCTGATATTTTTTGTTAAAGTCATGCATGTGCTCTAAGAATCATGTGGAAGGATATTTGTCCCCTGCAATGATTTAGCATGATAAGTGATTTGAATTACATAAATGTCCCAGAATGGATGGAGAAATCATGGTTCCTCTAGGAACTTTATCCATATATGCAGTGCTGCAATTTTAAGAAAATTCATGGAAATGTTACTTATCATAGAAGATGTGAAGCACCTTCTGTCCATTCATTTGGGGATCATAGTATAATCTGTGAAAGATCCATATGAAAATGGTACTTAGTTGTGTAGAAGAATAATAATAGGGAGCAAGAGTCTAAGGAAAGAAGCAAAGTTCAGAGGGCATGGTTTAAACTCCAGTTTCCAAAAAGATGGCATTTGCTTAAAATATTTATGGTATATATTTGTTCATTCTTTAGTGCCCTGGGTTGAACCCATCTTTAGTGTATTTATATAATAAACTATGCATGTGATACATAGCATATACCTACATGTTGCATATACATGTACAATTATTATTAACATGAAAATAAGTATTCCACAGATACAGTATTATATTAAAGGTCTGGGACTGGAAAGATAGCTGGAAGGGCTAAAGTATGTTTTTTGTATCCAGGAGTCTAGGTTGCTTCTCCAGTACCTCAGGATATCCCAGACACTGCCAGCAGTAAGCCTTGAGCATCAAGAGCGACAGTACCCCCTCCCCCCGCATAGTCTTGCATCTTCTCTATATTTTTTGTATCATTTGATTAAACATATTTAAAACTATTCATTCATAAAATGTCTTAGAAAGTCTACACAAAGAAGTGATACAGAAGTGAGGGTTTCTCTGCCTCATGTCATTTTTTTTGTCTTTTCAGTTTTTAAACCAGATTTGTATAAAATTAAAGTTTAACAGTATTATTTTTCAAGTGAAACCATTCACTTACAAATAAAAAGTACAACCCACAATATAAAAGCTAAAAATATTTCAAAAGCATGAGAGAAGTATATGTGTAGTGACAGGAATGTATCTACAATACTCTGTTCACAGTCAGTGGGGTGGTGGGTGCAAGGCCAGAGATCAACGGTTAAAGTGATTGTCATACAGGCAGCTGGTCCTGCTTGTAAGAACTCTGTCCCCAGAGGTCACTCCTGAGCACCGAACCAGAAACAGCCCCTGATCAACACATCAGTGTGGCCCAAACCATACCCCCCACAAAAGAAGCGTTGGGTAATAATGCATCCAGCTGATTATCATCATTGTCAAGAGAAAGCAATAGACTTGCATATACCTATGTATAAATATATGTATTTATGCTAAATAAAGTGCATATATGAAATAATAATATACACAAACATGTTAAAAACATACCAGATGATCTAGAGATAGATATCCACTATCCCCATGAACCAAGGTCCCCCCTGCAAACACTACTGCAATAAGGGGAGGTGGAGCAAGAATTCCTGTCTATTTTTTTAATGTTAAACGAAATAGTTTTTATTGAAAGAAATTTATTTAGAGAAATGTGAAAGGAGGGTGAAAGAGAGAGAGGAGAGAGACTGGGGGCAGGGGTGGGAAGCGATATAGAAATACATATTCCAGAGAGAACAGAGGCTTCTCCAGGGTGGTAAAAGCTGATGATTCCTAATTCTCTGCAATTTTTATTTTACAATGCAAATCTACTCAAGATTATTTCAGCGAACACATTTTTAAGCAGAAAAACAATTCAAATACTTTTATAAATTAATTGATTGGTTTGTTTAAAGCACACCAGGATATATTAAATTTCTTTAGCATGCAGGGAGTTTAAACTAGCTTGTTGGTAACTCACTTTTTACCTTTAGTTAGTGAGTACTTATCAAATTGAACCCACTCTTCCTAAGACCTTGAAAATTCAATATCTTCAGAGTGATGTAATCTCTTAAGAGAAGGGGTTTTTAATTTTTTAAGAAAAAGAATAAAACTGTTTTGACAGTCCCCCAGGCTATAAAATTTTGTGTACTCCCTTGGGGTTCAGTTATGACTCCTTAAAAGGACTATAGAGTCTATTCCTTATGCCTTGTATTCTAAACTTGAAATAACATTGTGTTATAGTGATATACAGATTTCAGGGGTGTGTCATTGAAACTCAGCCAGTGTCTGCTACATCAAGTTCACATTCTGAGTGCAATTCCATCCTTCAGTATACCAGTATCAGTTTTTTGATAGATAAAGCTGAAGCAGAAAAATCACTGTAATGAATACAAGAGCAAGGCAGCTCTGACTCGCTCCCAGTCGTTAGTTCCATTTCAGTTTCCATCTGCTATGGAAGCCCCAAGTAAGCAGATCTCCGTTCTTCTGGGGCATCACACCAATGGACTCTTAACCAGGTGCAGCTTTGAGTCTGGCATACGCTGCTTGTTGTAATTCACTTGTCATTCATGCATCAGGAATTCTTTTATTGTTAAAACAGAATATCTTTTGTATAGATCTACAGATTGTCCAGTCACAAGATAGTGACCATAATTGTGTTGACATTTGGCCAGGATCTGGAAAACCACCTCATTCAAATATATGATTTCACAAAAACTTATATTTCTGCTTCTCTTGGTAAAATAAGAGTGGGCTCTTGGACTCACATAGTAAACAGGTTTAATATTCTATAAAAGCACCAAACTGTATTATTCAAAGCTGCTGTGTCATTTGGCAATCCCACCAACCAAGTATGAGAATGACATGGGTTCAGATCCTGATCAGTAGTTGATGTGATCAGGTTTGCTCAAGAAAATGGTTCTCACTCAATAGTATTGGGTAGATAGCTCATTGGTTTGTAATTTGCAATTCCCTAATGACGGGTGAGGTTCATCATCTCTTCCTGAAATTTAAAATATTTTCAGAAGACACCAGTCTCTTCTGTTCAAGTTTCGGAGCTGCAGTGTCGTCCTGGGTGCTAGGGTTAGTGCTAACTAGTGTGGGGGTGCCAGTGCTCTACCTCTAACGTGGGATACAGGGGCTAAGTCACCAAGGAGTATGTCCCTCCACAGGTCATGCCATTCCTTTGTTTTCTTACCTGTAACCCTGTTCTTTCTCCACTTTCTCACCTGGCCTGGTTATCATCAGGGTGGGTGGGTGCCACTCCCTGGCATATTTTAGTACCTCTGAATCCCAGATCAGCTGGATTCTTATACAAACCATTGTGTCTGCACCCAAATATGTCATGTTAGTTATACTCTATATTGTACATGAAAAATAATGAAATCTTATGAAAGTTTGTTACATATTAGTGTAACAAGCGTTCTTTTTATTGTGCTTTGTTTGTGGGGGGGGGCATACCCAGAGTGCTCAACTTACTCCAAGCTCTATACTCAGGGATGACTCCTGGAAGTACAAGAAGGATCATGTGTATGTGATACTGTGGAACAAACATTGCTGTGTGTAAGGCAGGGCCTCAACCACTGTCCTATCTCTGTGGCTCCAGGAAACTTTTGTTTAGCTAGTCTCAGATACTTTTAAAAAAGTTTGTTACTTATCGTGAATAATGATGTTTTTGGAGGTGGGCACTCCCAGTGGTGCCCAGGGGTTAATCCTGATTCTGCACTAAGGAATCACTCCTGATGGGCTTGGGGGACCACAGGGGATGCCAGGGATCAAACCCAGGTCAGCTATGTGCAAGACAAGCATTTTACCCACTGTACTATTACTCCAGCCCCACTGTGAGTAATGAATTTCAAATATTATATAATGTATCTTCAAGATAGTTTCTGAAATTAAGACATCAATGATGAACAACATTTTTAGGTAAGAGCCTCTTTTATTTATTTATTTATTTATTTTTGCTTTTTGGGTCACACCTGGCGATGCACAGGGGTTACTCCTGGCTCTGCACTCAGGAACCACTCCTGGCGGTGCTCAGGGGACCATATGGGATGCTGGGAATTGAACCCGGGTCGGCCGCGTGCAAGGCAAACGCCCTACCCGCTGTGCTATTGCTCCAGCCCCAAGAGCCTCTTTTAATTATAAAAATAATTAAGATGCTTGGGGGCTGGAGTGATAGCACAGCAGGTAGGGCATTTGCCTTACACGTGGCCAATCTGGGTTTGAATCCCATACGGTCCCCTAAGCACCACCAGGGGTGATTCCTGAGTGCATGAGCCAGGAGTGACTCCTGTGCATTGCTGGGTGTGACCCAAAAAGCAAAAAAAAAAATAATTAAGATGCCTATAGAAAATTTTGTATGATGTAGAATACTATGAGGAATAGCAAGTTATTATTTGATAATTACATAATTCTTATTTACCTTGTATGCTTTAAAATCTAACTTCAGTTATAAGCATCATCTCCTATCAATCTATTTACCCAATAGTCTCTTTGCTGTATGCATATATGAATAATTTTATAAACATATTGTTATGTAATTACTTTCCTAACCTATGGACATTAGGAGAATATTTTTCTCTTTGATATTATAAAACACAATGAAATGAACATCTTTATCAATGTCACATTACTTTCTTAGGTTCCAAGCTGAGGTGCCTCCAGTAGCAGCCTCATAGTATGTGCACATCTGTTGCCACACAGTGTTCCAGAAAGGATTAATATGTGCCAGTGTGTGATTGCACATCTGTAAAATGCAAATGGTAACCAGCCTAATTAAGGAGCGAACCAGGCACACCTGAAACCACTTATGCAAATAGGCTCATCCCTTAGAGACCTACCCAGGTGTATGGATGTACAACTGGAGCCTTTCAGAGATGTATAGTCTTGAAGAAGGCTGTTTACATTGCCATTGTGGCTTGGAGGAAAATGAAAATGATACAAAATTCCTTCATGGAGATACTTGTTTTTTCTGGTCCCTCTATCATTACAGTCTGTTTGGCCAACCTTTATGGCTGAGTTTTAAAGGCCCCATTGGGTCTCTTTCGTATACCTGTAGGATTCTCTGACTGCTTGGCTATTGATTTATCCATTTTGGAATCCCTTCTCATTGATTTATTAGCCTATACATCTTCTGGTGGCCAGCTCCTGTCTATAAAAGGTGGCTGGAAGAACCATTCTCTCGTGTATTTTATAGCTCACTGACATTCATTAACTGACTCTCTTATTTATCCAATGTTAGTTCTAATGCTCATGGGTGTTACATGTCCAGCCTCAGTCTTTGTGTATTTTTTAGCATAGTAAGTATAAATATTGATAAATGGTCACAAAATAAGATGCTCAAATTCACAGCAGCAAAGAGAATGTTGTCACACTGGGTCCATGTTGCATAAAGGAAGAACAGATTCACAGAGAGAAGCGAGCATACTTCCCAATACACTGAGCTTGTTGAGACCATGAAAATCACTGAAAAGACAGTGATTTTCAGACTTCACTTTGCATAAAAGTCTTCCATTAAGATTTGGAGGGTACGGTGCAAAGGAGGAGGCTGACACAGGTACATCCTCTTCTCAGGTATGACCTCTAGGTCATAGTTCAGTGTCTAAAGCATGTGAAGTTGCCCTTCCTCTCCCCACCGCCCAACCCATCTTCCCTAAGTAGATTATGTGTATCTCCCTGGCATTCTAATCCCTTCCACTTGGACCTCCTCACCCCTGGGTCCAGATGCTGTCAGGGAGCCAGGAGTGCATGAAACTGAGACATGGGGGAGCTGGAGTGATAGCACAGTGGGTACGGCGTTTGCCTTGCATGCGGCCGGCCCGGGTTCGATTCCCAGCATCCCGTATGGTCCCCTGAGCACCGCCAGGGGTAATTCCTGAGTGCAGAGCCAGGAGTGACCCCTGAGCATCGCTGGGTGTGACCCAAAAAGCAAAAAAAAAAAGAAAAAAGAAACTGAGACATGGGCTGTCCATCCCCGTGTCCTGAAGTCACTCACTGTCATATGGGTAGAGAAAGGAGACAGGCTATAGGCTGGTGCGGGCAGAGTGCAGAAATAGGAGCCAGGGCTGCCTGTGAAATGATGAGAATGGGTGCATGGTTTGTAATAATGTTCTAATTCATTCATAATTTTTAAAATACTTTCAGGGGCCGGAGCAAGAGAACAGCAAGTTGGGTGCTTGCTTTGCATGCGGCCGACCTGGGTTTGATCCCCAGTACCCCATATAGTCCCCTGAGCCCCACAAGGAGTGATCCCTGAGCACAGAGCCAGAAGTAAGCCCTGAGCATGAGTGTGAACATGGGTGGGGTGTGGTTCAAACAACAACAACAACAGCAATAATAATATTTTCAGGGGCTGGAGTAAAAACACAGTGGGTAGGGCACTTGCCTAGTACATGGCTGACCTGGGTTCAATCCCCAGCATCCCATGTGGTCCCTCAATCCCTGCCAGGAGTGATGTCTTGTCTAAGTGTAGACCCAGGAGTAATGTCTGAACACTGCCAGGGTGGCCCAAAAATCAAACCAAAACAAAGCAAATTAAGAAATAAAAACACTTTCAGAGGCCACTCCTGGATTAGCTTGGGGGCGACCAGGGCTATACCAGGCCATGTTAGGTGGAATGTTCTCCACTTCTTGAGTCCCAGCCCCAGGATTGATTTTAATGTGCTAAGACAATTAGTATGTGGGTTTCCACTCATCACTGTGTTCTTGGCCCAATAAACACACACACACACACACACACACACACACACACACACACATACACACACACATGCACGCACGCAAACACATATCACTCAGAACTTAAAACAGTGATTTTCAGACTTCACTTTGCATAAAAGTCATCTGGCACCACAAGACCCAGCAGGTACCTCAGGGTACAGCCCAAGAGATCATTGAGCATCACCAGGAGGCTCAGTACCACGGGCTCTGAGCAGCTTCACATCCTCCAGCTGAGCATCAAAATACTGGCTGAGTTGGGATAGTCCCTCCAACCCTGAGGGTACCTACCAAAACAGTTCCTGTCCCAAGCCCTCCAGATGGTCTGCTTCACTCCTGCCTGAGCTAGGGTGCTGGTCTGTACATTCTTACCAGTCCCTTAAGTGGTTTTGAGGCTGGAGATCCAGTGCGAACTCATGAAGACAGCCATGACCCCACTGTCCTTATATAGCCCCAGGGAGAAGCCCTGAAGCTACTTCTTGGCATTCTCTGCACTGAGGACAAATAGGGACTTTTCTAGAGAACCAAACATGAAATATCTTAGGGGCCTTCTACCCAGCCCCATGAACCCCTGGAAGGGTGAAGCTGGCAGCGATCATTTGGAACATTTTGACACTGATTTTTCCAAATTGCCTGGGGAGGTGGCTTATGAGTCCCATCAGAAAACCAATCTCCTTATTTCACATCCCAGTTCACATCTGACAAACAACAGCCCTAGAAGGAGAAGGCAGGGGACTTAGCAGATTCAGTCCCTGTGTTTTCCAAGTCAAATGTGTAATAAAAAGAAGATCTATTATAGAAACACACCTGTTTATTTCAGTCTCTTTCTGAACTTGTATGGGGGTGATGATGAAGAAAGGGAGGGGGGAAGGGAGCTGCATAAATCGCATAAATCAGTCAAGGCAAAGGAAGCAAGAGAACAGCATCAGGGGGAATTGGGACGCATGTTCTGGAAGCTGGAGAAGAGAATAGGGAGTGGCTAGCCAGGGAAACTGGAACTAGAGGTTATCATGGAGCAGGCTAAAAGGAGCTGCTTGTACTCGAGAAGATAAGTTACGAAGAATGAGGAGTGCTGGATGGGGATGATACAATGAGATTTGGGGAGCACTAAGACCCTCTGTTCCTTTCTACACTGCACAACAAGTCTCCACACACACCAGGAGCCATTTTCCGGAACCTCTAGCCACAGCCCCATCCAAAAGCACTACATCTAGGACAGCTGTCCAAGAGACAGGGATGGAGACTCATTTACTAAGAATGCCCATTACATAGAATTCTCCTGACAGGGAGATCCAGCAACCTTTCTGCTCAGGACCAGAAAGACAGCACAGGGGCTAAGGCACTAGCTTCACGTATGGCCAATCCTTAGCACTGCATGTGGTTCCTTGAGCAATGCTTGGGAGTAATCACTGAACCTGGAGCCAGGAGTGTCTTAAGCACTACTGGGTGTGGTAAAAAAGTAAACAAAATTCACAGGGAAAAATAATTTCTAAGCTGTCTATATTGGGGATTTCCACTGAAGGGTCTTGGTCCCCCCGGTACACCATTTTTAAAATAAAATTTTATTAGTGAATCACCATGAAACAAACTTACAGACTTATAGGTTTTCATGCTTACGTTTCAGTCATACAATGGTCAAGTACCCACCCCTCCACCAGTGCCCATTGTCCACCACCAATGGTCCCAGCATCCCTCCCACCACCCCCATGCTCTCCCCTTCACCCTACCTTGCCTCTGTGGTAGGACATTCCCATTTGCTCATTCTCTCTTTTTGGGTGTTGTGGTTTGCTACAGAGGTATTAAGTAGGCATCATGTTTGGTCTATAGTCTATTTTCAGCTCATATCTCCCATCCCTAGTGGGCCCGCCTAGCACCCTTTGCTTGGTGATTCCTTCTATATCAGAGCTGCTTCTTCACCTAGCATGTGAGGTCAGCTTCCAAGCTGTGGAGTACTCCTCTTGGTACTTATCTCTACTATTCTTGGGTGTTAGTCTCCCATTCTGTTACTTTATATTCCACAAATGAGTGCAATCTTTCTGTGTTTGTCCCTCTCTTTCTGACTCATTTCACTTAATATGATACTTTCCATGTTGATCCACCTATACGCAAATTTCATGACTTCATCTTTTCTAACAGCTGCATAGTATTCCATTGTGTAGATGTACCAAAGTTTCTTTAGCCAATCATCAGTTCTCAGGCACTTGGGTTTTTTCCAGATTCTGGCTATTGTAAACAGTGCTGCAATGAACCTACAGGTGCAGGTGTCACTTTTACTATATGTTTTTGCATCTCGGGGATATATTCCCAGAAGTGGTATTGCTGGGTCAAATGGGAACTCAATTTCTAATTTTTTGAGAAGCGTTCATACTGTTTTCCAAAAGGGCTGAACCAGTCGACATTCCACCAGCAGTGAAGGAGTCTCTTTCTCCCCACATCCTCGCCAACACCAGTCACTTTTGTTCTTTTGGATGTGGGCCAGTCTCTGTGGTGTAAGATGGTATCTCATTGTTGTTTTGATCTGCATTTCCCTGATGATTAGTGATGAGGAGCAGTTTTTCATGTGTCTTTAGCCATTTGGATTTCTTCTTTGAGAAAGTTTCTGTCCATTTCATCACCCCATTTTCTGATGGAGTTGGATGTTTTCTTCTTGTGGCATTTAACCAGTGCCTTGTAAATCCTTGATATCAACCCCTTATCCAATGGGTATTGGGTGAATATCCTTTCACATTCTGTAGACTGTCTTTGTATTCTGGTCGCTGTATCTTTTGAGGTACAAAAGCTTCTCAGTTTAAGATAGTCCCATTTGTTTATCCCTGTTTCCACTTGCCTGGTCAGTGGTGAGTCCTCTTTGAAGATATCTGTAGCTTCAATGTGGTGGAGTGTTTTGCTGACCTTGTCTTCAATGTACCTTATGGATTCTGGTCTAATGTTGAGGTCTTTAATCCATTTTGATCTGACTTTTGTGCATGGTGGTACACCATTTTGTAATGCCTGTGTTAGCCAGTAAGTTTCCTAATAGTTCCCTTTAGAATTTAAGCCTATAGGAAGTGAAGAAAACAGAGAAATTCAGGACATCAATAAAATAATTTAAAACCCTGTGTCTATGATCCTCAATAAAAGAAATTGGGGCTGGAGTGATATCACAGTGGGTAGGGCATTTGCCTTGCACGAAGCCGACCCGGGTTCGATTCCCAGCATCCCATATGGTCCCCCGACCACCGCCAGGAGTGATTCTTGAGTGCAAAGCCAGGAGTAACCTCTGTGCATTGCTGAGTGTGACCCAAAAAGAGCCTAAATTAATTAATTAATTAAAAAAAATTTAAAAAACAATAAAATGCACTCTTCTATTTAGAATGCATTAAAAAAATCATGAATGTATTGAAATCACCCCACACATCCCTTTACATAGTATGCTAGCTACAGAAAAAAAGAGAACTCCTATAAATATTAGAGAAATTTGAAAATCTGACAGAGTATAGCACCAAGTGAAGTCCCTGTCCCTGGAACATACCTGGTATTTAAGGTGTCTCCAGATCAGCTGGGGGGCAGGGGAAGCATCACAGACACCACACTTTTGATGGCACTGATCTGGGGTGGGCCGGTGGCAGGCAGAGAAGTGGGGTGAATGCAATCACCTGAGCATTACAATCTCAGAGAAGATTGTAAAACTAAGATGTCCAGGATCTAGTTCTGGAACATGTCAAGTCCAGGGTCCTGGATAATAAAGAACTGGGGGAAGAGATTGCAAGTAAGTGAGCAGTGGAGGAGGAAGAGTCACAAAGAAGCCAAGTGAAGATGAAACAGTGATTCACTGTATTGGATGCAACTAACAGATCTAACCAGTTGAGACCATAGAACTGAGCATTAAATTTCATCCTTTGAACTCAGAAAGACCTGCAAATCCAGAACTCAACGAATAATGAAAAGATCCACACCAAAGCAAGCAACATGGAGTGAATTTTATTATGTGCCTGCAAGGAGGGCAGGCTGGGTTTTAGAGAGTAACTGGAAACTCTGATGGAAAGAAAGTCACACTGCTAAGGGATTGGTGTTGGAGCATTGTATGCCTGAGACAATTGTATTATGAGCAATTTTGTGATAAACTGTGTTTTTTAAAAAAGCAAACACTTTAAAAATAATAAAAGAAAAGATCCATACCAAGTCATGCATCATTTAATAATGTTTCAGAGAGATTTTCTAGAAAGAAAAATCAACTAAAACAAACAAAATGCAGGTATGACTTGCAGAGGATGAAAGGGGGTGTAAAGATGTGACAGGTCCATCAACCAGTCACCCAGGAAGCTAGGATACCAGAGACTGAGCCTTACCATGCTTTGCAATGATGCTTTCTAACTTGGAGTTTTGTTCATAACTAAACTAATGATCAATGCCAAGTTAGACATAGACACTTTTGACTGGCTGGAGTTAGAAATATTTTTATTTTATCATAAAGTATGTGTTCTAGAGCTAGGGAGATGGCTCAAAGAGCTGGAGTACATGCTCAGTAGGTGGGATCCTCAGAGTCTAGCAGGCACCACACCATTCCCTGCACACAGCCAGACATACCACCCTCTTCCCCACCATCACAAACAAGCAGAAAGCACTTAAAGTATGTGTATTATAAGAGATAAAAAAGAGGACAAACCAAGACGAATAAAGGAATGGAATCTAAGAAATGGGGAATGTGATGCAGTAAAGAGTGAAAGAACCCAGTAATTGGTGACAGGTAATGTGAATCCTCCCTCTGAACACCCCTTTCTTCATTGTCACCTCCACATGGCTGCGGAAGAACAGAGAACCTGCTCAAGCCAGAACTGAACTCCAGGGTGAAGAACATTAGGTAACCGGGACCCACTAAAGTATGTGGTTACACTCTGGATGAGAGGTTGTGAAGGATTCTTTTGAGGAGTTTGGGGTTGAATTAATAAGCTACATAATTAACTCCAGGGGGGAAAATGGTGATGGAAACCAAAGGATTTGATGTAGGTCTGCAACAAATCTGTCTGCCTCCCGGGGCTAGGCGACAAACTGTCACAGGCTCCTGAACAATGAGGAGCTGCAGTGGGACACGCATCTGCTGGGTGCCACTACCAGAGGCGGCCAGGAAGCACCATCAGCCCCCTAAGTCTCATGCTGTCCACCAGAAGGCAGCTATTAATTTATTATTTTTGTTTGTTTATTTTTTAGGTCACACCTGGTGATGCACGGGGTACTTCTGGCTCTACACTCAGGAATTACTTCTGGCGGTGCACAGGGGACCATATGGGATGCTCAGAATCGAACCTGGGTCGGCCGCTTGCAAGGCACATGCCCTATCCGCTGTGCTATCGCTCCAGCCTGGCAGCTATTAATTTAGTTTGCTGTTTGACATGGAGGTTATTTTTGCATGGGCCATGCATTTTTTTGTTTTTGTTTGTGAGTTTGTTTTAATGGGAAGTTCAAAGAGTTGTTTTTACAGAAAGCCATTCTGAACAGTTTGACACCATCACTTTTCTGCTACTGCTTAACCCTCTCATAATTTCCTCTTCCTCCTCACCTGTCTCCATCCTTGCCAACAGAAGCTTTCCAGAAATCACACATAGCATAGAAGCCACACTCCTTTCCAGCAGAGTCCCCAAGCCTGGTGGGTGATATGTAGACATGGGCCAGTATTGACCATGGCCACGTGGGTTAAGGGGAAATAAGAGAAATCAGTGGTCACAGAGTTGGAAAGCAGTTCGAACCCAGCTAAAGCATTTAGTCACTTTACTGCTGCATTCTGTTAGACCCTTTCAGCTTATAAATATTAATTTAAAGACTACCAACAAGGACAGTAAACGGATTTAGGCATAAAACTTCCTCTAGGGGTGATTTATACCCAGTGAAAGGAGGGCAGGAGAGAGAAAGCCAGCCCCACTAAGTTTATGATCGACGTTGAAATAGTACCATCAAAGTAAAAAGGCTTTCAGTCTGTCGTCGCAGTGTGACTGTCTCCCTTCTTAATAAGCAGCCGGCTCGCCTCATATTGTTTGCTTTTATCAGCACCCTGCACGGTGGCAGGAAAGTTCTACAGCATCACTAATTGAACTTGTACAGATTTATAGGCTCAAGGCCCGTGCATGAGAGAGATTATTAGGACTTAAAAGATAATAGCGCCAGCAAGAAAATTAAAATGGCTTTCACCACTTATATTTCAACAGTGCATAACTTCTCCCCTCTATTCATCCTACGATGGACTCAGAGTTTGCTCGAGAGAAGATCAGGCCTAAGAGTCCCTCTGAGAGGGATTCAGTACCAGAGAACTCTGCTGCCCTCTTGCTTGCAGACTCCCTAAGTAAGTCTGAAAGCAACACCCAGTCAGACCTCTCCCCAGAACACTGGAAGTGAGCCCTGAGCACCATCTGATGTGGGACCTAAACCAAACCCCAAACTGTTCCTGACTTGGTTGTATTGTAAAGATATAATTTCCCTTCTGTTTCTCAAAATCCCTTAGACTAACTTTGGCTTTGCCCTTAGATTCTGTGGGGTTTATTAAGAACCATTAAGAATTTTTTTATTGTGCAGTGGCCCCCAGTCTGCATTCAGAGTTGGAGGTCAGGCTAAGGAACGTGAGAATCACTGCCCATCCCCCACTTCTCGAACATTCCGTACACTTTCGCCATCTTCACCCCTGGACTGTGCGAATAAAGAAACACAATGCCCTCGATGGAGTTTCCCGCACCCCAGATGGGGAAATCTTCTGAAATCTTTGTACTGTTACTTTCAGAGCATTAAGGGAAGAAATAAGCTGAACATTGTCTATTTTAAATGAACAAGGATGGGGATTATATATGCCTTACAGGGCTCGAGATTAAAAGGGGGCTGTGGGGTCCCATGGGGATCATACCACCATTTAAAAATGATGGGGCTGGATGTGTGGAAGCAGAGCCTCAGTGCGGCTGTGCATTTCCTGGAGAGAACAGTCCAGTGGAACCAAGTTTTGATGATAGAATTAACATGAAACAAAGGCCCTTTGAGAAAGATTTGTCTGAAAAGAAATGAGGAATACATAAAATTTTGTTTAATTTATGGAATTTATATGCCGCTGACCGGTAAGAATAAAGTCGCATTCCCCAGGTCCTCACTATCACTCATGTATTACTTGTCAGTAAATGCAATACACTCAGAACATAACAGCTCCGGTAATATTTCTGTTCCCACTGCCGCTTTACTACACCCATGAAACTCTGTAATCTTTAAATTCCCTCACTGTTAACATCTGCTGAAACATTATTGGTCCCTGCATAGAGAAGCTGCTCTGAAATTACATTTAGCAGAGTAGTTAATGCTAACAGTAGAATTCTCGATGCAATCGGATTTGGAAAGAGCTTTGTCACAGGCCCTGGGATTATGCTTCTTTCTGGGTTTCTTTCTTTCGTATCTGTTTTGGGTCCCATTCTCAGTGGCTCAGTGCGTGTCATTGGAAAGTAAGCCCATTCGATAGATGATGTTCAGTAAACACGATATTACTCTCTGATTTTGGGGGTTGGTGGGTATTCTTTGTTTCATAGTCTGAATTTCCTTTTAAGCTCCTTTTTAGTGAAATGGAATTTCATGGCAAGATATGATTATAAACAGTTTGAGGTAGGAAATGAATCATTTGTTTGTAAAATGAAGCTATTTTCACTCTATGAGGTGCTCTTAAAGTTGAATCTAAATGGTTCTACACATAAATAAAATAAACAGATTACTTATAGTTTTGCTGATGAGTAGACATTTATTCTGTTATAAGGTAGTTAACATTTTTTTAAAAAAACTACTGCTCTAAGAAGTAATTGTTATAAACATAGTAATATAGATACTGAATTGAAATTACTTTAAGATGATTGTATCAATATATTTTATATTAGAATGTTTTATATAGATATCATTTCTTGTACTTGGTATTCTGGAGCATGATCAAACATTTTTAAATGTGGGCACTATCTGATCTAATAAATGTTAGGGCAAATATGAAAAATTTCTCTTGCCCAGAGAATGTCCTTCTCCAAATTAACTTTTTAATAAATTTCACCATTGAATAAAAATACCCATAATTTACTATTAAGGAAAATCAGAAGGGTTCATTAAGTTCTAGTCTTTTTGTGTATAGAGACTATATCTTACTAACAGAATAAGCTAGCCAACATCTGAATATACCAAAGAGGAAAGACTGTGATCAAGTTTGTCCACTATTAACTTTAACGAGCTTTTACATAATGTTTGCCAAAGTGCCTGCTATAAAATACAGTATAGTGAAAGACACCAATTATAGAAAATGTCTTATTTTGTACAAAGGTTTTCTCTTGAATATTTCTGTATCTGTGAATGTATAATACTCTGTTGAGATTGGAGGGCAGATTGTAATCTTTGCTACTTCTGCAGGACCTATGCCAGGACATACGCAAGATTAATAAAAGGAGTTGGATTTATCTCACCTTACCCCTGCTCAGAAATTCTCATTCTCCCTGGATTTCTTATTCCCCATGCCATAAGCAGTTAGAGTCATTACTCAGAAACCATCTGGCCAGAAATTCTTTGCTTTGCTCTAGTGCCCTCTACTTGCTGGCCAAACCCTTGCTTGGGTCCCCTATCCTTCTGTATTCAGTGTCTGGCAAGATTTCTAGGTAACTGCTTATCGTCAACACCTATGTCTTTGTGTGACCTGAGAAGGTGATTCATTATAAGCAGCGAATGCGTTTTGGAATTCCATGCTCAGGCGCAGACCTTGGGTTTTCTGTATACCAGCTGCATCCAGTATCTAGATGCTGGGTCCCTGGGTCTCTCTGATCATCAGTTTTTCTTCCTGAGCCCTAAACACCCTAGCTTTTATTTTGTTCCTGTATTTGGCTCCCAAGCCAAAACTTCTTTCCCTGCATGGACTCTTTTATGTTGAGGAGATCTAGGTATTATTTCTTTGGTGGTTTTTAGCTGCAAACTTACAAATTGGCAACAACAAAAGCTCTCCACAGAGAGAGATAAAACATATTTTAAATATATATTCATAATCTGCCAGACAGCATAGAGTATTCTCTGACCATTGAATGTTTACCTTTATTATGGTCCTCCCCTAACCTTGTACAGGAACATGCATGTAGAAAGCTTACATGTGAAATCTTAGCAGTGTCTGACTGAGAAACAGTAGCCAGTGTGACTTTCCGGCTGGTTTTACAACATTCCTCTCTGTGAGAATAATTCAGCTTCCTTCCTCTGTTTCTCTGTCTCTTCCCCATCATTCCTATAGAGCTGCAAGCACATGGACTGATGGTTATCAAGACAAGATGAAATCCATAGAAAATAATTAGGAAAAGGAGGCTGAATTTGCTTAAAATTATCTTAGACTGAGTGTGTATGTTCAGACAAATCACACATCACACATACACACACACAAACACCCCTTCTCTGCTTTGCCTTCATCTTCTTCATGACTTGTCATCCACAATGTATGAAGTATTCTATCAAGTGAGCGACCTAAAGAGACCTAGTAAAACAATTATCGTTGCCACAGCTGCTACTTGCTTCTTTGAAAATCCTTCCCTAACTACTGTGCCTATATGGGGGCTGTGCAGCCTGTTTATTTGCCTTACTCTGCTGTCTTCAGTTGGTTTGAGCACAGATAAATATATGATCCAGAGAGAACAAATACCTACCTTAGAGCCAATGGGATTTTGCTGCTGGGTTTTTTTTTCACTTTTTCCTTCCCTCTCTCCAATTAATATACAGACAGATTGAAGGACTGGAGAAATAGCACAGTAAGATGCTTGCATTGCATGCTCCCAACCTAGGTCTGATCCCCAGCATCCCACATGGTTCCCCAAACACTACCAGGAGTAAACCCTGAGCACCACCAAGGGGTGCCAACCCTCCAAAAGATATAGACAAATGAAGACTAGCATAGCACTTAGAATTGAGGTTATAATTGAAGCACCAACAAATGAGAACATGCAGGTTAAGTTGTCAGATGCATGAGACATTAATCTGTAGAGAGAATAATGGTACAATGAGCCCAAGGCAGTGGAGATGGAAAACTACAGAATTCTGGCTAACAACAGGGCAGAGTAGCACCAAAGCAGTTTTCATGCCCCTTGAAATCTGGCCATCTCTGTCCCCAGTAGCATTTACTTCCCCAGGGTTTGCCTTTAGAGTTAAAATGACTTCCTCTGTGGCCTTGCTTTTTTTTTAAGTGAATATTCCTTACAACCAAATGAGCTAACAAAGATGGCTGTAGAAAGATAGCTTTTCTTTCAAAAGCACACAGAACAGAGCAGACACCAGGGAGTTGAAGGGCACATCCAGGCTCTCAATTTTGAAGCAGCACATAAATGATCAGGGAGTCTATGAATTGGAGCCTTCTTCATTACCATCACCAGCCCCCTACATCTCTTATCATGGATTAAACTCTTTGGTCGTTTCCTTGGAGTTACAGGGAAAAATAAACCCATTTGGGAGATATGTCAGCGACCTAGATGAAAATGGTAATGGGAAGAAAAAATCATATACATTACATATACATTAATGTTCAGAGTATTAGGCTAAATGAGGTTCAAACCATTGACCTCCATCCAATGTTTATGAGGAGTAAACAATATAACCTGCAGAAGGAAAGGTAACTCTGAGAAAAACAACAAGTCATCAGAGAGACAGAACAGGAGTTAGAGGGCTTGCCTTGCATGCTACAGACCCCAGTTCGATCACCAGAACCACCAGAGAGTGCCCTCTTGCATACAACCAGCAGAACATTTGAGGTATAGGGAAAGAAGGAAGGAAGGGAGGAAAGAGGAGGAAAGGAGGGAGGGAGGGAGGGAGGGAGGGAGGGAGGGAGGGAGGGAGGGAGGGAGGGAGGGAGGGAGGGAGGAAGGGAGGGAGGGAGGGAGGAAGGGAGGGAGGGAGGGAGGGAGAAGAAGGAAGGCAAGGGATGAGTTACTTTTCTGACACACAATACTGGCTTGGTTCCAGTACCTGAGCAATGAGCACTGCTGCATGTAGCCCTGAGCACCACCAGATTTGGACCCCCCAAACAAAAACAAACTTGAATTCTTTTTTTTGTTTTTGCTTTTTGGGTCACACCTGACTATGCACAGGGGTCGCTTCTGGCTCTGCACTCAGTAATCACCCCTGGTGGTGCTCAGGGGGCCATATGGGATGCTGGGAATCGAATCTGGGTTGGCTGCATGCAAGGCAAACACCCTACTCGATGAGCTATCGCTCTAGCCCCGAAACTTGAATTCTTATGTCACATGATTTCTGACTATTTTCTTTACTCTTCAGCAGACTTCAGAGAGTAGATGGGATGAGGACATTATTTTCTGATTCTCTTTTAATCTTTTCATAGCTAAGTGCTTAATGAATCCTCTGGGACATCTCATTTATATTTTAATTTGTATACTTGAACAAAAACTATATAAAATATTTCCATGATGTTAATGTAACACAGCATATAAATTTCTATGTTGAGCTAGGATCATACGCATTTGGTTTCAACCCCAATTCCATTCATTTAGTTGCTCCTGTCAACTATTTCAACTTTACAATTTAGTGTTTTTAAGGTATAAGGAATGTATAATAATCCAAAATCTGAGTCTTCCTTTGCCAACTGTGATAAGAGGATAATATTTATGCTACAAACCTATTCTTAGCATCAAATAATTCATGAAAAATACCTGTTGCCTACTAATGTGTAATAATGACTATTATTATTATCAATAGAAGCAAATCTGCTGACAAAACTATGGAGACAATTAAAAATTCTTTGGCAAAAGAAGAGAAGAACAAGAGGATGAGAGGAGAGTTTTAGGACAGTAAAATTATTCTGTACAACATTATAGTGGTGGATACACTTGTCAAAACCCATTTATACACTGGGGAGGGCTGGAGTCTAAGCTTTTTTGGGGGAGCTCCAGGTTTGATCTCTGGCACCACATGGTTCCCTGAGCATCATGAGAGTGGTCCTAAATTGATGCATGTGCGCGATGTGGCAGGCACTGATATTGATGGGATATTGATGGTGGAGGAAATGGAGAGAGAGAATTGGGAGTAAGGGGTTGGATAAGTGATGAGTGGAAACTCATTGCATATTCCACTGTCTTTCTGTAAACCTAATACTTCTCTGAAACTTTGTCTAGTCTTGTAAGAAATGAAGCTCCCATCAAAAAGCTAATGTGAACAGAACATTTGCTGTTTCCCACTCATTTCTAAGTACTTTATAGATATGCCACTTTATTTATATAAATACATGATTAATTGACTAATGAATTGAGCACTTTCTCCTCCAAACAGCCATATGGAGAAACTCATGCCTGCATAACTTCATGCAACTAATCATTGGTAAATAAACAGAACTTGAATTCAAAACATAATATCTACTGCTTAGGAATGAAAATGTAATGCATATAAGTATTAAATTACAGAAGAAATGATGACCTTAGCAATAACTAAGTTATATTGAGTAATAACCAAGTGTCCATACACTTGATAATTCCCTAAGTTTAGGTTAACAGTCAGCTATTGTCGTTTTTCTGATGAATATACCTAGAATCAGTGGGCCCAGATACTGTGGACTGTCTTGCCTTCTATTTGAGAAACAGGATGAAAAGCATAACGGATTTTTGAAAACCACTTCTCAAAATAGTGATGTGTCTGGGTAGGATTTCTACCATTATACCAATGATGGGACGGAAGATGATATGTTTCATCTTGGCTACAGTCCTTTGGGAAAGAGGCAGGATATAAACCAAATACAGTAGGTAAGTAATTCCCTGAAGGTTATCCAGTTCACACCTGCCAAGGCTCTCAGTAGAATTTCCTTTTTTGAGGCTGATTACCACTGACTCCAGGCATGGCTTTGCTAATGTGAACTTGTTGAGTCTTTCCATGTTGAGTCTCCCTACCTAGGAACCTATCAGACCTCAAGCAGAAGTAAAGGAATTAAGGACATTATCCTCAATTCACACAGGAACTAAGTGTAGCATTTTTGGGCATGTCAAAATTTACAGAATGTCGAAGGTACTTTTTACTGCGGCAAAAAAAAAGTGCTGGAATCCTGGAATATCACAAACCTACTATTAACCAGCATGTGACTTGTGGCTTTAGAGTTTGGCCATCACATATCAATCTCTTCCTTCTCTAAAGTATCGGGCATGATATTTAACGTTTTTGTGAGAAATAATAGTTTTTTTTTTCAGCTTCAACTTCCAATTCTCAGCATTCACAGGGAGGCCTGTAAAATAGGCTTTGGAGTTTTGAACATATATTTGTAGCTCACCTCTCATACCCCAAAGTTCCTCCGCAGTTTCTAGCCTGTGCTGTTTGATTTCTCCAGTGAAATGTTTTAAAAATAGTTGAACAAACAACCCAATAAATCCTTCAATCTACTGTATTCCAGTTGTGAATTCTTTAAAGAGTCTTTTAGGTAGATAAAATCCCTTCTTAGGAAATATTTAGGAAAGAAGGATTAAAATTAAGTAGAAAATTAAAAGTCCGTTCTGTGTGTATACTAAATGTCACTCTGGGGCATTCTTAGGGGCCCATTAGTGCATGCAGCAAGTGGTTGAAGGCATCAAGTTTTAATTCCAAGGCAAATGTTAATGGAGCATCAAAATATACCCTGTTGGGTCCTAATGCTGAATCGTAGTGTGATGATTTCTGCAGCGACATTTAAATTGGGTTAAAAGCTGAAGTTTGCGCAACATGGCAATTTGTTGATTACATATGTCAAATTTCGTCATCAGAGTCTGTTTTACACATACAGTAATAGATATTGGCTCAAACTTAAAGTCATCTAAAAGCTATCCATCATGTAATGTATTTCTAATGGATACTAAATAACCAATTGAGCAGAGCCCATGAAAAATAACTCCCTTTCTCAGTTTCCAAGGGACTACTCCAAAAAAATTCCACTCAGTCTTACTTAAGTGGTTTCAAACCTGTAAGATAAAAAGTAATCACATCAGATAACCAGAAAGAGGGAAAAATTAAAAGACCGTATGACTTGTTTCATTGAAAACTGATGGGGCCAGAGTCACAGTACAGGAGATAAGGCACTTGCCTTGCAAGTGGCTGCATCTAATCCCAGCACCATATACGGTCCCTGAGCACCACCAGGTGGGTTGCTGTCCCCCAAAATAATAAAAAATAAAAGAACTCCTTTTAAAAATCTGATATATCTTTGTAACATATTGTGAACCGATGTTATGTCATTTAAAGGGTTTTTTTTAGACTTTGTTGTTTTATTTATTTACTTATTTATTCATTAATTTGTATTGAATCACTGGGAGATACACAGTTACAAAGCTGTTTGTCATCAGATTTTAGTCATAAGATTTTCCAACACCCATCCATCCAGGAGTGTACATTTCCTACCACCAATGCCCCCAGTTTCTCTCATGCCACCCCTAGCCTCCCAGGCTACCTCTATGGCAGGCACTTCCCCTACCCCTCTCTCTTTCTCTCTCTACTTTTGGGCATTAAGGTTTGCAATACAGATACTTTGGGGTTATCCTGTTTGTTCCTTTACCTACTTTCAGCATGCAGTTCTTAGCCAGAGTGATCATTTCCAGCTATCATTGTCATAGTGGTTCCTTCTCTATCCCAACTGCTTTCTCCCTCAGCACCTGAGGGAGTCTTCCAAACTTGGACCAATCTTCCTGGGTCCTGTTTCTGTTGTCCTTGGGTATTAGTCTCATGCTTTTTTTTTCAATATCCCACAAATGAGTGCAGTCATTCTATGTCTGTCCCTCTCCTTCCGACTCATTTCACTCAGTATGATACTCTACATGCCCATCCATTAAATATTCTTAAATTAAAAATGTAAAAATATTTTAAAATTAAAAACTTTTTTGTGGAAAAGTTTTTCAAGCCAACTCTTCGAACAACACGTTTGATTTTTAATAAACATAATTAAATCATCATCATCATCATCATCATCATCATCATCATCATCATTATCATTATCCTGCTGATCACCGAATTTCTCGAGCAGTCTCAATAACATCTCCATTCATCCAAGCCCTGAGATTTTAGAAGCCACTCTTCACTTGTCCTTCCAACTTTCCATTGTTGGAAACATAATTAAAATGAAAGAATAAATGTAAAATAAGAAACTCAAGGTAGTTTTTACTTTTTAATCAGCATTCATAGACTATGGCAATATATAATGGTCATTTAGTAAATATTTGCTACATGATTAGATGAGTAAAAATGCTGATTAGAAGTAGTTTTGGTGTTCCATACCTTCAAATCACTTCTTTTATTGACAGGCATTTATTTTGTACTCCCTACATGTTCACACCCCCAGTTGAGAGCAGGAACACACAACTCTGTCCTCAATGAACTTGAATTTTCAGTCATAAGAAAAGTATGAGGACTATATAATTTAAGAATTCCTTTAAGTGGATATAGCAGGTGATTTGAAGATTATACCCTAAAGAGTGTGAATAATGACAACCCTCTAAATAGCTTCACTTTGATTCATCTGGAAAAATAAAGATCTACAGCAACAGCTCTGTGTGTGTTAATGACCAGATGAATTTTTAATTTTTTTCCTTTGTAAAGACACCCAATGCCTCAAACCACACTTCTATTGATCTGCTTGAGCCTTGAATATTCTTTTTTCTTCATGGTTCATCTTTCGTTCCTTCTCTCCATCCCTCCACAGTCGCCTCTAGGTCCTGTTTGCTGATGGACCCCCAACTTCCATCTTCTATACAGACTTCTTCCCCAAACTGCTAATCCAGATGCCTCTGAGAAGGCTCCTCTTGTACCACACATTTCTATCTAATTAATATCCCTTAAACCAGGTCAGTTTATAACACTGAAATTAATGTTTACCAACTCAGGGAAAGGGAAAGTGACTGCGAATGGGTGAAGATTTCTTTGGGGCATGTTAAAAATGTTCTGGAATTAACAGTAATGTGTGTCTAACTATTTACAGATGGTATAGCCTTGAATTATGTCCTTTCATTCAATGTCAATTCCACACAACATTCATGAGATAAAGCAACCCAGGTTGAATCTGAACAAAATGCCATTATTTGAGGACTAAGTTTTCTTAAATACACACACATATATGTACATACATATAATTTTGCTTAAAGTCAGAAATTGGTAAAAACTGTATACTAATGGTCACTGAAATACACACTTTTAAAAAGAAATTAATGGGTTTTTATTTATTTGATTTTTGTTTAGGGGCAGCTCTGGTGGTGTTCAGGGGTTACCCATAGCTTTGTATTCAAGAATTACTCCTGGTGGGCTCTAAGATCCATATGGGGTGCAAGGGATTGAACCTAGGCGGCCCATGTTCAAGACAAACATCCTACCCATTGTAAGGTTGGGTTTTATGGAATGTGAAATATTTACAATTACAGAAAAGGAAATGTCTTAAGGAGAGATTTCACCATGAACTACCTGTGTTGGAATTGTGTGTGCGTATGTGTGTATGTGGTTTGGGGGAAGTACCCTGGCTCACTTCAGACTCTGTGCTGGGGTCACTTTTGGGCTAAGCTATCTCACTGGCCTCCCACACTGGACTCCTCTGTAGTCTCAGGGTCTAGTTCTGCACCTAACTAGTGACATTGTTGATGTTGGCGGTGGTGATGGAGATGAAAACAATATTCAGACGGTAATAATGGGCCATCAGTGACTTCAACAAATAGATAAAAATAAATAAATAAGACTAAATTTCCTCTTTTCTTTCCCCCTCACCTTTCTCTAGTCAGCAGGTCTATATAGATGCTGCCCTGCACCGACACTGCTCCTGGGGGACCTTGAATGCATCTCTGCTCGCCCCTTGCTGTTGGCTTTCAGCCTGTACTCTCTTCTCTGTCATTGTACTAGATGACTTTCCGTTCTCTGAATTTATAAGAGGGTGCGACTAAGCCTCGCCTCATTAAAATCAGACTTTCAATCCATGTCCCTCCACTTGCTTTCTCTTCTCATTCTACCCTATCTCTCCAGCAAGAAATTTGTTTCTTGCTGTTAATGTCACTGGTTCTCCCATTGCTGACAAGACATGAGCAAACTGATTCCTCAAGGCCTCCTGCAGTCCCTCCTGCTGTGCTCAGTACCTTCACCTCAGCCTTGTCAACCTGCTTCACTGATGACTCACATGAATGGTGACTGGGTCAGTGGCAGACTTTAAAGGTGGTTCCTATATACAGCTTCACTGTGGCAGTAGAGCTGCTCCTTCAGGCACGTGTGGTCACACTTAACAACATTGACACAACCATGACATTGCCTAATGATGCATTTGTGGATTATGTCCATGTCCTTTAGTGACCTTGATCATTTCCTGCTGCTCTTTCTTTCTGGTAGTATTGACAGTTTTCCCGTTATCTTTCACTCTGACAGGTCCCCACACCTGGGGTGGTATCCTAAAAGTTTCATTGTGCTTAGTTACTGAAAGTTGGTTTCCATGGCTCTCTGTGGGGATTGGTTTCAGGCTGGACATGGACTCTATGAGTGCTGCTGGACATGGACTCTGTGAATGTTGGTGTGTCCTGTGGGAAAATCCTACCTCAGAGTCTTCAAGATGGTGCTCTGGCTCCCACTAGGTCAGCAGTGCAGTCTTGTGTAAGCTCCTCCATGTGTGAGTCTCACATACTGGTTTACAGATAACACTTGGATAAACTCATGGAAAATGACCCAATGTGGCCAACCTCTGTTTTTATCTTGTCCTTGAGTGTTTTCCTGCAGCTAGTCTATAGAGAAGGAATATTCTTGGGAGCAGAGGGCAGAGAACACATTCAGAACACAGGGTTTATCCGGTTTGTCATAAGTATTAACTGTGGCAAGGCGGTTATTTTAAACTTCCTTGAAAGAGTAATTTATTTTTGGGGAGTCCCTTGTGGGTTTGAGTTATTTGCAGTACCTCCAAGAGTGAATTATCTTTCATTATTTGAAATTCATTACATTTGTTTATGTCTTTTTCAATCCTTTTTTTTTTTGAAAACTAGTTATTTAGTGAAATTGCCTTGGGACAAAATATAGAATCCAAACATCAATTAATAACAGATACAAATATAGTCAAAACATAAATAATATAGAGAATAAAATTCTGTCTCTGGTAATAAGTCCTGTCAGTGAATATGATGTTTAATAAAAAAGAAGTGCTCTTGCTATTAAGATTTAGGACAAAATTGACCAGAACCTTCTGTATGCAGTACAGTTCCTTCCATTGGGATCCTATTATGAGCTTCTCAGTGTATTTTCTAAATTAAGACTCTCAGTGACATAAGCAAGGGCTCACATTTTTAAGGCTGTTGGTTCTTCCCTCATACACTGATTAAATACAGATTCTTCAGAAGTCGAGGCAATCTCTTCTATTCTATCATTCATTAGTACATTTCCATTTCTAACAAAATCCTAAACCATATATTCTTTCTTTAAAAACATATTTTCAGAGTATATTAATTTTCCTAGACATGGATAGAGAGGGAGAGAAATATGGAAAGGGAAGGATGAAGGAAGGAAGGAAAGAAAGGCAGGAAGGATGTAGGGAAAGGAGGAAGGAAGGAAGGAAGGAAGGAAGGAAGGAAGGAAGGAAGGAAGGAAGGAAGGAAGGAAGGAAGGAAGGAAGGAAGGAAGGAAGGAAGGAAGGAAGGAAGAGCATAGAAAGAGGGAAATGGAAACATGGAAGCTGATCATGCTTGATGATCCGAGCCTAGCTGGTGAGTGGGGTTGAGTTTTCCTCCAGCAGTTAATCTCTGCTGACTCTTTGTCTATGAGCTTCCATACAGCTAGGGAAAACCACTGCTTTTTGAGAGAGTTTTGGAATAGAGCAGCTTTTTCTTTTTTTGAGTCAAGAAAGAGCTTTATTGGTGACAAACTGACAGGTAGGAAAATCGCGAGTTCATATCCTCACAATAACCAGCTTGCCTACATGGTCAGAGAAAAATGTTTTTTTTCCCTTTTTCTTTCCTTTTTATTTGATGTTTTTATTTTTTTAGGGGCACCCTCCTCAGTGTGTTCTGAGCCCTGGGGCCCTCCTGACATTCCTTGGCCAACCAGGCAGGACATCAGTGCTGGGGACGGGGGATGCAGTGCTACTCTGGGCCTTGAGGTGCTGGGGATGGCCAGGACCACCCGAAAGATGCTGGCGAGGTGCTCCAGAAAGTCGTGACTTGGGGACCTCGAGGGTTGCATATGGCGATGTTCAGAGGAACCATGTGGTGTTGGGATTGAACCAGGCCTGGCTGTGTGCAGGGAAACGCCGTAGTCTTGTCCTGTCTCTGCAGCACCCAGGAAGGAATGGGCCTGCTTTCAGTAGGAGAAGATTTTGTAAAGTCCCTTTCCTCCTCCCCGCGCCCCCATGCACCTCCAAGGGGCAGCATATATGATTGAGGTGGCTGCTGGCTTTTCTGGATTCAGAAACTAGACCGGTCTACTCTAGAAGGGTCACATTCCTACCCTCAGCCCTACAGCCACTACATCCACTCCTGCGGCTCTCACTTAACTTCCTGGGGTCAAAGCATTGCATGGCCAGCCCTCAGGGCTGCAGGGCCCTCAGACCTTCCTGCCCTGCCCTCCCCTCTCCTGCCCTTTCCTCTCCTCTCTGCCCTTCCCTGCCCTGCCCTCCCATGCCTTCCCCTCTCTGCCCTCCCCTCTTCTGCTCTCCCCTTCCTCCCTCCCCTGCTTTGCTTTCCCCTACTCTGCTCTCCCCTCGCTGCCCTCCCCTCTCAGCCTCCCCCTGACCTGTCCCCAGCGCACCTCATCCCGCTTTCTTCGTAGCACTCTGGCCCTCCCGCCTGTCTGAGATGCTGCTGCCCCGTGCCCCGGCCCTGAGCCCCTCCGGGCGCGGGTCATCAGAACCTGACCTCCTTCCTCGGTTTGGGGGAAATACGAAGAGCTGACCTCGATCATTCCAGGGGAGCATCGCCCCAGCTGGTTGCTGTTATTGCGCGTGGTAGGGACAACAGGACGGAAGCCCCCGCCCGTGCCCAGGCTGCCCCTGCCCGGGTCCCTGGTCTCCCCCTGCGGGCGGGAGGAGGGGCGGGCAAGCAGAGCAGGTGACGGACAGGAAGGAGCCGGAGGTGCACGGAGCCCCGCGCCCACTCCCTGCCTGGGCGCCGCACGTGCGGGCCGTGATTGATGGAGCCGCGTCAAGGAGATCATTCTTCCAAGCCAGGAAGAGCGCGAAAGGATTTTTTTCCCTTTTAGAATTATTGGAGGTGAAGGGGAAGAAAAGCAAGAAAAGGGAGTGGGGTCCTGAGGAGGCCGGGTCCGCCCGGAGGCTCCTGCCTCCACTGAGGAGCCTCACCCCACCTGCATCTTCCGCCCCTACCCCTGCCTGCTCTCCCGGCCCCTCGCTACCTCCCCCGTTATAAATAGCAGCACAGATGTTGACAGAAAAATGCTCCCTTAATTACCATACAAACTGCTTTACTTGAGTGAACCGTTCAAAGCAGGCTGCAAAGGAAGTTCACTCAAGCAATTCCGCAGATTACAGCTAATGAACAATATTTCCTCGCACCTATTTAGTGCTCATTAAAATGTAAAAGCCTTTCATTTTAAACAGACGCACAATAAATAATTCCCCTCTCTCTCTCTTTCTCTCTCTCTCTCTCTCTCTCTCTCTCTCTCTCTGAGCAGCTTGGAGAGAAGCCTGGAAGAGCACTGGGGGCGGGACGGGGGCAGCAAAGGAATCTTGGAAGGCTAGGGGTGGGGGCAGACTGAGAAGGGAGACCCCAGAAATAGTGGGGGCTCAGTTGGATCCCAGGGAGCCAGAGCGTGCAGGGGCAGGGCCGGGGGCAGTGGCTGTGGGTTGGCACTTCATCAGATGCACCGGGAGACCCTGTGGTTCCTTAATCAAAGCTGCCAGGCAAGGCAACTGGGACACCAAGTAGAACCAGGACAAAAGCTCGCTGTGGGCCTACATGGGCCAACTCAGGGAGAGCTGGGGGTGGGGGCCCCCCTCAGAGTCATCCGTGGGCCCACGCTGTTGCTTTCTACTGTCCCATGCCAACTTTGTTATTTCCATTAGTTTGTAGGCCTGAGGTGAGGTGATGTCTCTCAGAGGCTACATGTTGCTCGTGAGAACAGAGAAATCTAGAAAATGTTTTCTTGTCCCTATGAGGCCATATATGACCACTGTCAAGTGTTGTGATCTTAGCAAGCTTTTGGCACAGATGGTGGAGGCACCCTGTGTGCATCCCGGTGGTTTAGAGGGGAAGATGGTGGCAAGTGGGACAGATTTCAGAAGACAAAGCAACCCAGTCAGTGAATCCAGAATCTTCACAAAACATATTACATCTTGCATGGCTTTAGAAAGTCCTGTGATCTGCTGGGAACATCCTGTCTTGTCCCTTGTAGCAGAGTTGTTTATCCCAGGGGTGCATGGGAGCAGATGAATTGGCGAGTAGTGATGTGCATGCAGCAAGAGCAGGGAGATCCCAGGTTGAGCGGATGCCACTGGCTGGGAGGACACGTGAAGTGGACAGGGCAGTGTGCAGTGACATGCCCAGACAATATTCTTCTTGTCTGCTTGTGTGTGCCACTATATGGGCCTCAAGCTTGCTGCATTTCTTTCTTTTCTCTCCTGTTCTCTTCTCTTTTTCTTTTGTGTAAACAATAGACAAGGAGTCTTGGTTCTGTTAAAGAACCTAATCTTTCCAGCTCAAATACACCTGGAAAGATGAGAAGTCAAAATCCACCGTTCGACTTCATCGAGTCAACCAGAGACCAAAGAATCATTCAAGTAGCTGAGATGGCTGAAACTAGAACCATCTGTTCTAGAAGGCCTAGAACAGATAGGCCTTTGTGTTGGGTGCAGATACATGGTATCTGGTCTCAGAGAGCATGTCATGCCTGAGGGCACAGACAGGAAGGAAGGCTGGCCCTGTCAGAAATCCAGACAGTCACTGTGCTATGGGGAGAGGGATGTAGTAGGTGCTGGCAGGTGGGGGGCTGTGCTGCCACAAGGAAATTTGGCTTGTTCTGCCGTAACCGGCAACATGGCTGTCTTCTGAGTCCAGTGCAGAGCAAAAATTATTGGTTCTTGATTATCCATCATGCACTGAGGCATGTGTGGTAGGGAGAGCAACCTGGTGAGGGGTAAAGAGTATAAATGTACCCTGGGACCATTTCCTGTGACAGGAGGAAGGTGTGGAGAATGAAGGATGAAGTCTTCACTGCCCTTTTCATTGTCTTTGCTTCGGGCAGTCCTTAGCCAACCAGGCTGGGGGTTCACTGTAGGGCCCCAGGATTTGGAGCTGCTTGGGGCTTATGGTGGTGGGGACCAAGAGGATCTCACCTCGAGCTGCTGAGCTGGGGCATGCGAGGCCAATATTTGAGCTGGAGTCAGTTCATTCTCAGCTTCTAGCCACTGGGTGATCTTCCATGCCCCATCGTTTGCTTGTGCTGATGTTATGTGTGTATCACTATACTGCTACATTCAGAATGATTGATTAGTTTGTAGTTAAGCTTTATTATGTCACCTTTTTTTTTTCCTGCTTTTTGGGTCACACCCAGTGATGCTCAGGTGTTACTTGTGGGATGCCAGAGATCGAACTTAGGTCTGCTGTGTGCAAGGCAAACACTTTACCCTCCGTACCATCACTCTGACCTCAATTATTATGTCATCTTTTTCCTCTTCAAAAATCATGAGGGTGTTTAGGGGCAGAATAAAGATCACCCAGAAATTTCCTCAGAACAATGACTTGACATGGTTTCTGAAATCAACTGTAGGCACAGACTTATAGATGCTCTATGAGTTAATTTGGATTTTACTAAAGTTGACATGAGTTATTTGACCACCCTGAATATTTCTGATTTTTTTCCTATTCTTCCAAAGTGAGAATCAATCCTCCCTACTTCCTTTGCACTCATAATTGATCAGATACATAGAAAATTCTCACTGCTCTTTTCATTCTGGCCCATGAAATTTTAGAAACATCATAGTGGAGAAAAATAGTTGAACTATACAGTAAGCTACACATTAAACTAAGGTGAAACAGGAAAAGATATGGATATGGACCAGGAGCTGTGTTTTCCCAAATGACAGACCATTATTTGGCCTATATTTTTATTCTTTTTTATATAGAATTAATTTAAATTTACTAACTTTAAAAGTTTCATGACAATAAGATTGCTTCCTCTGCACTCTTGAAATCTTACATTAATTAAAGGATTTTAGAAAAATTGGTAGCAAATCTCACTACTTAATTTCTATGTTCATACAGGAGTAATTATGTTGTGATATGCATCATGGTTCTGGGCAAAGGATGAAAGCTATTCTTTGGGATGCCTTAATTTGTACTATTAACTATTTTTATTTATTTACTATCAATCACAATGATAATGGATTTATTTCTCTGATGAGTACAATATCAGTAAAGCCAAATATAGCAACAAACAGGATTCAAAAAATATTAAAGGATGTCATTACAACCTGTGTTTTTACTGACAAGAGATGTTTTTAATCTGAAAGGAAATTTTAATTAATTATGATGATGTTTCTCTGATGGCATTGGGAACATATTTTGTAATGTGAAAATGTTAATAAGCATAATTGGTGCCTTTAACTTACCATGTTTCTTTTCTTTTTTTTTTTAGCACTGAGAGCATATTTTGTGAATCTTATGTAAGAAATTACCTGAGATATTGCACAAAATATTTCCACAGAAGAAAGAGCTTTGGGGCTGGCCAGCAGATCTATAGAAGGGAAAATAATTAAAAAGTAATAAAGGAGCATCAAAAGCATATAATAGTCCAATAGATAGTCTGCATTTCAACCGTGATTTGAATGGAATCAGTCTCCAGCCCCATCCCACTGACCCCAGACCAATAAAGGGAGTTGTAAGTAGAAGAGGAAGGAAACAACAAGTTTGCTTAACTGATGTAAATTCATAGTCCTAATTTTGTTCTTAAGTTATCCAGGTAAGATCATAGGGCAATGCCATTCTCTCGAGAGCTCCGGGAACTTAGCCTCATGACCCTCTAAACTCCCCCAAATGCCTTTATTGAAAAGAGAAACTATATTTCATTGATTTCCAAAGGTCCATATAAACATAGGTATGACTTGGCTGCGGAATTGTGAATTCCGTCTCCTGTGGGTTCACAGCAGTCTGCAATGAGTCTGCAGAGGGAAGATTCTGAGTGCTACACATTCAGAAACTCTGGGGGAGATTGTTAGCAATTATTCTGAAAGACAGTATGGCCTGAAAAACAAAAGACTCAAAGCCTCCCCCACCCCAATAGAACAAGAAACAAAAGACCCCACAGCAGAAGAATGAAGGACCCTTCCCCAGCTGTGCTGATCTTTCCTCTAAAACAACACCAATTTAATTGTTCTCAGAATCACCGTCCTTGGCCAAGCGGCTCTTCCCCAACCCCAAAAAGCAGTGGGGAGCTCCTGAGAGTTATGACTGTGAGGACATGACATGAACAGGCAGTCCACACTGTGTTGGGGTGGTGCAGGAATGAAGAGAAACAAACAAAAAAATCTGATCAGGCGTGCTAACGTGTCTCATTTGCCCCATCATCAAAAAGCAAATGAGTTGTTGAGTTGCAGTCCTTCGGAAAAAGAAGGGCTGTAATAACAGCCTCGGGTCCACAGGCAGGCGGGGGACAGGGACTCCCACCGCCGCTAGATGGATGAGGCGGCAGGCCGCCCAGCACACACATCCTGCCTGAATATGAACAACAGATTTGTCAGTGTGTGACAGCCTGACAGTCCAGCTGCCCCCCTGCTTGTCCACTGTTGTTATATCAGTGCCTTGTCTAAGTATTCAGCAAAGAGGCAATCTGCTTCCTCCCATTGTGGAGGCAGCGTGCCAGTTCGGGAAAAAAAAAAAAAAGATTAAGCCTTGGCTGCAGGCGGCGGGTGCCAAGATGCATTGAAGGACTGCCATTGAAACCCTTGCCATGGGCTCCTCTGGCCACAGAGCTCAGTGCCTGGAAGTCGAGCCTTCCAGATTCGGTCTGTAAAACAAAGGCCGTAACTCCACACAAGATCTACGCTGGCCAAACACCATAACTTAGCTCCTGTTAATGTCTCAGGGAAACGGTGCAGAAAGAAACTCCAAACTTGGCTCTGCCATTCCTCTATTTGGATAATGGGGATGGGCAGGGGGGCATGTACTTGAGGATGTGTGCATGACAACAGACCACAGCCCTGAACCCTCCCACGTGAGGGAGAATTCAGAATTTTCCTTCTTCCTCCATGGACTATGCTGATCAGTGATGCAATATTGAGTCAAGCGTCAAATTGGGGGACTGCATTTTTGAACTTTGAGCTGTGGGAAAGGTTACTGATGTATCTGAAATTTTGTGCTATAGTTCTAACATTCAGAGGGATGAATTCTGAAGAGGGGAGAGAAACCAAGGCAGAAACCAGGCTTTGATGATTTCCCAAGGTTGAAGAGAAGCACCAAGGGGTGCTTCCCAGGGAGAGAAGGGGAAGAAACTGGGCTGTTGGCCCTGGAAACCAGTTGCTTGGTTAGAAGTTAGGACATTCCTTACTGCTCCATGTACATGGAGACCATCTTCATCGAAGGTGCCTGAGAAATGAGAACGGGAGGATTTACACCAGGCGTTTTAATATCTCCTTCAAAATCCACAGCTTGTCAAGCCACCAACAAGTGGTATCTGAAATTCCCACTTAGAGGCATCCTTGGCAGTCCCCAAGTTGTAGGGAAACCAATGGTTTCTTTCACATGCACCACAGAAATGAGGATCCAGTTATTGGGTCTTTTACATAAGACCCCCCCCCCCAAGGAGGTCTTGGCCAAATACGAATAACTTTGCCTTCTGATGTCCCCGGAGACCCAAGCCCCATAGCTGCCCATACCTGTCAGCAGGCATTCAAAGGATGCCTGCTTCCTTTGAAGCCTGAAGTATCAAAGGGACACCAAACACAGCCTCTGGCTGACAGAGAGATTCCATCTGTTTGCCACCCCCCTGCCATGGACTAGTAACAGGACTGTTAGAAAGCACTTCTACACACTTGGTGGAAGGACTGTCTATATTCTCATTCTGCTAATGCAGCCTAAAGACTCAGAGGTGAGTTGTTGCATGTTTTCATATCTGTCTATGAAAGACAGTCCTGTGACTATTGAGAGGACATTGTATGGGAAACATGAGAATGTTTCTAATATTTTTAGGTTAAAAAGCAGATTTCAGCTCTATATGTGAGTTCTGATCATTTAGAGTAAGTTAATTAACTATTCAACATAGAGGTGGATAGATAAAAGATGATATATCAATAGATAAGGCAGGAAGAATTTATGTTGTCTCAAATATGTACATATGGTGAAATGCAGGAATTGTTCATGTTCCTCTTTGTGCTTTTCTGTGTTTCTAAGACTTTTCTCCATGGTAATGTCTTCCTTTTATAGTTGGGAGAATATAAAGTCAAAACTAAAAAGTTGTCAACATATACATGCACATCTAACTGGTAGAATTGTTCTGACTTATTGTGTGTTTGTGTGCCTGTATGTGTGTGTGTATGTGTGTGTGTGTGTGTGTTTGGAGCTTCCCATATGGTGCTCAGGACTCCCTATGGACCCTCCAGGCCATTCTGGACAAACTATACCTTCAATCCAATGCAGAGGCCCAAGACTGAGATATTGCTTGTGCCCTTTAACGCCTGGGAGCCAACCTACTCTGATGTTTCTTAGGAACCTCTAAGGCATCACCCGGCTGTGCTGTGGAGTCCAGCATGTGCTTGCCATGCATAGCCTTCCTGTCTGTGAGGCTGGTACATCTGTTTTTGTAGTTGTGGTGCTCACTGGGAGTTGTACTAATTTTGTTTGTGGTGTTCACACATATACAACATGGTGGCATGGCGGGAAATTGCTCCTGATGCCAGATCACAGACAGCTCAGTTACCAGGATTGAGTCTGGTGAACTCTGACCCTTGCTATTAACAGTATTATAGACCAAAGAACCTCAATCAATAAAAAAATTTGAATGACGTGTAGAGAAACAAGGTATTTTAATAACAATTTTTCTAGCATTGGTAGGGTATTTTTTCTTACCTCCATTATAAAGATAAGACATGGAACAAAATTATGTGATTCAAAGGCTTGCTCAGCTTTCCAAACCTATCCTGTGACTTCCTAGAGATACTAAGTATTAAGTGACTGAATGATGACTTAGTCAAAGGACAGTTATTCCAGTTACTCCCATTTATGTATTCGCAAACCATTTTGCAGCACTTCTTTGTACATACATTAGGCACCATTGCTTTTTTTAAAATCCCAGATGTGAAAGTTGCTGAGTCAAGAGATATATTCAATTTAAAATCTTAGATGATTCTGTCACATTATCTTCTAAAAATGTTATAGCCAACAATCTATGCTTGTTTGAGAAAACCTGCTTCCTCTGTTCTTGCAATTCTGAGCAATATTGGTCCCTCATATTTTAATCCATCTGAAGGATGAATCTGTAGCACCATTTGATTTTATTTTGTGTTTCTGTCCTTGCCTACCAGTAATGCTACCTTCATCTCAAAACAGTTTAATGTTTAAAATGCATATTTTCCAAATGCATGTATTATCTGTTTTTTCTTATTGTTAACACTTTTTGTTTGTTTTTTTTTGGTCACATCCAGCATTGCTCAGGGCTTACTCCTGACTCTGTGCTTAGAGATCACTCACTCCTGGAGGCTTTGGGGAATCCTTGGGGGTGCTGGGGTGCACACCGGGTGGACCATATTCAAGACAAAGGCCCTACCTGCTGTGCTATTGCTCCGGCCCCTGCTAACACTTTTTTTAAAAAGCATGTACACCATGTTGTTTGTGAGCCAGGGCATATTTAAACTGAGCTAAGAGAGTGGGAGAGTTTTTTTAAAGACTCCAGGAGTGAGAAACAGCAGACTGCACCACTCTTGGTCAGCCTCATTATTCACAGTAGACAGGGCCACAAACAGGATATATCCTAAAGTCATTTTCTGTTCATTTTACGTTGTTCTTTTCCTCAAATCTTTCTTTTGATAAAAGTTATACTTTCATATCCTCAATATATTCACACCTCTCGATTTGGGAACAGTGCGATAAGATGCATATTGCTCCTACCCTATATCGCTGTGCTTATTTTTTGTTCCAGCCCTCCAGGCAGCCCTCTGTCCTGTGCAAACCACCTTGCTGACAAGCTGCTATGTTCCAAGGCACTGGTAGTCAGGGATGAGTGACCATCGACTCCTTTCGGGAGTGTTCTCTATGGTGTAGTTGGAAATACAGCTCAATTCAGAATATCTCCTTTGAAAATGTGCCTGATTCATCAGTGAGAGAAGGGCTGGGATAAGCTAAGAACTAATTCTGGAAGAAGCTTTGGTTTGCCTGCCTTAATTCTGTGCATGAAACCTCGCATATAAACAACAGGATGACAGATCCCAGCAAGTCAGCTAGTTCATACCCTGTGCGTGGGGTACTCCAGGGAGCTGACTGAGACTTGTTCTCTATGATGTTATTGTAAAGTCATAGTTGATGTGCAGCAAGACATATATAAATGTTATTGTATATGTGGCAAAAGAATAAAAAATTAAAAAATACATATATAGCATCATCACTATAATAGAGCCATAGCAGCATCTTTACAGCTGGCTGAAAGTTCTCATGATTAACTTTCTGGATTAACCAAGCCTCTGCATCTTTTCTGCCAGACATGCTGTCCTTAGTCAGCCAAGTGCTGGAGACCAGATTCAACCAGTTCCTTTTGGTCTCTGTTTTGGACATTGGTCTTTTCCGGGGTGCTCTGATGCCTTGTTTCTAGCAGGGCTCTCAGGTGTGTATCATTACAGATCAGTGCCTGCACAGACCACATGATGGTCATTCCCCCACCAAGCCTGCTTCCCAGCCTCCACCCCCTTAAGTTTCCCCTTCTGCTAACCCACTCTTTTCTTCAAGTCTCAAAGTTGGCTTGCTTGGTTTTGTTCATACCTTTGCTTTGCTTCTTTCTATCACACATATGAATGAATTAGCCTGGCATTTACTTCTGTCTGACTTTTCTCAGAATTTATCTGCTAGGTCCATTCATGCTGTGGCCAATAGACTGGGTCCTCCCTTCCTCTCTGCCTCCCTCCCTTCCTCTTTGCATTCCTCCTTTCTTCTTTCTCCTCCTATTACTGATGAGAGGCACTCAATTGCATGTATATAATTTTTTGTAGATACACAGTTATATATACTGTATAACTCGTTTTGGGGGCTCCCCTCTTTTGCCCCTTCAGTCACATAGTTCTTATTGACATGTAAAAACAGCGTGGTTAGGTTGGCATCAATAGATAAATGTTTGTTAATGATTACCCTTGTTCTTCCTGTGATCATTGGTTTAAGACAGTAAATATGGAGTGATAGCACAGCGGTTGGGCCTTAGCCTTTCACGCGGCCGACCGGAGTTCGATTCCTCCACCCCTCTCGGAGAGCCCGGCAAGCTACTGAGAGTATCAAGCCCAAGCAGCAGAGCCTGGCAAGCTACCCGTGCGTATTGGATATGCCAAAAGCAGTAACAATAAGTATCTCAATAAGAGACGTTGCTGGTGTCTGCTCGAACAAATCGATTAGCAATGGGATGACAGTGACAGTGAAATATGGAGTGAGCTGGAGAACTGGTATTCTCAGTTCACAAGGCAGTGAGCCCCCTGACTATAACTCTTATGTCTGTCTTGTCTTCTTAATCTTTGTGGTGCCCTGGCTTCAGACCTGTTCACTGAGGGCTCATCCCAGGCACTTGGCCATCTTTATTGCCTTTACATAGTGAACCATGAACTCCCACGTTAGATGAAACCAGGGTACTTCTCCCTGTGGCCTCCTTTTATCTCCATCAGCATTTCTTGCTCTGACTCCTTAACTTCCTGCCACTCGCACTCAGCAAACTGTCCCTTTGTACAATGTGTCCTGCGCCCCCAACTTTGTGCTACAGTCTGAGAGATTTGCTTTTCCTCGAAAAAGGCTTTATCCTTGTCTTAATTTGTCATTCTCCCATCTCTCTTTGGGCTCTTGTTAAAATTGCTTGTCACAGGAAGCCAGAGTGAGCTCACTCTGGTGACCCCATGGAATGCCTTGTGTGGAACTACCTTAATTTTTCGGTGATTCTGTTGTCATGATTCTCTTGCCATGTCTGTTTTTGACTTCAATTCTTCTGTGATTATTTGAGATTAGCAAGGACAACATACTTTGATTATTTGAGACTATAAAATGAAACTTCTTTAGAATTTCATTATTGGCTCTCTAACTTGGCCCCAGGACTTGGGGTTAACACAAGATAGTAGCCAGGAAACGTGGATTGGCTGGATAGAGTCCACATTGGATGAAAGTAAATAATGGACAATATCACTCAGTGGATTGTAGGATAACACTGGTTTATCCCTCCTCCCTTGCCACAAGGCATTTAGGTTTTAGTACTCTGGAGACACTCCCTTTCTTTTGTTTATCTGTAAACCCTTCTCTGCATCCTCCTTCCCAACCAGCTAATCACCTTTTCCTAACCAGATTCTGTAAGATTAGATTCTTCTAAGGATCCTGAACTTGTATTGTAAGTTAGTACCTTTTGCATAGTTTACCTTAAAGCAATGTCCTTTCTGTATGGACACAAGAAGATAATATTGTGCTTGTAACTTGGGAGTTGATTGACTCCAATAATATTTACTCCTGGGCATCTGCTTTCTTAGCTCAGTTGCCCTCAGTTCCTAACACCCCAAAAGCAGGATCCCTACGAGGGACAGGATGGATCCAGGGCAAGCGGTGAGTTATGTGATACCCTGGCATCGAGATAGGCCAGGCCAAAGCGCCACAATACTCAACTATATGTTGAGGGCATGATCATGGACAATGCTGTCATGATCCAAAGGTGACGACGAGACTAGGACCCTGCTGGGGTTAGGAAGACTAACCTGGCCCGAGGACTGTATAGTGAGATGTCCTCAGGAAGTACCAAACTTTATATCTCTTACTGTGCTCATATAGAATGACATTGCTAGAAATATTAGAAATATTAGAAGTAGATTTACTGTAACTATTTAAGCAGATTACTAGCTCACACCCTGACACACCCTTGTTTGGAAGCACTCCCTTGAGTGGATCTCCTTAGATGAGATTTCCTTAGATGAGATTTTGTTAAGAAATGGTCTTAGCCTTCTTTGTTTATTTGTTGATGTTAAACCCACCTTTGTGCCACCGCCCTATGTAATTTGCTATATAAACTAAAACTGTGGGGCAAAGGGGGGCGAGACTCAGGAGAAGCAGAGAGAACGACATAAACTGACATAAACTGATCGAGCAACCAGTTTGGCCTTCTTCCTTCCGTCACCTTCCTTCCCTTTACCGACAGCACACACAGCGGTTCTGGAGCACCGAACGCGGGCGGTGAGACAGAGCCGCCCGGAGAGCCCGAGAGTACATGCGCCCGTCGGCACGCATTAGTTTTTTACAGTGGATGGTGACCAATAAGTGGATAGAATAAGTAGAAGTGTTTGCTGTCCACAATAATGTCTCTTCCAGAGACAAAAATATATATATACACACATTGCTCATGTATACATATATATGTTCTTTTTGAATATATATAATGCTATATATGTGTGCGTATATATATATCATTATCTTTTGAGATGTGACTTCAGCTCAGAGTTACCACATTGACTATATAATGTTGGGCATACTGAGATAAAGGTGAAAAATGGACCTTACAATATAGATGCTAAATATCTAAGAGGGGGACTGACTCAGTAGCTTAAAGGGTTGAACTGCATTCCTTGCATGTCTGATATGATACCTCAAGTTTGACCCAAAGCACTCTGCATCCTTGCCATTCTGCCCTCTGGTATAGTCCTAATGGGCCTTAGCATCATTGATCAGAGCAGTGCTACCTCACCAGTCTGAGCACTGAGCCATCAACCCTGCACACTTTTTTGTAGGCTACTCCCCTACACCCAAAACAGTTGAGATTCTTTTTTTTTCTACAATAAGCATTAACTTTTGGTGAAGGGAGAGCTTGAGAGCAAACATTATTTTACATGTTTACTTAAAAATAGCAACTCTGTTTTTTACTGCTTATATTTTTATATTTTTATGATTCAGTGATCAAGAATATCCTCTGACACTGACAACAGAGACTAATTATAAAGGTTTCTATAAATATAATACGCAAATACTATGAAAAGGAAGAGAAGTTCTTTAATTGTATGGGATTAACTAGCATTTGGAGGAGAGATTGTGTTTGTCATAAATCAGTGTTACTTTGGTACACATGTGCGTACTTTGCTTTCACCAAGAAAACTAAGCTTTGAAAATGTGGCTGTTTTGAGCATCTTAGTTTTTAAGAAGATCTTCTGTAAGCTGATATGAAGCCTATTTAAGTATATTTAAGATCTCTCATTTAGAGTTAAGTGGCAGAAGAAAAGGCAAAATTGTCTTTGCAGATGTGGGGAAGGAATTCCTTACAGGCAATCATCATTTAATATCTAGGGCTGACTTTTTGAACAAGTGCTTTCTCTAAATGATAAATCAAATGAGTTGGTACTAACAATAATCGCTTAGAATATGAATGGAAAAAGCAGGAATATTAAGACAATAGAAACATTAACATGAAAAACCAGCCATTCTAGCAAAGAACAGTAAAGGAAAATTGGGGAACTATTTTGAATTTTTTATCACAGATGATAACATGGTCTATAGTTAGGACAAAGCTAAAATACAGATTGAGTTGTAAATATTTACCCATTTAGCTATGACATATGGCAGATGAGTTTGCTGGTATTGCTGCAATGAACATTTAGAAAGAAAAGATGGAAAATTTTACCATTTAAAATACAGAATCCCCAAACAACCATTTATTTAATACTCTATCCCATACTCTCAACAAATAAAATTCTTTACTTGGCAGATACTTAACAGGTTCTTCGACATTTTCCCACTTTAGTTTTGCTTTTTTGGTCTTGGGGCCACACCTGGCTGTGCTCAGGGCTTACTCCTGCTCCTAGCTCTGCACTCAGGGATCACTCCTGGTGAGGCTCAGGGGACCTTATGGAGGATGGGGGTAGAACCTGTGTCAGCCACATACAAAACAAGTGCCGCAGCCCTTTCATGGATAAAATTTGACAAAGGCTCAGTTGCCACCCATGATGTCCCCTCCTACCCAAAGAGTGATATTCCATCTATATTTTTATTTTATTTTTGTATTTGGGTGTCTTTGAAGCACTGTTCAGGGAGTCTGGAGGCTATTGTTCCAGAAGGCCAGAAAGATCAGTGTTCGGCTCAGTGATGTGACACTGCTTGATCATATTGATGTTGTGGACCAGCATGGATAGTCAGCTTGGGGTACAGGAAGGAAATGCAGCGAGGGAGTCAGACTTGGGGCTGTGTGTGCAAAACATGCAACCCTAATTTCTCGCATGTGCCAGCTCCCTCTCATCTCCCCCAGGCCTCATCAATGTTTGTTTGCATGTAAACAACACATTAACTTGACATGTTTGTATTTTGTTCAGTTTTGCTATTGTTTACTTATTGTATCACATGATATTTTAGCAAACTGATTTATTTAAAAAAAAAAGCACTAATTTGAGACCCCAGAGATAGGACTACGGGCTAAGGCGTTTGCCTGGCATGAGGCCAGTCCCAGTTCCAGGTTTCCTTTCTAGCACCACAGAGAGTCCCTCAAGCATAAGGTATGTGCCCCGCCCCCTACGCTTCCCTCCCAGTAAACAAAAAACTCAAAAATTTTATTGACATAATACTATAAAATTTATGGAATATAGCTTCATACTTCTATCAAAATTACACCCCACTCTCCTCCTATCTATCCCTCCATCACCTTCCTTTCCCCCTGGGAACCAAGTTTATCACAGCATGAACCATTTTTGCCATGTTTGGCTAATTTGAGTGCTTGGGTTACTTATGTTTCATACATGAGATCACTGGATTATTTGTCTTTAACTTCCTGATGTATCTCACCTTCAGTCATCTGTGTTGCCCCAAAAGACACAATTTCATATTTTTAGGTATCCGAGTAGTTCCATTGAGAACCAAGACTACAGCTTCTTTACCCAGCCCTCTGTGGATGGTGCTTATATTGATTCTGTGTTTTTGGCTTTAGTAACTCATGCTGTTACAAACACAGGGGTATACAAATTTTTTCAAATGAGTGTTTTCACATCCTTCAGACCCATGCCTAGGGCTGTTACGGCTGGATCATCCAGAGTCTCCATTTTTTATTGTTTCTAATAGTCTCCATATCACCCTCCATAGGGGTCGCACCAATTTCCATCCCTGCAACCATGAACTGGGGCTCCTTTCTCCATACCCTTGCTAGCACCCATTGTTCCCGACCTCCCTGACACTGCCATTCTCATGAGTGTGCAGCGTGCTCTTGTTCTGACTTGATGTCCATGGCCTTTGAACTAAGTTTCATCACTTTCTGATAATCCAGATTGTAGAATGGCTCTGTCCCTCTCCTGGCAGAGCATGTTAACATGGGATTTGCAGCCCCATGGTGTGCTGCTCTCCAGGACCTACAGGATGGTTTCTCATCTGGCCTTCCTCTGCATAAGCATTTGGGCACCCAAACTCACTTTCATGTTTTTACCTGTTATGAAAGAGCTTTTCCAGCTACCCACTGCCGCTGCTCCATGTTTAGGAGTTGGCTGTTATTTCTCTTTCATGTTGGTGTGTGGAGTCTAGGGGTCAACTGTTACCAGGGTTACATCGGAAGGCATTTTGCGGATTGATTTTGCATGAACAGACCCTCCCCTTAGCTCTCATCTCAGCTTTATAGACCTCCTCCGGTCCTGGAGCCTGTGGACAGTTCTACTGCTGGTGCCTCCCAGAGTGGGTATGTGGGGCTGGAGAGACAAGGCTTTCGGTTCAACTGCCAAATCCTATATTTGTTCACCAGCAGGCAATAAGTGAAGAAGCTTAAGCATTGCATTCCTACTGTCTGAGGGCTGCAGACCCTGCAATCAAATGCAGAGAGCGGATTCCATAACAATTGCAGCCACTGACAGCTTATTATGCAAAGCGCCTGTTTTGCTGTGGATGTTCACCAACACGACAGTGTGCAAAGTGAGATCTCAGTCATTTCTCCTGCTATTGGGCCAGGTGGGTGGATGATAGCTGAGCTTATATTCAGATTTCAAAAACTGCTCTGTGGAATTAGAGACCAATCATCCCTTGGGGGCCCTGAGGTTGGAGGCAATGTCCACACGCAGCAGCAGGCCATGTCGTCCTGTGTTTGCTGCATGTACCCTCTGTCTGCCCAGCAAGTCCCTCCCTGAGGCTCACCACCATGCTGAAGAATGAGTTAAGCGCCAGGTCCAATAGCAGCGAGTGCTAATAGCTCACCTCTACTTTCGGTGTTCAATTTGGGATTTATCATCCTGTGGAATGATTTCATAGACACCTCTGAGTCAATCCTTTATTTCTAAATCAGAACAATACAGTTAGCAGCAGGTGTGACCCCAGGTAGACTGGTGCAAAATGCCAGCTGGCCTTTATAAGACATTATACTCACCAGAGGGGATGTGAGTTAGGAGGTTCTCTTCTCCTTGGGCAGATATTTTGTTTACAGATTTCTAGAGACTTTCCCTCTTAGTTAAAGGATTCAGCTGGAGGCAGCCCTGCGTGAAATATTTGCAGTCATTTCTGCTGCATTTGCTTGAAAGAAGCATTTTCCCTTCAATAAAACCAAGAAAATGGCTCTTCTGAATTTGGCATTCTCAAAAATTGGAGGCAACCTTAAGCGCCCTGATTTTTGCATATAACTATTGAGCCTGTAGAATTTCTCATTTCCCTTCACTTATTTAGTGGGTCAAATTTTGGTTATGATTCCATTACCATTGTGGATGGTGTTACTAAAAGTAGATCTGAACTTTTTTTTGGATGAGGAATTTAAAATAAAAGTAGGAAGAGAAGATAGAGATTAAGAACATAATGGGAGAATGGTTAAAAAGTAAGCCCTGCCTTAAAGTACTAAAAGTAGTATCTATATATCACTAGACAAGAAGGCAAGAAACAGGAATAAAAAATGAGTATACAGCATACAATTTTTTCTTTTTTTTTAAATTGAATCACCATGAGATTCAGTTACAAAGCCTTCATGTTTGAGTTTCTGTCATACAATGATCGAACACCCATCCCTCCACCAGTGCACGTTTTCCATCACCAATGTCTCCAGTATTCCTCCCCTCCCATCCTTCCTCCTACCTGGCAAACAATTGCCCCTATACTCTCTCTCTACTTTGGGGCATTATGGTTTGCAATACAGATACTTAGAGGTTATCATGTTTGGTCCTTTATTTACTTTCAGCACACACCTGCCATCCCAAATGATCCATCCAACCATTATTGACTCAATGATCCCTTTTCTATTCCAGCTGCCTTCTCCCCCAACTCATGAGGCAGGCTGACAATCATGGAGCAGTCTTCCTGGTCCTTCTATCTACTGTTCTGGGGTGTCAATCTCATAGTATGCTATTTTATATTCCACAAATGAGTGCAGTCATTCTATGTCTTTCCCTCTCTGACTCATTTCATTTAGCATGATACTCTCCATGTCCAGCCACTTATAAACAAATTTCATGACTTCATCTTTCCTAACACCTGCATAGTATTTCATTGTGTAGATGTACCAAAGTTTCTTTAACTAGTCGTGTATTCTCGGGCACTCAGGTTATTTCCAGAGTCTGGGTATTGTGAACAGTGATGCAATAAACATACAGGTGCAGATGTTATTTCTACTGTGCTTTTTGCACCCTTGGGATATATTCCCAGAAGTGGTATTGAGGGGTCATATGGAAGCTCAATTTCTAGTTTTTTTTTTTTTAAGGAATGCCTTTATTGTTTTCCAAAAAAAGGCTACACCAGTTGTCATGCCCACCAACAAGGATGCACTGTAGCACTGTCGTCCCACTGTTCATCGATTTGCTCGAGTGGCACCAGTAATGTCTCCATTGTGAGACTTGTTACTGTTTTTGGCATATTGAATACACCACGGGGAGCTTGCCAGGCTCTGCTGTATGGGCGGGTGTTGGAATATTTCCCCTTTTCCAGCTGCCTTCTGGAGTTTTGTCACAGAAACCTTTTGTCACAGAAACCTAGCTGATCTTTGACCCGCAGATCTAAGGTGCTAGCCAGGCTTGACTTGACGTTGTAGATTCCAGGCTCTGGCCTAGCCTGGTCTTTGGGATGTAAATCCGAGTGCTTTCAGCCCAAAGAAGGCTTAGGTTTGGGTTTTATATCTTCTTTCCGGGGGGCCTAGATTAAGGGCCTGCAGATACAAGAGAATTATGTTGCCTCAATGTTCTTCCTGTAAGATCTTTTGGTGCTTTTGGTGACATCAATGTATTGCGCCCTTTAGAAGGGCCATGATCAATAAAAGGGGTTCGGGGAGAGAAGGTGAGGGGGGGGAAAGTGTATAGGGGTGGAAAGTGTATAGAGGCGGGAAAGTGTATAAAGGTGGTAAGTGTATAGAGGGCGCAAAGGTGTAGAGAGGACGGAGAGTGTATAGAGGGAAGACTGGAATAAACTGCAAGTGAGACCAACCATCATGGCTCCATTCCTTCCTTCGCCTGCCACATTATCGTCATCAACCTCCCCGGGGTGGGGGAAGCTGCCGGAGGCTACCGAACTCGGGTGGTGAGAGAGACGGCAGCTGCCCTAGGCCTTGTGCCTGGCTCGGTGCGGTGAGGCGTCCCTTCCCTCGCCCGTGCCTTTTCTTTTTATTTTTATACAGGCGGGGTACTTTTGGTAGCTTGCCAGGCTCTCCGAGAGGGGTGGAGAAATCAAACCCGGGTCAGCCACATGCAAGGTAAATGCCCTGCCCACTGTGTTATCGCTCCAGTCTACCAACAAGGATACAACATACAATTTCAAAGGAGGGAGGCATGCATGATAGATTAATTTCAGAGGTCCCTGAGAAATATTAAGAAAGTGTCACTGGGGACCCAAGAGATAATACAGCAGGCAAGGCGCTTGCCATGCATATGGCTGGCCTAGGATAATAGATTCCCTAATCCTGTATATAATCCCCCAAGTCCTGCCAGGAGAACCAGGAGTAATCTCTGGCTAGGTGTACCCCCAAACAAACACCCTATAAAGTATCATTGGAGAGATTCATGTGATCTTCTTTATGGTATCCCTCATTTTTGACCAACACTTTGGGTGTTGACGAGGGGTGCTAATGGCTATGTTTTGCCACCAGTTAGCTTTGGTGGCCTGTGACTGCTGTCAGTACAAGGACTGTACACCTCGACTCACCAGAGAAGAACTATTCATCACTAGGGACTGATGCTGACCCCACCCAGACAGTGGAAGCTGGGATCTACTGCATTTGCATTCTATCACATATATTTGATTAGAATAAATAAAACATTTTAGAGAGATACTTCAGGGACTAAGGTGCTTGCGTTGCATCCTGCTGGTTCTGGTTTTGGTGGCTGCCATTGAATATCCCTGAGCACCATCAGGAATCACTCATGACCACAGAGTCAGAACAATGAGCATTGGCAGGTCCCCTCTTTAAAAAGTGCCTCCAATTTAGACATCATATTTTTTTTTCTCTAACTTAAAAAATGCGGAAGGGCTTGTATTAATCAATAGGTGCCATTCCATGGTATCTTTTACTCACGGCTGGCATTCCGTTCAGATTGGAGGCCATCCATTTTCATTGGTCTATATCACTTGATGAGATGCTTTGTATTCTTGACTAGTGAAGAGCTTGTGGCTGGGGCCCACGGGGAGCTTGGGAGGAGGCTGAGTCCGCTTGGCGATCTCCTGGTACCGTAGCTGCAGCTTCGCCTGTAAGTTATGCTCAGACGCCCAGTTCCACAGCATCTGGATAAAGCTGGTAGCAGACGCCATCCTTAGACGCCACTGAAGGGCACAGACTCACCCAGAGAGTCTCTTGCCTGCACTCCTGGCTATCTTCCCCGGGGCCCCTCAGAGGGGATGGGCTCCAGCTTCCCTCCCCGCCCCGAGCAGAGCTCCCGGTGGCCGAAGACCACCAGAACCTAGCTACAACCATGCTCGAGGCCCCTCTCCACACTCTCGGACAGGCCTCACGCATGAAGGTACTGGCAGAGGAACCCAGGTGTGTGTAATCCCATCAATGGCCAACATCCAGAGACTTAAAAGCAAGCTCCCAGAAGTGATATATTTTAGCCTACTTCTCCCTCTGGGAGAAACTGGCAAGCTTCTGAGAGTTTCCTGCCCACATGGGACAGCTTTGCAAGCTTTCCATGGTGTATTCATATGCTAAATCCAGTAACAGGCTGGATCTCATTCCCCTGACCCTGAAAGAGCCTCCAGTGCGACATCATTGGGAGGGCTGAGCCGAGAGAGACTTCTAAGATCTCAAGGAAAGGGAATGGAGAGGTTACTGAGCCTGCTCGAGTAATAGACGTTTAATGGGAATTTCGTGATTCATGATTCTTGACTATGTATTTGACTATGTATTTCCAAAAATAGTTCTAACTCCCTGGTGGGCAGTGAGTACATGAAATTTCTTATGAATCCTCCCATTGACCAGCTCAGTGGTAAGCATATGGCAGATACTCTATAAAAAAGTGGAAAGTTGCATTTAATTAGATGGCAGAAAGTAGATGTATTCTGTGTTGGTGGGATATGACTGTCATTGGCCTCATTTCGCTTTGTAATGAGCAGTTTACCTAGCCTAATGACCTGTGAGCAACTTCTGTTATTTGCACAGCTGCAAAAGTCAGATTAAAGAATAGATCCAGAAAGGGTCATAGCAAAACCCAGTGCTACTCAGAGCAAAGGAGAGGATGGGACATCCCAGTCCAATGCATAGGCACACCCAAAGCTTTCATGGCTTCACTAATGCCACATGGTGAGCTATGAGACTCTGTGGTGTGTCATCACATTTATGCCCATCAAATCCTAGTTGAGCTGAATTTCTGCCTTCAACATATTCAGAAGGGCTTCAATGCGTTCAGACTGAGAATTCTTAATTGTTCCTACTTTGTTTAGTTTATTATTGTCCCTAAAATGAGACGACTTTCAGCTTCCTTTCTCTCAAAAACCCTTTAAAAAATGTGAACCAATGAATCCATAATTTTCCTGATCTAGATGAAAGAATAATTCTGATTTTTAAAACTTCTTAATTGAAATACTGTGGGATAGAGCATTCCAAAGCCGTTCATGATTGGATTTCAGTGATACAGTATTCCAACACCCATCCCTCCACCATTGTACATTTCTCAGCACCAGCATCCTCAGGTTCCCTCCCATTACCCTCCACCCCCACCCTCCACCACTCTTTCTTCTTCTTTTCTTCCTCCTCTTCTTCCTCCTCCTTTTCTCCTTCTTCTTCTTCTCCTCCTCCTCCTCCTCCTCCTCCTCCTCCTCCTTCTTCTTCTTCTTCTTCTTCTTCTCCTTCTCCTTCTCCTTCTCCTTCTCCTTCTCCTTCTCCTTCTCCTTCTCCTTCTTCTTCTTCTTCTTCTTCTTCTTCTTCTTCTTCTTCTTCTTCTCCTTCTCCTTCTCCTTCACCTTCTCCTTCCCCCTCTTCTTCTTCTCTTCTTCTTCTTCTTCTTCTTCTTCTTCTTCTTCTTCTTCTTCTTCTTCTTCTTCTTCTTCTTCTTCTTCTTCTTCTTCTTCTTCTTCTTCTTCTTCTTCCTCCTCCTCCTCCTCCTCCTCCTCCTTCTCCTTCTCCTCCTTCTCCTCCTCCTACTTCCTTCTTCTCCTCCTCCTCCTCCTCCTCTTCCCCCTCCTCCTTCTCCTCTCTCCCTCTCTCCTTTTGGGCACTGTGGTTTGCAATATTGATAGTGAAATGTTACCAAGAATATTCCTACTCAGCAGTGAAGAATCCTGGCCCCGGCGGGCACTGCAAGCCATAGAATGCTCTGAACCCCAGACCAGGCCAACAACACAAGGGTACCCCAGACAGAGAAGGTGTAGAGTCCCCGCCTTCTCCAGATGAAATCCCGGTGACACTGAGCTTCTACTAACATGGCTCCCATATGTGGAGACCGGGACTATTTATCGTTTCCTGATATATAAAAAACTGCTCAGGAACGGCTTCCATGCACCGGAGTGGCTATGATCCCAGAGGCACACAAACCAATCTCGGAACGCAGCAGCTGTTGGCAGATATACTCCTGGACTGTGAACTAAGCTATGGTTTTGTGCAGCCCTGGGAGGGGAAGGGTTTTTGTCCTTTGGCCTTTTCCCCTTTGCGGCAGCATGGCGACCACCACCTTTCAGAGCCAATTGGACTTGGACAGAGAAGTAGGAGTTTGCAGTGATGAGGCAGTGGGAAATCTCGCGATGGGTGGGGCAGAACTGGCCCTGCTCCCTGCCCAAATGAGACCCAGAGCAGCTGCCCACGAACGGGTCCTCCACTCCTAACAGCCATAATCCCAGAGGCACACAAACTAATCTCGAAACACAGCGCCTGCTGGAAGAAATTCCTCTGAACTTAATTACTAAAATACCAGAATTCCAAAAGTGTGCGGCCGCTTTCGTGGCTGTGCAACCTCATATGCTCTTTATTATCAGCAATAGAAAAAAATGATCTAATGATGCCTTTTTGGCAGGTCTGATTGTTGGGGGGGAAATTCCAAATAATAATAGTGGGTTTTCTGTCAAAAATTGAATGCAATCAAAGTAAAGAGAGAGTAAAGTGAAAACCATCTGCCACACAGGCAGGGTGGGGAGTGGGAGGGTGGTATACTGGGGTTCTTGGTGGTGGAACATGTGCACTGGTGAAGGGATGGGTGTTTGATCATTGTATGACTGAGACTTAATCCTGAAAACTTTGTAACTGTTCTCACGGTGATTCGATTAAAAAAAAATCCTTATCTATTTTAACCCTCAGGTCTTGTCCAGTGTGATCTTTCCCAGCTATTATTGTCACAACGGCCTCCTATCTTACTTACCCTCAGCCACTCACACACTTGTGGTTAGTTCCAACCATTGACTAGTCCTCCTAACCCCTATTTACTCTGACCATGGATATTAGCTTTCTATTGTATGTATATTTTTAATATACCAGAAATGAATGCAGTCATTCTATATCTGTCCCTTTCTTTCTGAGTCATTTCATTCAGCATGATACTCACTATGCCCATTCACTTATAGTCAAATTTTATGATTTAATTTTCCTGACAGCTGAATAGTATTACATTGTGTAGATGTGCCATGGTTTCTTTATCCATTCATCTGTTCTCAGACACTCAGGTTCTTTCCAGATTCCGGCTATGGTGAATAGTGCTGCAATGAACACAGGAGTGCATATGGTGTTTCTGCTATGTGTTTTTGAACCTCCAGGGTATATTCCAAGAAGTAGTATTTCTGGGTCAAATGGGAGCTCAATTTCTAGTTTTTTGAGAAACTTCCATATTGTTTTCCAAAAAAGGCTGGACCAGTTGGCATTCCCACCAACAATGAAGGAGAGTCCCTTTCTCCCTACAACCATGCCAACACCAGTTGCTTTTGTTCTTTTGGATATGTGCCAGTCTCTGTGGAGTGATACGATATCTCATTGTTGTTTTGATCTGCATCTCTCTGATTATTAGTGAAGAGCATTTTTTATGTGCCTTTCCGCCATTTGAATTTCTTCTTTGAGAGTTTATGTTCATTTCATCACCCCATTTTCTGATGGGATTGGATGTTTTCTTCTTGTAGAGTTCAACCAGCACCTTGTATATCCTTGATATTAACCCCTTATCACAAGGGTATTGGGTGAATATGCTTTCCCATTCCGGAGGTTGTCTTTGTACTCTGGTCATTGCTTCTTTTCTTTCTTTCTTTCTTTCTTTCTTTCTTTCTTTCTTTCTTTCTTTCTTTCTTTCTTTCTTTCTTTCTTTCTTTCTTTCTTTCTTTCTTTCTTTCTTTCTTTCTTTCTTTCTTTCTTTCTTTTTGCTTTTTTTGGGTCACACCCAGCGATGCAAAGGGGTCACCCCTGGCTATGCACTCAAGAATTACCCCTGGCGGCGTAGAGACCATATGGGATGCTGGAAATCGAACCTGGGTCGGTCTCGTGCAAGGCAAACGCCCTACCTGCTATGCTATCACTCCAGCCCCTGGCCACTGTTTCTTTTGAGGTGTTTAAGCTTTTATTTTAAGATAGTCCCATTTGTTTATCTCTATTTCCACTTGCTTTGTCAGTGGCATGTCATTTTTGAAGATACCTTTAGCTTCAATACCATGGAGGGTTTTACTGACCTTTTCTTCAAAGTATCTTATGGATTCTGGTCTGATGTTAAGGTCTTTAATCCATTTTGATCTGCATGGTGTTAGGTAGAGGAGGTAGAGGTCTGAGCCCATTTTTTTGCATGTAGATATTCAGTTTTGCTAGCACCATTTGCTAAAGAGATTTATCTTGCTCCACTTTTTTTTTTTTTGCTCCCTTACCAAAGATTAGATGATCATATATTTGGGGGTATGTGTATGGTTATTCAACTCTATTCCATTGGGCTGCAGATCTGTCTTTGTTCCAATACCATGCTGTTTTAATTATTACTGCTTGGTATTACAGTTTGAGTTTGGCGAAAGTGATGCCCTCCATCTTTCCCCCAAGAACTGCTTTAGTTATTTGTGGGGCCTTATTGTTCCACATGAATTTCAGGAGTGTCCTCTTTTATTTCTTGAAGTAGCATTCTGTAATTTTCTTTGTATGGGTCCTTCACCCCCTTAATTAAGTTAATTCTGAGGCACTTGATTTTCTGAGGCATGATTGTAAATTGGATTTTTTTTCTTTTTTTTTTCTTTAAATTTTATTGAATCACCATGTGGAGGGTTACATAGTTCTCAGGATTATTTCAGTTATACAATACTCAAACACCCTTCCTTTCACCAGTGCCCATATTCCATCACCAACCACCCCATTATACCTCCTGCCCCCTCCCGCCCCCCCAGTCCCCGCCCTTGTAAGTGATAAGTTTCACTTCGTTTACGCTTTATCTTGGTTACATTCCAGGTTTCAACACATAACTCACTATTGTTGCTAGGGTTTACCCCCAAAAAAGAAAAGACAGTCCTACTGTCAAGGAAGCATTTGATAGCTCTCCATTGCTGAGAATGTAGAGATATTAAGTCCCGCTGTTTGTAACATAACTCTTCTATTTTTTTCCCCCCTCGTCCCGCGCCACCGAGTTCACACCTGTTTAGTAATCACCACGCTGCCTGACAAAGGGAAAAAAATAACGAAAAAGATGGTTATTTCCCGTCATCAGCCGGCGTGGGGCTCTGGCTTAGTTGATAGTCTGGTAGAATGTCTGCAAGCAGTTTCTGGAACCAAAAGTAATACGCTGGTATTGGCCCCGGCTCGAGATTCCACCAGCGTCCCGTTGTTCCAAATACATAATAATTTATTCCCTTGTATCCCATTCCCACGCCACCAGGTCCATGTCAGCTTAATGGACATCATACTATGGTTAATGCCACGCCGCGTTTCTTCCCGAGAAAGAAGGATATTTCTTCTCAGCCGGCGTGAGGATATGGCTTAGTTCAGTCTATAGAGATGGCTACCACTTTGATTGCCTTCAATATTTCAGCAAAAGACTTACTATTCTTGTTAGGATTTCCCACCAAAGTCCGACCCGTTAAAAAGGAACCATTTCATATTGGTGATGATTAAATGACATTAGGTCGCACGGCCATGGCAGCGGCCTCGCGGCTTTGAATTTCTGTGTAAAGTCCAGGGAAAGTACAGCCAGAAATTACACGTCACTACAAACTTTAACCCTATTATGGTCTCCCCAAAGTCCAACCCGTTGCAAAGGAACCATTTCATATTGCTGATGATTAGATGACATTAGGTTGCGTGGCCGCGGCAGCGGCCGTGCGGTTTTGGGTTTCTATATAAAGTCCAGGGAAAATTCTGCCTAAAATTCTATCGCTACAATCTTTTACCCTTCAACAAAAAACTCAGTACTATTGTTTGGAGTTTCCCCCCACGGTAAGCCCTGCTAAAAAGGAACATTTACACGTTGCTGACAATCAAGAGATATTAGGTCGCGCGGCTGACAGCCGCGCGGTTTTGGATTTCTATATGAAGTCCAGGGAAAATTCTTTTGGTGATTGCATCACTTGCTGGCGGCGCCTGGGTCAGTAGCTCCGAGCACACAGTTTGGAGGCATTTTGGGGGCGCTGCTCGTGTCCAAAGTGGTTCAGTTGCCTCCGGGGTCGATCTTGCGCGGCGGCAGAAAGGACTCTTGTTTTAATTTCGACTCTAGCTCAGCTGGGATGTGGATCCACTCTCAAGTGTTCCAAGTGTAAGTGGTTTAGCTTTTGGATTTAATACTTTCGTTTATTCAATCTTTAATCTTCCATCTCCCGCACTCCCAGCTCCGGCCTCTCTCTGGATCTACCACCGCCTCCTTCTCTAGTCTCTCCTCTGGATTTTTTTTTCTATATCACTTTCTTCTCTCTCATTGTTTGCATATAGGAAAGCCATGGACTTTTGGATATTGATTTTATGACCTGCGACTTTACTATACAAGTCTATTGTTTCTAGGAGCTACTTGGTGGAGGCTTTAGGGTTTTCTAAGGTTTTTAGGCTCATGTTCTTGGCAAATAGTGAGAGGAAAGCGTAATTTTTGAAATAATTCTTTTCCCTCTGAGTACTTGATTTACAAATATTTTTAAAATTATTTAATCCTTTCTGTGATCATTATTTTTAAAACTCTGTATTATTCACTCATTATGTTTTTCTTAAAGTCAGTCCTGTTAGCCCGTAATCATTTGTCTTCACTTTTTCTGAACCTGTTTCAATTGCTGGAACTGTTTATGGAGTTAAGGTCAGTATCCTGGATTCCCATTCTTTAAAGGAAAAAAGAAAAAGTCACCACTTTCTTTTTCATTTTCTGGGAAATCATACACAGGCTCTTGCCCTGGGTAATATTGCCAAGTTAGTGTTATCATGAATTCATTAGCAGAAACCTAAAATATCATGAAGGTATATCACCTAATCAGATGAGCCCCATAGTGTTTGAATTGTGATAAAGGAAACTAGGATTGGACTAGTAAACTTGGTGACAGTAATGATATGCTTACCCAGTTAATTAACAGCAGAATGAAGGTATGGAGAAATCAAGTGTACAAGGGAGACAAAACCATTCAAAACTCCTGATAGAATACAAATGCTTCTGGCAGACTCTTATTTGAAAATTAAATAAAATTTATTGTAAATTGTTCACAATTTACCAGTAAGCAATGACATTGTCTATCCCTAATTATTGAATGACATGAACCCAGTTGGTTGGCATCATTAAAGTTAAGTCATCTAATCTCTATAGCTGCACAGGGCCCAAGGGAGGTGGTTCTAGTGCCTGTCTCTAGTGTTCCCTGAGAATTATGTCTGAAATCTTTAGCATAGACACTTGAAAACCAATCCCTCTTCTGGGCCATTCCTTAGTTTTGCAAACCTGAGCTAAGAAGCTAGAAACTTAAGAGTGTGTAGAGTCAGTTAGGATGGACCAAGTTTAAAGCCAGGTTTTGCAATGGTGCTCCTTAGTGTCTGGTGCTCTTCTACCAGGCCCATAGCCTCTGGTCCCCACAGAAAGAGATAGTGGACCTCCTGGGAACCAAAGAATTCTCTGTCTTTCCTAATGTAGCTGCTTCCTCCGCACAGAGGGGACCCTGGAGCCCTTGTTGATGGATGGAATCAGCTAGTGTGGTGGGTGACTGAGGACAGTTTCTTCTCCCAGACTCAGCAGAAGAAGCTCTGGTGTGGGATGGAAAGTCTAAAGGAGGAGCCCCCAGTCATAGGGCATAAGTCAGAGGGAGAAAGACAAGAGCAGATGATCTCACTTGTACGTGGGTCATGAAGAAGCAAAACAAGGGAAAACGTCAAAAGAAATCAATCACTGGGCTGCAGAAAGGTAACCACAGGGGTTGTGGGGAGAGGGCTGGGAGGAGGTGGAGGGGATCCCTAGGAAACTGGATGTGGATACCGGGACTTGGGTGGTGGGCATGGAAGAGTAGTGGAATTATTTGCTTTGTTTTCGTTTGGCTTTTGATAATGCTTACTACAGGCTCTGTGCTCAGGAATAACTCGTGGCAGTGCTTAGATGTGGTATTGGGGATTAAGTAGGTCAGCAAGTGTCTTAATCTCTATATTATTTTTATGTCCCAGAGCAGAAGAATTCTACAAGATTCTCATAAATCCACATTAAACCAACAACATGAAATAAACAATGTTAGAACAGGCCAGGGAAAAGTATCCCAGCATGTATCAGCATATTTTAAAAGCAGTTAGGGTAATGTTTAGGACTCTTCTCTAGTATTAAAATAGTTTTTTTCAAGTGACATTCATGTGTATTTCCCTTTGTAGATGGAAAATACTACATTGGCATTCAATAGAGTTGGGCTCTGTCTGGGAAAAAATGAACAGAAGAAAACTGAGGCCAAGACACTGAAAATCCTCTGATGCACAACTCATTAGAAGCATCATGTCTGCTGTGCTGTCAATCTACAAATGTATCATTTGAAAGAAACTATCAGAGAAAGATTGCCAGTTAAATAATTTATGGTGATTCTTTTTGGTCTTGGGAAGTAACCCATGGGGCCTCCTGAACATTGCTTGGGAGAAATCCGCCTCTCCCCTGACCCCTGACGCTGCAACAAACCAGGAAGCCTCCTTCTTGGCCTGACTGGTCCCAAGATCAGGGAAACCATGTAGCTTATTGGAAACTTCTTTTTCCACACAGGACATACAAATCCTTAATGCACTTTCTGCCCACTCTGGGAGATGGCAGCCTGCACATGCCTTACCACATCCCCCTGAATTCTGGTTCTACAGAAGTGAAGAGTATGACATGATTTGCTTTGAGGTAATCAGATTCTCTGGAATTTAATACTCGATCCCATTTAGGCTCAAGCTAGCCCTTCAAAATTAAAATGAACCTTTCATCCATGTGTATCATAAATGGGCATTTATCAGGATTATATGATTTTGCAATCCATCTGAATACGTAACCAGAATTTTGTTTTCTTTCCGTTTTTCTATGTAATTACCCGGCAACAATAACAAAAGTGACATGTTTGAAGAACAGATAAAATGCTGCAAATTGGCCAGTAATGGTGATATTTCCTCATCTTCTGAAAAACCCATTTATTCTCTCTCAACAAATCAAGGCTTTGTCAGCACGCCCGTGTCCTGCGGCTGGAGGGGCTCCGCTGGTTTCGGGAGGTGGGTGCTTCCCAGAATGCAGATGAGGGCCATTCGCCATGGCTTTCAGGACCGGCAGCTGGTCTTTGCTTGCCTCAATTTCTAAATCATCCATAATGGGGCCAAGACCTCCCAAGCACTAAAAAGAGAGAGCTGACATGCTGGACAAACTGTTAATTTTTTCCTGAAGAAGCTGTTATCTTGCACATCTGTCACAGCTGCGTGGACAATTACTCACCAAGTCAGGAGGGGCAGGGGACACTGTGGCTTGTTCTGGCGTACTTGTTAAGGGACCGAGAGAAGAAGTACAATGGTGGCAAAGGAGAGGCTGGCCTGAGGTCACTGAAGACCCAGGAGGAATCCGCAGGAATGTCCCTCATGACTAGGTGCATCTACAGAGCACAGCCCCCTGTCCCCAGCTTCCCTCCACCCCTGCCCAAGCTATGGATACCACAGGCAACCTTGGCATCAGGAGAACATTTTGGATGTTAAAGTTCCCACTTTTCATGGGCTCCGAGCGGCTCACATCCATTTAAAATAGTGTCTTGTGAGTTCTATATGTCGAATTTGCAGCATGAACTCTCTGTCTAGTTTCCATGATGAACTGGGGTCATCAGTAAAGAACCCGGGAATCACAGATGAGACTCATAGGACCTGAACACCCACCACAGCCTCTGAACTCAGGGGCATATCATGGCACTGACATTGACTGAATTTGACATTGACCTCCATTCATTCGTCACAAGGGAGCAATGCATTGGTGTGTTTTGGGCCAGCATATATTAAGTGAATGTTTGCTGAATGAAAGAAATATGTCTTCAGGAGGAAATGCATATTTAGGGGAGGGTAGTGGGCCACACCTAGAGATAGGTGGCTCTGTGTTTGGGGCTCACTCCTGGTGGTGTTTGGGAGATAGAAAATGCTGGGGATTGAACCAGGATCAGTTGCATGCAGACAAGTCTCTCTCTCTCTCTCTCTCTCTCTCTCTCTCTCTTTTGCTTTTCAGGTCACACCCAGCGATGCACAGTGGTTACTTCTGGCTCTACACTCAGGAATTACTCCTGGTGGCGCTGGGGGACTATATGGGATGCTGAGAATCAAACCAAGGTCGGCTGTGTGCAAGGCAAATGCCCTACCCGCTATCACTCCAGCCCCAAGTTTCTTAATTCCTGTATTATCTCTCCACTATGAAACATTTATTTCTTATACTTCACAGGAAGAAGAAAACAGGTAGGAAATAGTTTGGGGTGTCTTCTTACTCAGAGAACCATCAGCAAGCAGTTTTGTATCTTTAGCTTCCTATAGCTGAAAAATCAAGTCAAGAATGACACACCTATAATGCCAATAGTGGGGGTGGAGAGAGAGAAAGAGAGAAAGACAGACAGAGACAGAGACAGAGAGAAAGACACACACACAGAAAAAGCCTTCAATTGTTACTTAATTCTTCAAACATTAAGGAGTAAACAGAAGATTCTGATAATGCAACAGGAGGGAGGTCTGCGAACATGAGAATGATTTAAGCTGTCTGACAATTCAGAGACAGAAGACAACTCTAATGTACAGATAAAACTAAAAGTGGCAATAGTAGATCATACTTCTGGCAGCTAATGGCATTGACTCGCTGGAGACAAATCTGGATCTACTTAAAATGTCAGGTGTGTAAAGTAATGAGTCTTTGCTTAGTCGGAGCCCAGCAGAAGGAGTGTTCATGGTCCACTTGTCAGTTGAGTATATATTACTGTAGGCCTGTTAAATAAATGAGTATTTAATACCCATTGGATAGAAAGGATAAAAAAAAATCCATTCACCCTAACAATACTACTTAGAGTTTTGGAAGATAAGATAAAATTTTATGAACATAAATGGTGATGCTTCTTTAAGTAGAATTCAACACTTTAATGTCTATTATAAAATATTTTAAATAGTCAAGTATGTTTAGGGTAGAGCTAGAGTTTTCCAGAAGGAATTGAAGTGACTAATACATAATGATTCTGGTTGATATTTCAAGTGGCTGGAGAGAGTTTGCACTTGTCAATTTACAATTATAGAATCTTTGAGCAGAAGGAAACCTTCAGCCAATGAGCTTTAGACAATCTTTAGAGAAAATGAAACAGGAAAAATGCGATAGAATAGCTCAAATATGTTTACCATCTTTTTCTCTCAATTGAAAAATATGTTGAAAATCTTCAGGGCTTCAACTAGTAATGAATTTAATTTTACTGTTAGATTCTGTCGACAGTAGTAATATTTTTAAAGCACTTTAAAAGTTATTTATTGTTTTATGGCAAGGGGAGAACACTTAAAACACAAAGACAAGGATTGCTTATAAATAACATTCTTAAACATTGTGTTATTTTCTTTCACTCTTGGTAGATCCATTAATATAGCTTTCTTCTGAAAGAAAAAAATGAAAAGAAATCTAAAATAGTCTGCTAAACATTTTGCTTCATTTTACAATAGCAATATATATCACTTTTTATTTTTAGAAAGACAAAAATAAGGAGAAATGGTTTTTAAAAGTATGTTAACAATGATTTTTTTCTTTTATGAAATATCAGCTCAAAATGAAGTGTTTGAAGAGAAGCTCAATTGACTATAAGAGTATCAGTTCATGACATGAAAATAAATGTCGAGCTGAAATGGAACACACTGCATGTACATACTGCAAACACTTGCCCTCTGAAAATACACCTCTATGTATATGGTACGCCTGTCTTTAACTCTCCTGTTTTAACGTGTGTGGTAAGCAGAGTCTGAGTTCAATTGGTGTAGAAGTAGAACAAAACCAATCAATTAGTAAGTTCTAGTTAGTAGTTAGCTCTTACAAACCATATAACTTTAAAACAATAATAAATAAGTGTGAAGGGAACATAGCTTTAAACATTGCATTGAGGAAGGAAAGGGAAGAAGGCAAGCAAAGAAGAGAGGGGGTGACAGTGGGAGAGGGGAAGAAGAGGACCAGGATCCAGTCTGGTTAAATAGAAACAAATGTGGTGCTACTGAAGTCTGCTCATGCTCTCTTCGATATTGTTGAAATGCTAGAAGACTCCATGATTTCTCTACAACTTTCAGCATAGCCAAATTCTTGCTAGGAAGCTTTGATCACAAAGATGGACATAAATGGCTTTGTGAGAGCAGAAAAAAACCTGCTACCTGTTTAAGGAGAGAGAAATTAGATGTTCTAAACCATGAATTCCCGTGCAATCTTTGGATTCTCTGGGATGCTAAAAAAAATGAACTTTGCAATGTGGCAACAAAAATTGCTGGGCTTTTCTTAGGGAGTTGTTGGGGGAGTACTAGGGCCATATCTGGCAGTTCTTAGGGCTGTTGCCACCTTTGTGCTCATGGTCACTCATGGCAATCATGAGTTGGGGCAGAGAACTGGGGTCCATCCATTAAATGCAAAGCAAGCATCTTAAGCCCTGTACATTTTCTCTGGCCCTGGCTTCTTATCTTAAAAGACATCTGGTTTAAGAAGCTTTTATTTTGACTCTTCATTTCTCCCCAACAAGTACAAGTACAAAAGTTGGCATTGATATCTTCTGTCGACTGGAGAGAGACAGCTGTGTATGTGAGCGCCTGGGAGAGAGAGAGACATAGGTATTGCTACTGTCTGCTGGAATCATGGTTTCCAATTCTATGCAGCTGAACACCTTCCAAGAATAAAAAAATATTGTTAAATATCCCATGAGCTATGGAAGCCCAGACAGAGAACATTGCTCTGAAAGCAGCTAAAACAGTGATGAAGATGTAACATTTGGGGTGTGGGATATTGGAGAATACTTGTTACTGCCTCCAAGTAAGCACTTAAGAATGGTTGTTGCTGATTTGTCCAGAGAACCCCAGAAACAGGATTCAGGAAGAGAGTGGGGTGTACCATCCTCTCCTCTCTATCAGGCTCTGAACACAGTGCTGTAGGAGCTAGGAGCCACATACTCCTACGTTACCCGTCAGGAGCAGCATGGCTGCCTTTCCAAAGTGAGAACACTTTAGAAGCTTTTTCAGAGTTAGAAAACAAACCATGTTTTGAATAAATCCAAGAAAACTCTATACTGCCATGTAAGAAGTGTTCATGGGCAGACTATTTTCTCAGACTTAGAGAAATTTCTCAGTATCAAGCCCGTTGCAAAATAATCATAAAATGGGGTGGCTTTAGGAAAGCTTCAGAGGCCCTCTCCAGCCTGTCTTCTTAGCACAAACCCTGGGAAGAGACGAGGATTCTTGAGACATGTGTCTGTGTGTGACTAGAAAGGCTTTCTAAGAGAGCCCGAGAAGGACACAATACCTCCAGTGGCAGTGTTGACTTTAGGGCAGTGGTCTTCAACCATCATGCCATGGGTAGGTTCACAGGTGGGGAAAGGTTGAAGAATTCTGCCTTTGGAGACCACTTGAAGGAACCCTGTTAGACGCAAGTTCCCACTCGCCCCTTTTTAAAAACTGAGGATTCACATTTTTTCCCCTAAATTCCTTAGAGCGGAACACAGATGATTTTAAACAGATGAGGGTCACATGACAGCTTCCACTTCCCCAAGCCCATAGGCAGCATGAAACTGAGAGATGCAATGTCATCTCTGAATTGGGGCGACACAGGGTCAGTGTGGGTTTGCCAGCTGAAAACACATCTGCTTCTCTGGTAGGGGATGGTGACAAGCTGGGAGGCTTTGCATGTGTGGGGGCTGGGAGTATCTGTGAAAGTTTGATGCTTCTTCAATGCTGCTTTGAGAAACAAAAGCTTAAACTTATTAGGAAGGTGAGTTTCATTTGTGCTATTTGACTCAACCAGTACTGGTCAGTATGATTTGTCTTAACGGGGAAGATGATAATAAATGAATTCATTTTTGGCTTTAGGGTTATACCTGGCTCAATGCTCAGTGATTCTGAGGTACTAGGGCTTGAACCAGGGATGCCCACATGTGAGGAAAGTGTGCAGTCTGTCTTTGAGCCATCTCCTGACCTAGCTCAAACCAACAAATTCTGAACTAACATCTATTTAGAACCTCTGCCCACAGGAAGCAGAGGATTCTGAAATCACGATAATAGGTGCATAAAAGAAATGACTTGTTTTACTTGGCTTTAAAGTAACTACTGAGATGATGAAAAGGGGAAATTGGGACCATTCATTTTCTTGCTCATCTTAAAGTGGATTGGACCACTGCCAGGAGTCTGAATTCTTGGGGGAGACATTTCAGTCTCCAGATAAATTGATACTATATTCTCATAACATACTCCTACGGTTAAAATTTCAAATCAGTTTACTACAGTTGAGCCAGTCTTACAAAAACTAACCTTTAGGAAGAGAGAGGTAGAAGTCAGTCTAGATTATCAGGGTTTACAGCTCAGTCATGGTGGATTTTTAAAAAATACAATTTTCTTGCAATAATCATTTCCTGCTCTGAATGAGGTAAAATTGATCAAATCTGCATTCAAATAATGTTGAGGGCACTCTGGTGATAACAAGAATGAGGTTTATTTTTGTCCAAATTCCAGAGGGAAACATGAGTCACTGCAAGTTCTCACGCCAATGTCCAAGGGCAGATGATTAATGAGGGGTGGGGGTGCCACCTTGCTAGGGAAGCCAAATGCCAGGCATATGCACTTGACCAGCCCATCAGTGGTTTGCTGAGGACCCCACTAAGTGGGTTTGCATGTCTTTTAGTGTCCTAGAGTTGGGGCAGATATGAAGAAGCATGTTTCTTTCTTGGTGTAGCCTAGTTTGGATACCTGTAGGGGTGCTCACAATTGCTTTCTGGGTGGGTATGGGATTGCAGGTGTCCCTCACGTGTGAACGAGGAGGTTTAGGTGCCAGAAATGATTGACCCAGGAGGACCAGAATAAATAAACGGAATAAACACTGCTCTTTACAACAAGAAGTAGCTGCAAATTCTTGCCGGGGCTGACTTTCACATTAGCACCACGGACAGCGGTGACATCCCATCACTGACCCTTCTGCACCCAGGGAGCCAGGTGCAGTGGGCAAATGTGAGATCTCTGCTTCCAGACCTGCAGACATTCTGCTCTTCTACGATGGGGAGTGAACAGGCTGGGAGACCAGGCTCCTCTTTGCTTTGCTTCTTAGGTAGATTTTCCCGAACTGGCAATGGTGGTGGCAGCTGTGCTCTTGGGGAGAGGAAAGCCAAGTCCCAACCCCTTGGGCCTCTGCAAGGCTTGGATGGGCTCAGCGATGCCCTTGCCGTCACGCCCCAGGCCTGTGCCCGGCGTCCAGCCCATGTTCTGCAGCATTCGGTTCCCGATGTTGCTTTCCAGGATAGGCTGGGCATTCTCTCCCACAAGTCCTGCAGCGATAAAAGGACAGACAGACACTTGTTACTGACCCCTAGTGGATATCCTTTGGGGGCCTGAGAAAACCCGTGTCCGATGCAGCTCTTCTGACCAGCAGGCAGTGGGGGAGGGGGCGCTGAATCTTCATCTTTTGGGATCTGTGTAGGCTTGAAGCAGAGGGAAGGGAAGGGGAAACGGTCTTGGATACAGGTGCTGCTCCTGAGCTCTCTGCTTTAGGAACAGCTTAAATGCTCTCACCTCCTGAGGTTTTTGTCTTCTCCTCTTGGAAAACAATGGTCACCTGCTGCCTTGCAGAAACAGGTGAGAGCAACAGACCAATGGTGGTGGAGGGGGGGTCCACGAGAGCTAAGCTAAGATTGTCCATCTGCCCACATGCAGCCAGGGTTAGGGAGCACTCCCCAGGGAGCTCTGCTTTCCTGCTTGGCCTTGGTGGCTGCTACTAGACTATGAAGTTGGACAGGGAAGCTGAACTGATCTGGAGATGGCCAGAGACAGGCCCAGAACCCCCAGAGCAATGTATGTGCCCTCAGCCCCCACAAAGGAGAAAGTGATCTCTGGAAGGGAGAACTTTCATGCCTTCATTTTTAGGTTCTTGGACTGATCGTGAAACAGTGCATGGGGGTCCAAAGAAGTGACTCCAACAGTACAATTTTAAAGTCTTTTAGACAAAGGGGCATGGACAAGGAAAAGGAGTTAGGGCTTGAAGAGAGTAGGTAAGCCAAGTCCTGAGCAAGTCTGTTGAGATCCCATCCCAGCCCTGAGGCCCCATCTCTGGTGGGGATGCCTGTGTTTCTTCTGCTACCAAAAAAGCACTGTCTCCTAGGCCAGTGCTGCAGAATGCAGAATGGGAACAAGGCTGAGCACCCCAGCCATTGCGTGTCACCTCCCCTCTGACTGGTTGTTCATCCAACATCAATACAATACTTTAGGAGCCAAAGCTTGATTCCTTCTTTCAAGGCACTGAGGAAGACCTGGGTACCCTTCCTGCTTCAGCTCTTTCCTAACTTAAATTAAAAATCAATTCAGGGTGTGGAGAGATATAACAGCAGATAAGGCATTTGCTTTGCAGATGGGCAACATCAGTTCGATCCCTGGCACCACATGGGATTTCCCTGAGCCCCACGAGGAGTGATCCCTGAGCACAGAGCCAAGAATAAGCCCTGAGCATAGCCAAGTGTTGCCCAAACATTGTCCTTTAAAAAAAAAAGAGACAATTGAAAACATCTGCAGAGACTGCTACAATCTAAAGTGAGCATGGGACCTGGTTCCTGGTTTCCTTTCATCTCCCCACATCGATGCTTCAAATATGGAGGCTCCTGAGTAGGTCCAGTAACTCCCAAGCTCACCTCCTCAGGGAGGCAACAGCAATCCTTGGTCCCTCTGTTTTTAATGCTGGTTTCACCTCCTTGCCATGGGAAGTTCAATAAGTATAAAATGAAGCATTTTCTTGTGTGTGGAAGAAAAAGAAGGACAAAAAAGGGAACATTTGATTTCTCAAATGCTGGATGTCTTCACACAGATCCTAATTCCTGAAGGGGAACAGAAAGACAACAACAAACACACACACACACACACACACCAAGCCTGAACAATGGTTTTTTGCTACAACAACCTTAAAAAAAAAAGATACCATCCATGGTAAATTATTCTCAAACTGAGTCCTGGAGTGGACCTCATCCTTTTATGAGATTAAGGCTCAGGAGTGGAGCGACCCTCGCTCAGCTCAGCATGCTACAGTCAGAATTTCCCTTTCCTTTGGCTTCTGGCAGTGCTAAATCTGTTAAGTCTTTTCCTCAAAGATGCTCCTGCTCAGGCTATTTTAGCAACACGCAGCCTGACACCCCTTCCACAGACCATGACTCCCATCCCCCAGCCCCAACTCTGATGCTGGATCTCTTTTCTCTCAGAGCTGAGATGGTCCTTTTCCCTCACACTCTCCCCACCTCCTCAGTTTCCAAAGGGTCTTGTGGATGGTAATTCACTTGTGTAATTGGCTCAAGAGATGAAAATCTTGTATGGGCCTCTCTTAACTGCTAATCTATCCAGCTGACTGCAAGCCTAATTGGCAGCTTGTTTAGCAATTTGGCTCCTAAAGTGTCGTATTGATGTTGGATAAACAGCCAATCGGAGGGGAGGTGACACGTGTAGCTTCCCACGCAATGGCTAGGGTGCTCAGCCTTGTTCCCATTCTGTCTTCTGCAGCACAGAAGGTTCATGCTCACCCTCTGCCCATCAGGTCACCCCCATTCCTTTAGTGGGCTACCATGGGGTCACGGTGGTTTGTCTTTATTATTAACACTGCTCTACTCACCATCTGTCAATAGTGCTGTCCTCTTTTCAGCAATACAAACCATGGCTCTCTGACCGCTGTCCAGAACTCAAGATTTTAACATTAAGTACAGTTTGATATGTGAGCAAGCAGTAGATGTCACAATCCTCTTCAATGACTGTGCTATTTCTTTCTTTTGAATCTTTTTCTTTTAGGCCATGCCCATTGGTATTCAGGGGTGACTCCTGCTCTGTGCTCAGGAATCATCCCTGCTTGTGCTCAGAGACCGTAATGGGGTGCTGACATTGAACCCAATGGAGAGCACGCAAGGGGAGCCCCCCCCCCCCCGTACTACCTCTGTGCTCTCTGGGTTTCTTTTCCTTTTGTTATTTATTTTTTTTTGGCGGGGAGGGAAACACCCAACAGTGCTCAGAGGATACTTCAGACTCTGCACTCAGAAATCACTCCCGGCAGATATTGAAGCAGGGTCAGCTCTGTACAGGACACGTGCCTTAACCCCTGGTAACTATTGCTCCAGCAAGTATCATCTCTCTCTCTGGCCCTCACATATCCCATTTCGTAAACACAGGAAAAGCCACATGAATTGAGCCTGTTCTTCATTTTATCTGTAACATCAGTCATTTTTCTCCATGAATTTCTGAATTTATTTTTATTTTTATTTATTATTTTATAATAAATAAATTATTTTATTAAGCACTACCTCATTCAGTATGTCTTGATATTTATTTATAAAGAACACAAAATTTCTATATTTGAGGGATTTGGGGTGCAGGAATCGAGCTACATCCAACAGTGCTCAGGCCTTACTTCTTCTGCATTCAGGGATCAAATCCAGGACAGCTGCATACAAGGCAAGTACCCGATCCACTGTGCTACCAGTCTGGCTCCTGATATTTCTGTATTTTGATACTTTTTGGTCTTATTTCAAATGTGGCCAAGTAGGGGGTGGAGTGATCAATGCTTATTCTCCACAAATTTCTTAAATAAAAATAGTTGAGATAGTTAATTGCTTAAAAAGACAAGGCATTTAACATACTATCTAAAAGGAATAGCTCATTATTTTCCCTTTAAGTGATTAAAACAAAACAAAAACCACTGTCTGAAATACATGATCTGTATTTGGAGAAGGAAGTATTTATATTCACAAATGCTCTGGTTATACAAAAATATACTTCTTGAGAGACAGTGATCAAAGAATAGTATTTGCCCCCCCAATAAAGTCTGCATAAATAAGCAAACACATCTCTAATAAAAGTGTATTACTGTTAACTGTATAGTGCAATTAGGACCATTTCTGGTTTGCCAACAGTGGGACAAATACAGAGTATGCCTGTGGGTTCAATCCACCATCGTTAGTTAGTCCTTAGGGCCCCAGAGAAAAGCCCATGACAGCATCCTGTGAGAACTCACACTGGGAAACCCTGGGCAAGCTCCCGACTATGAGAATTCATGACCAGAGATAGGCTGGAGATGATGCTCTGAGCCATTAAGTCAACTGGGTGAGGACCTGAGCAATAGTACAGGAGTTAAGGCACTTGCCTTGTGTGCAGTGGAGCCTGCTTCAATCTGGGGCACCACATATGGTCTCCGGAGCTCCACTGGAGTTATCCCTGAGCGATGAGTCAGAGGAGTGAGCCCTGAGCACTGCTGGGTGTGGTACAAAGCCCAACAAAAAGTCAAGTAAGGTCATTTGTGAATTGCAAGGCAAGCTTCTGTGAGCTTGCATCTGGAGAGCAAGCAGTGGGCATCTGCTGGGGTGACTGCAGATGATGCAGTGGCAGGTCTGCTGGCCTGCAGGGTGTCCAGATCCAGTCTCTTCTGATCTTTCTTTCATCCCAAGAGGCCATCGTTGGCTCCATTTCTGAGATTTAAAGCAGATACCATTTCTGCCCAGAGTCAAGTCATTAGAAACCGTTCCTCTGAGAATTTGGGCGCGGCACCTCTGCATTCCCTATTACCCAGCCATTGACTGAATTCTGAACTATACCTATAGCTTCCCCAGTGCTATTCTCTGGCACATTTTCCAGAATGACAGAATTTATTCTGCTAGCAAACTCCCAGTTCCTGGACCCAAATGCTGCTCCAAGCTGGCTGAGAAAGTCTGAGAAGGCTTTCCACTCTCCCAAAGTACCACGGCATGCATTTGGTTGCTCATGCCTCTAGCTCCTTGACTTTCTGCTTGCTGGGATTTAAACTGTGACTAAGGGTCCCGCTGCCACTATTGTTAACAGCAAATGGTGGGGTTTGTCCTTTTATCCATGTTGACAATCCCTGAATTGTCATAGGCCTTTGATCAGTCTACATTTGTCCTGGTAACTGATATAGCTGGGCCTATTTTTAATATATTAAATGCAATTCACCTTCTTTTTGTTAAAGATTATTTGTCTCAGTCCTTCTGAATAATACTTCTATAACTAGATCTATAACTCTTAGTTAATCTAGAGCTAACATAAATGCATTTTTATTACTTCAGTATTTTGAAAATATTACTCTGATCTTTAGGGTTTTGTCATTTTTCAGACTTGCTCCTGGTGTGACTCCAGTCCTGTGAGGGACGGATCTTTTTGGCTGTACTTAAGTACTTATCTCTTCTCCTTGACTCTGACATTTTGAAATTGATGTTTAGCATTTATTTATAAACATTTGTGCTTTCTTAAAGTAAGGATATTTGTTTTCATTAATCCTAAAAATTATCATTATTTTCTTATTTACACTTCTTGACCATTTTTTCCACTCCTTTTGGAAGTTCTAATAAGCAAGTCTCAGTTGAGGTACATTTCTCTGCGACTCCCCTACCCAGTATTACATTTTCCATATTCTTATTCCTGTGTCCTTCTTTTAAAATGTCTTTATTTTAATAAATATAATAAATTTTAAAAATAACTTAAAATAAATAAAAAATAAATTAAAAAATAAATTTTAAAAATAACTCTCAAATCTTTCAGTTGCAACTTGGATGGTTCTGAAGAGAAAAGTACCAATAATGGATGATCGCACTCACCTGTGGTATACAAGGAAATGGAAAAAAGGAAATAGATAGTGCTGAATGATACAAACCCTTGGCCTAGATTATAGAACTGACATTGCCAGGAGGGGAATGAAGATGGTCTAGAGTTCACACGGGGACATTTGTGGAGGCTAATGGGAGGTGGTGGTAAGGAGCAGTAAATGTATATTAAATCATGAACAGCAACTATTGTAACTATGTTACCTTAACCACAAAGAAAAACTCTCCCCCCCCCCCACCTGACTATATCTGATCTGCTGATAATAGCATCGAAGTTTGTAATTTTCAAGATTTTCCTCCCCATATAATTAGCTCCAATTTCTACTTGGGAGCTATAGCACAGTGGTTGGTCTTTCGCCTTTCATGCGGCCAACCCGAGTTCGATTCTTCCGCCCCTCTCGGAGAGCCTGGCAAGCTACCCCTACCCGTGCGTGTTGGATATGCCAAAAACAGTAACAATAAGTCTCTCAATGAGAGACGTTACTGGTGCCTGCTCAAACAAATCGATGAGCAACGGGATGACAGTGACAGTGACAATATTAATTATAGTTTTTTTCTTTTTCCTGCAGTTTCTTCTTGTCATTTTTGAATATTTAATTTCCTATGCCTTGTGGGTAAGGCATTTTTCGTTGCTGTTGTTGATTTGTGCTGGGGTCACTCCCCACAGTGCTCAGGGATCAAAGAGCTGCAGGGGTTGAGGCTGAGTCTCCTGCATGTGAAACACGAGCCATCTTCCTTTGAGCCATCTCTCTGTGGGTAAAAGTTTTTTTGTTTTTCTGGGATTTTTTTGGTTTTTTCTTTATTTGTTTGTTTGGGGGCCATACCTGGCTGCACTCATGACTTATTTCTAGCTCTGTGCTCAGGATCATTCCTGTCAGTGCTCGGTGGAACTATCTGGGGTGCCAGGTATTGAACCTGGGTCAGCATGATACAGGGCAAGTGCCTTACCCACTGTACTACTAGCTCTCCGACTCACCTGTGGGTCATGTTTTGTTTCTTGTCCTCCCCGTTTCTGAAGGGAGAGCTTTTTAGGGGGGCAGACTTGATAAGAAGCTTTATCACAGGTTGGCTGGGCTCCTTCCCCATGGGGCACCGACCTCCAGTCTCGAGGTTTCCAAGACAGAAAACACTGGGCCTGGGCCGGGCCCAGGGGCCAGCTGAGAGTCGCTGCTGGCCTCGAACATTGCTTGAACATTTCTCTTCCTTCCCTGCAGGCCTAGCCCTGCCTGTGAACAGTGGCTGTACATTTATCGAACACGCCCAGGGATTCTGTAGTTTGGGTACTTTTATCATGTTGGCAACAGTGATTATTTTCTGTTGACTGCACGCACACTCTCCTTCTCACTGTCTGCACTGCCACCTGCCTGGTGTCATGTACCATGATGTAGGGGTTCTGTGGTGCCTGGGCTTTTGCTTTATGCTCAGATGCAGTTTGATTTCAACATTAACTCGCCCCATCGAATAACGAATCCCCAAAGGCAACTGAAACTGAGAACTGCTGCTCTTCAGTAGGAAGCTGACCGGTGGGGAGGGGAGAGAGGAGGTAATTAGGATGGGGACAGTGGTGGAGGGAAGTGAACACTAGTGAGTGTATGGTGCTGGGATGTGATACGCAGGGAACTCTATCATTAACAGTGTTTTAAACCATGATGCTGCAAACAAAACATTAAAAAAAGTGCTAATTCCCTCCACCTGCAGTATTTATATGTTTTTAAAATCTTGGAAAAAGTAAAAATTTAATCATAACTGGGGGTGGAGAGATAGGTTAGTAGCCAGGGTACTGGTAATACACACTATTGACCCAGTTTGATTCTAACATATGGTCCGTGAAGCCCTACCAGGAATCATCCTCGAGCACAGAGCCATTAGTAAGCCTTGAGCACCGCCAGATCTGGCCACAAAAAACAAAACCAAAATATAACAACAATAATTAGAGTGATCATATAGACCCAGAGATCAAAGAATAATAAAACAGAACTATTAGGGGGCTCGAGCAACAGCGCAGCAGGTAGGGTGCTTGCTTAGCACTGGTTCAATCCCCAACATCCCATTTGGTCTCCCAAGAACTGCCAGGAGTGATCCTTGAGCACAAAATCAGGAGGAAACCCTCAGCACCACAGGGAGTAGCCTCTAAACCAAAATATGTAACAAATTTAAAAACAGTACTGACCAAATAAACTTGGACAATGAAGAAATCCACATGCTGAAAACGGATTTGGGTACAACTACTATTTCCTGATGTGTTCACAATGACTTTTAATTAAGAGTCCACTTATTAAAGATCTTCACCCATTAAGATGATTTCTCACCTGTCTGCGCTGCAGTAAATAGTCATAATAAGCTGATTTTCCTACAGAACTATCAGTGGGGTGTGGAGAAATTAGCCAGTAAGCCACTGCAAGCTGTACAGTCGCCTCTTGCGAGAAACACGCACGCCCCTCCGTGTCTCTGAGCACACGGGCGGCCTGGGAGCAGCTGCTGCAGCAGCTCAGCCATCACCTCTCTGCATAACTGAAGACTTCCAGAACAAAAGCTGGCACTCCTTTTGATGAACATGCCCCTCTTTGCAACAGAAATCCAAACAGCAAGCAGCCTACATCTCAACAGGCCCACTCATGTCACTTATACCAAAGAGGGGAGAACAGCAAAATGGGCAATAGAGAGTGGACCCCTGAATTAGAAGGGTGTCAGCCCCTCCATCTCCACTGACCCGCTTAAGCCACGTTCCCTGCTCATCCCTCTGGAAGCTGTGGCTTGCACCAAAAACATGGACCAGAACCGCATTTCTGGCTGCCTTTGTAAAATGTGTTAATAATAGCCCTCCTATTTTGTTCGCTGCTTTTCTTCACCTTTACAGATGACATTTTTCAAACTATAAAATGCATTCTGCTGGCAAACCTCCTTGCCTCAACAGCTCTCAATTTTCTAACAGTAAATCTACATCCCAGGCGCGAGGACATCCACTATCTTTTGGTCTGTGACTTTGAATGAGGCCGAGAACAAGCCGTACATTTAAAAATCAATATCTAACCTTATCAATATTCATTTTACTTTGTCAATACAAGAATACAAAGGTGAAAGAGCAGTAAGTAAGCTAAAGCGCTGAAATAAATTTGTGTTCCTGTCACAATTAATAAATGTTCAGCTGATAACACTCTGGCTCCTTCAGAGTTTTCAAAGAAGACAAACCAGAATGAGTGGAAATTTCAGTACGCCAAGCACTAAGCATGCTCAGCTTTAGGGTCTTATCTATATCTGGGGTGGGAAGCTTTCAGTTTTTAAAAAACATTATTCATTGCATACACTGCATAGAATGATCCATATTCAGTTAAAAATTGTCTTAAATTATTGTCTAGGTCTGGCTTATGATTATAGAGTCAAAGTGTCTAATTATAGTTTTGTAATTATTTGGGGGTGGAGGGCTTCCTAAACCCAAGCTTTGACTACATGATATTTCACATAGATCTGAGGGGCTCATAAAACACTATTACTGCTTTTGTTCTACTAATTCTCATTCCTGATCCCAAATGAACTTGAGTTATCTCCAATCTGCACTTCCCCAGCTTTGACTGAATGCTGACTGAAAGCAGAAGGAGCTGTAAAAATAGATCTCAGTTCAATGTATTTTTCTGGAGATCTGTACAGGCTTATACATTGGAGAGAATTTATCTTTAAGGTAATTCTACAGTCTAATGCAACTTTGGAAGCTAGAAAAATAAAACTGAGTATAATGTGACTGGCAATATTCCAGAATTTAAAGATTCTAATTATCAGAAAAAGATGATCTCAGATTATGAACATTACTGAAGTGTATTATACAAAAGCATTTATTCCTTCAAAACATTCTTCCTTCAATTGGGGTAGTAATCTTCACCTTAGAGATGATTCATTAGTATTAGAAGATATTATTTTTAACTAAGGATTTTTCAATAAATCACCTCTTGCCCTTTGAGAGGAAAAATTATCCTATATTTTAAATATAAGTTGAAAATGAGTAGCATAATTCTCCTAAGCCACTCCTTTCTGTGCAAGTACAAAAATCACACTGCATTCCTGTGGATTTTATTTAGGGAATAAAAAAATAATCTAGCTATACAATCAAAATCCTGGATCTTTGGAGAATGACAACAATTCTGAAATATGACATCTAGTATATGCCGGTGTATGTTTTATGAATGTGTAAGGCTAAAGTTTAATGCTTAGACTCATACTCTGTATAAACGATTTCCTGGGATGCTGTTGAGTTGTAACGTCAAAATCACCTTGTAGAAATAATTATATTAGCCTCTCCTCCACCATTATGCATTTTCCTTCTCACTTCACATATGTTCCGAGTGTTAGGGCCTGACCCTGACATTCTCTCCTCCTCACCACTGGCACCAAGGTGCTTTAGTCACATTCCTGAGATGGTTCCTGGACTATTTCTGCCACTAATGTTTGAATCATTGAAAGATAAGAGAATTCAGGGGACCATTCAACCGAAATGGGGATATTAAAGAATCCTACACCTGCCTTCTGAAGGATGTGAAGCAAAGGAATTATGACATGCATTTGATCTAAATGCGACTACATGTTCCGTAGAAGGAGCTATGCTGGAAACGCTCTAATGAATGTTCTGCATTGTACAGAGGATGTTGGAATAGTCCTTCTATGGAACACAAGACAAATATAGTAGACTCAAGTAAACATGTGTGCTAAGTGGCTTTTTATTCTACCAAGTGCACAACAGGCTTTGTTTACTGCACTAACAGGTCACTGCAGAAACAGTTTTTACATACATGTTCTTCAAAAGAGGCCAGAAGCATGTTGGCAGAGAAAGCACCTGGGTTTGAGGGTGATGCAGACCAAGGCTTCGGCCCTTTCCCTTCTACTGGAAAATTCTATCACCTTAGTTATTCACCCAACACATTTCAGATCCTTCATTTTATCTGTTATTGTTGTTATTACTATTATTATTTGACTTTTGGCTTTTAGGCCACATCCAGCAGTTCTCAGGGCTTACTCCTGGTGGTGCTCGGGGGACCCTATGTGGTGCTGGTGATCAAACCCAGGCTGGCCGAGTGGAAGGCCAGCACCTTAACCACTGGGCTGTTTCTTTGACCAGGAATGTCCATTTTATGATGTGATTGTGACAATGCCAAGGTATAAACTGGTGGCAGGATGAAATGATGAAGGTTTGGGGACAAAGCAAGAGACCCAAGAAGTGGTAAGTATGAGTCTACATGTTTGAAATGCCCTCTACACGCAGGTATTTCCTACATCCACATTTCCAAAACTCCATATAGCTAGAAGATGAAGATTTGATATAAACTTTACTAATGTGGCCCCATGCTTTCAATAGCTGGTCTGTAGACTAGAGAGTGCATAGGGTACGAAGGCTGAGAAGCGCTCACATGGTTCCTGGCACGGAAGGCTCAGGCGTATCATGAGGATTCTGAAAGCTCCAGTGTTTTTATTTCTCTTTTGGGGGGATGGAATTCTTGACTTTGCACTCATGAATTACTCCTGGCAGTGCTCAGGGGACCATATGTAATGCCGGGGATCAAATCGATGCCAGGGGTCAACATGCCCTCCCCCGAGTCCTATTGCCCTGACCCTGAGTGCTCCAGTTTTTAAGTCATTCTTTCATTTTCTATTGCTGAACTATTCCCTAAATATAGAATTTACACTGCACATTGAAGGAAATTTCCTCTGAAATTGTCTCATCTCTCTAACTGTGTGCTCCTCGTAATAAATTTTATTTCCTTACTGCTCCTCTCATATTCATGGAAAAAAAAAAAGAATCTTACCTGGAAATAGTTCTCTAACTGAAGCTCAGTGTCCACAGTGGCATGGTTAAGGACCTTGGGTGACAGGGTAAGGCTGTAATTCTTGGGATGCAATCAAATAAATGCCTTCCCTGGAAACGTTCTCTCAGTCCCGCTGCTCCTATGCAGCCCCACCCACAGGCCTGCTGCTGCAGATAGCGGAGTTCCCCTGATTTCCCTGCCTTCCCATTCTTGCTTGAATATAAAATCCTTCAGTGCCCGTGACCCAATGCAGACCCTTCCCAGCCCAGCTGAGGGTCACACCCTGACCAGGAGGACTTCCTGTCCCAAGGTGGCTTTTGAAAGACAGGGTGGCTGAAGGGGCAGGGGAGGAGGAGATAGGGCTTCATTCCAAGTGTAGACTGTCTGAGGAGAGGCGCCCAAACACCTCTGTGCTGTACTGGGCACCAGATTCTGCCAGTCCGCTCTAGGTCTCTGTTCCAGCCTCTGCACTAGGGTGTGGAGGCTGTTCCTGCATGTCCCAATTTATTTCTTGCTATTATTCTGTCCTAGGATGATTAGCCTTTTCCTCTCTGCATGTGTTGCATTCCCAACATGTCTGTGTATTTCTATCAGTGGGCATTTTTGCATCCTTTGATACCACAAGACACACAATCTGGTGTGGGGCGAACATTTTATAGTTTTGGTTACCTGAAAAGTCAACTCAGAGATACCACATAATACACCCATGATGCCAAACATAGACAAGAGTTCCTGGTAACCAAGTCTCTCCATTGGGCAATAGTGATGGGAATGATTGGTACTTGTTTGCTGAGGACTGTGGGGATTCCCAGGCTGGCCCCAACCCTCCCATGCTTTACCTGCTGTCGAGGGTCCAGGCAGGGGTGCAGCTTTCCTTCTCCGTTTGATATCTCCAGTGCATAAGGATCCTAAATGCAGGCTTGTTTGCCTACAAGTAATTATCAAGGGGGGGAAAAAAACTATTATCAACAACAAAAAAAATGACACACAAATACACAGCTTGTATAATCTGAGCCTAAATCAAAACATTCTCGACCAAGATGGAGCAGTGGAGTCAAACCACCAATCTTGTTTATATCGAAACATAATTACGTCTGGTGACAAGCGTTCAGCGCTAAATGCGCCATCATAAATTGTTACTGGAATGAATAATATAAAAGGAATGCTTTTTAATTTTCAAAACTGGCAATCTTTCTGGCTCAACATAAAATCAAGCTCTGTTGCTTCTGACAGGAAAATAGCTAAGATTAATTATCTAAAGAGATCACAATATTGTTGCTAGGTTATCAATTGGTTACTAATGCCTTACTGTCAGAACAACATTTATTACAGGAAAAGTGTGATCAATTTCTTTCAGGATATTATGCAGCAGTGAATTCTCTTAAAAGCATAAAAAATAAGTAAATAGAATTTTAAATAAAAAATTAATTTTTATAATTTACATTATAAAAATATACTTTATTTTATAATTTATAGTTAGGAATCTTTAGTTCCTTATTTATTAGCTAGGTGTGAAAACATAATTTGAATGCTTGGTATATTGCCCCTAAATTGGCTAACATAATGTTGGATATGCACAAAGACAAAATGTGTGAAAAATGAGAAACAGAACCTTCTACTCTTCCTGTAACTGGCTACGATTGCATTATTCTGTGGAATCATGCGCTCCTAAGTTAAAAAATTTTTAAAAAATTAGAAAAAGCCCAACTGGACATTAGGAACACTTGGGTTAATGCTGGAAAGGACATGGAAGTCTTCAAACTTTTCAAGCTATAAAGGGACGCTATTCATTTCCTGGATCATAATCCCTGACACAGGGTTGGGATGGTGTCTGGGGATCAGGAAGCAGAAATAAATGAAGCGTGTTTATGATAGCACATGTTCTTTTTTCAGCAATTGAGAGAAAGAGAAAGACGACTAGTGGAATCCAGAAATTTTATGAGATCCAATTTGAAAACAATGAGGTTGTTAGAAATACCTTAAAGGGAAAAAAATTAATTCAGGTAAAAACCAAGGTGAATATTCATAATCTTTTCGTGTTTGAGGATATTTAAATAATTTCATTATATAATAAGTTTTCATTGAGATCTTGTGGTTTACAATATTGTTAATAATGGTTTCTCATGCACAACACATAATTACAACACCCCACCCATCAACATAAAAATAATTTTTTAGGAACATTTCCCAAAAATGTATTTCCAATTAATGCTTCTTTTAAACCTAGTTTCAAGGTTGAGAATCAGTACTTCACAGATAATATTATCCACAAAGCTACAACTATGCTTACGTAGGAAAGAAACATTTAAATTGGTATACAGAACACTCAGCTTCTTGTAGTGCCAGCCTCAATACACATCATTATTTATTTTTTAATTAAAAATATCAATGTTCGGGTTTACGGGTGGTGGAGAATGGGCACTGGTGAAGGGATGGGTTCCCGAACTTTGTATGAGGGAAGTATAAGCACAAAAGTGTATAAATCTGCAACTGTACCCTCACGGTGATTCTCTAATTAAAAATAAATAAATTATAAAAAACAAAAAAAAAACAAAAAAAAATAAAAATATCAATGTTAAGGTAATGTGTTTACAGTGGTGTTGTCATTTAGGGTCTGGTGTAATATGGTATATGTATGTTTGCACAAAGACACACAAGAACTTATTTAAATATAATAAAAATTAGTTTGGAAGTTGAATTTCTCTAACTGTAGCATCTATCTGTAAGTCACAATGCAAAGTACAATTAATAATCCAGCTAATTTAGCTGTTAACACAGATACCAAGGAAATCTGTCAATATAGGTTATAAGAAAACAGGTCCCTTTTTCCTAGTCTTATCTTTCCTTTGGAATAGGTGTGTGCTGTTTTTGGTAAGTATGTGTCACAGAATACACACTTAGAATTACTGAGATGTTAGTAAATCAATTCCATCTCTTAACTAACTTTATATAAACTTATTTTTTCTTTTGAGGGGTGGTCTTAGCTTATCATGTTGATAATATCGCTAATGAATACATTTACTTTTTGAGGGGTTATTTACTTTTTAAAACTACATCACATATCACTGTCATCCTGTTGTTCATTGATTTACTTGAGCAGGCATCAGTAACGTCTCTATTCCTCTCAGCCCTGAGATATTAGCAGCCTCTCCTTACTCCTCTTTCCCAATGATTGGAGGCTCTTTCAGGGTCAGGGGAATGAGACCTATCGTTACTGTTTTGGGTATATCAAATACGCCACAGGTAGCTTGCCAGACTCTGCCATGCAGGGGGGATACTCTCGGTAGCTTACCGGCTCTCCGAGAGGTATGTATGTACTGTCATCCCGTTGATCAATGATTTGCTCGAGTGGGCCCAGCAATGTCTCCATTTATCCTCGCCCTGAGATTTTAACAGCATCTCTTTACTCCTCCTCCCCAACGGTGCCACATTAGAGGCTCTTCAGGGTCAGGGGAATGAGACCCATCACTGTTATATTTAACAGTGTCATCATATTAAAACTACATCGAATTTTAAAATTATAATAGTTTCACAGAAAATGCACTTCTTTAAAAATAGTATCAGAGGGAAATGGTGGGGCAGGGTTTGGAAAGCTGTCAAAAAGTCATTCTTCTGGATTGTTAAAACACAAATCCAAAAACTACCTGCCTTTATCCATAGAGAAATACTGAAAGCACACATGATGCTAAAAAGATCATGACAGGGGAGTTCTCTTTAAGAAACGCATTTGAAAAATAACTAAAAGGAATACTTGAGATTCAGATTAGTAGTAACTGCTCTGAGTGCCCATTAGCTTGTAGGTTTCTACTTATACGTTCTTGCACTTGTTGTGTGCTGCTCTCCCCAACTGGCACTACCTTTAAAACTTGATTTTTCAGATATTGTTTAAAATGTGCTAGAAAGGCTTGCGTGCAAAGATGGTGGGAACAACAGCAGAACAAATCACCCAGACTCAGGGAGCAACTCACACTTGTAAAGCTTTTTTCTCTCTCCGCTGAGCCAAGTATTTCCTTCTGGGTATCTTTATTTACAGAACAAATGGAATCTAACACTTTGATTCCTCTCCCAGCCCTTGCCATAGAAACAGAAGGGAAAGCAGTTCAAGGAGAACAGTTAGAGATAATAAAGTCAGTGTGTTGAGTCTCAACATCAGCCCAGCTTGTATTTCAGTAACTCCATCAGGAACAGGCTGGCTTGCTGCTCCAGCATGCAGAGAGATAGGGATTAAGAAGGAAAAGCACCTCCCCACCCCCCTTTTCCTTCAGATGGGTGCAATGGAGACTTTGCTAACAACACCAAGGAAGGCTCCGTATGTCATTTGGTTGTCATTCTTAATGTAAAATATCGCAGTTATTTTTAAATTGAAAATCAACGGATGTTGCAAAAGCAGCTTTAGGGCTTTTGTCCGAATGAATCATTTGTCTTTGCAAAGTAATTTTTTTGGTGCTCTGGTGATAATGACAATTCATGGTCCTATGAACAGACCCAAAGTTATCTAAGAACTAATGTTAAGTCTTCTTTGGGAGGTCCTATAAGAAAATTAGCAATCAACCATCTCAGTACCCGCGTATTTGTTTAGAAGAGCAAAGATCAATGAGCCCTAATCGATGGAGACCCGTGATATCGTTACAGGGTGAAAAGCACAGCTCTAAGAGGAAAGGACCACGGAATCCAGCTGTTAAGATTATGGATTAAAAAGTGTGGTCCTTTGACCAGTTTGGCATGTGGTTGCTTATGGGCAGATTTTGCAGCTGTCTTAAGTAAATACTAGAAAAGCTGCTTTGAAAAGAGCGTTCTTTTTCTTTCTCTTCCTTTCTTTCTCTTCCTTTCTTTCTCTCTCTCTCTCTCCCTCCCTCCCTTCCCCCACTCCCCCCCTTTTTTTTTTTTTTTTTTGCTTTTTGGGTCACACCCAGCAATGCACAGGGGTTACTCCTGGTTCTACACTCAGGAATTACCCCTGGCGGTGCTCAGGGGACCATATGGGATGCTGGGATTCGAACCTGGGTCAGCCTGGGTCGGCCGCGTGCAAGGCAAGCGCCCTACCCGCTGTGCTATTGCTCCAGCCCCCCCCCACTCCCCTTTTGAAACCAAAATCACATGGACTTGGTTTGACCCGTCATCTTTTGCAATGGGCAGTTACTGGGAAACCAGACAAACTGAGTATTTTATCTGGAGAAAAATGTTAAAAATCAAAAAGGGAAAACAAAGAAAAAAAACTACCTCTATAACACCCCCCCCCAAAAAAAAAATAAAAACAAAACAAAATAAACAAACAAAACCTCAACACTGAAAGACTGAAGCCAAAAATCCGAGCAAGAAGCACCATGCCTGAGAATCAGGTCTCTGATTCAAACTGACGAGACGGAAGCCACGGGTGGTGTTAAAGCAGAGTGATGCTTGAAGATGACGGGCCTGTCCCTTCACTGCACTGCTCACAGACAGAGCTCAGTGAGTGCCCCCTCCTGGATGAGACAAGCGCCCCACAGCCAGGAACAGGCTGCTGGGGAGACACTGACAGGTGCAATGCTGGCTGCGGCATTTGGCAAGAAAGCTCAGTGTCACTTAGAAGAGAAGCTTGGACAAGGGCATCAACTGCAGAGAGATGGAACAGGCCTGTGGGCTCACAGGAGGAGCAGGCCAGGGGGCAGAGGGAAGGAGGGGGACTGGCAACATTCAGCCTAAGCGTGAACCTCCTTTTCTGAGTCTAGAAGACCCTCTGCTCACCTCAATCCCCGTCTCAGGGAGCCTCAGCAGATGCCTGAAGAGGGGACACAGCAGAATGTAGCTCATTCCCTGGGGACCGCCCATACTCAGGACAGGCCTCTCCCAAAGGTACCCAGGTGACCCCTTTCTTATTCTGAACTGAAGCTGTTTGACTCTCAACCTCCTGGAATCCTCAAAGCAGAAAATAAATCTCACCAGTGAAGGGTGCTGTGGGAAATCCCCTGCAAGTGTAGGCCCTGATAACTGGGTCGTGTCCTGGGTCACGCACGGTTTGGGCAAGGTCCCGAGAGCTACAGATGAGCAGGGAACACCCCGGGAAGGAGGGTCCAGTTCCAGAGGGAAACGTCCTGCTCGGGAGTTCAGGCTCGAACAAGCCAGGAGGCTGCACCAGCCAGCCTGGCAGCGTCTCTTGCCCAGGAGAGAAAACACTCCCAGGTCCCCAGTGTTACTGCTTTCCACCTTGTCTCCAGAGCCCAGAGACGTGCTGACACTTTACCCTTTAGTTCTTATGGACTCATGAAATATGGAGTATGTGACAGGGCAAAGGCTGCTGGACTAATTAAAGGCTGAGAAGCCCTTGGTTTAGGGCTGTTGAGGTGAGCCTGTACCTAGACAAGCCACTGTGTCTGTCTCATTCTCTGAACTACAAGGCAGGACAAGCTGAAGGCACCAGCTTGATTGGCTTCTGGGTGGATTCCCCTGCAGGGCGCCAGGACTAGGGGGAAGGGAGGCCATTTAGCAGGTTTGCAAACTGTTTGACCCCAGGAAAACTAGACGTAATTTCTATCCCAGTTCGGGTATGAATTGAAAAATTCTTTGGCTGTCAATTCTTTGCTTAGAAAGGTGAATAAGCCACATACTTTGATCATTTTCTCAAACCTCTTTATGATGTTCCTATGCACTCAATTAAATCACCCCCTACCCTTGCTCCTCACTCATCTTTGTATTCACTGGGACTCACAACTAAGGAATCTAGAAAGGTAAGTCAAGGTTTTCTCTTTTAGAGAATCCATATGCACAGAGAGTTTCAATACTGCCAGATGGCAATGACTCTTAGCAGTGGGGAACGGGGGATGGGTGCATAGGAAAGGTCGCATGAAAGCTTCTTCCTGGGTGTAAATACAGAGCCCCCTGCACTGGGTATTGTGGATCACGATGATGGGTTCTTGGTTCTGGCACCTCAAGTGACAGATTTGCTCCTCTGCACATTTGGCTTCAGTAGTCTGAGGCCTGTCCGGGACAGTCCAGGCCTTAGCAAGGTTGAGTTTAAGATGAACTTTAGTGCGGCATCTCTGTCCCAGACACAGGGCGCTGGCTGAGCTGACTGAGGCTGGGTCACTGTAGACCTCCCGGTATCTTAGTTCTAGAATTAGACCATTGCCTAGACCTCATACCCAGATGTTTTAGCCCAGTGCTGACATGAAAACTGGTGACTGAGGTTCTTGTTAATGCTGCTGGACCCCATATGTCCAGACCCCTGGTCCCCCTCCCTGCACCTGGCCATTCTCCTGGGACAGCTCTTCACTGCTTGCCAGTTGAGTCCCCCATTCCTTGTTGACCAGGGCTCTCCTCTGGGGTCCTGGGAAGGACCTACCTGTTGGTACCTCTCCACTGATGGGTGAGAGCCAGACCACTTTTTCCTGCCCATTTTATCCTTAAATTACAGCTTTATAAGTACATGGATATGGTAGCTAGGCTATGTAATTCCTTGAAGACAGTGAGACAAAACTAGACTCTGTTGTTTTTGTTTCAGTTGCTACAGTCCTGGCTATTATCAAGCATGTATTAAAGAGACATTTGAGTGACTTAAGGTATTACCAGTGTTTTTTAGATAATTTTTTAAAAATAACACTTTTATCTAGTTACCATGAATACAAAGTCATCTATGATTGGGTTTTAGGTATGTAACATCACAACACTGACTTCTTCACCAGTGTCCACTTTCTGCCACCAATGTCCTCCCCTCCATTGAGTAATTTTGTTTTTTTTTTTCTGATAATACTTTTGTGGAGATTTTGATTTATAGAATATATAAATGCTTACTTGATGGAAATAGGGAAGCACAGGAGCTAATCCCTGTCTTGGACTCTGGGACAGAAGCATCTGCAGAATCCAAACTCACTGGCAGAAACCCATTTTGAAAGTTGTATATAAGCACCTTCATTCGAACCTGCCACTCCTTGTGCATGATTTTAATCTCACTAACTGGAACTCTACGAAAAGAATGTATGAGCTCCTCCTCTCCCACGAGAGTTTTGGGAAAATGAATAAATATTAAGTCCATAAAACCTTTTCAGACTTGTTAGCAAATGTCCACTAGACAGTGGAATATCCTGTAATCGCTAGACAAGGTATCAGGAGGTGCCAGGCTTACATCAATATTCCTGTTCAATAATTGAAAAGAAGAGAACTCAGGATTCTCCTAATTTACTTCAACTATAATACATGCCCTATTGGGGCACATTAGCTTATATTAATGATTAAATTTATCATAAAATCATTGGAATATCCGTTAAAATTTTGTTTCTTCAGATCTTCCACTCTGTATTTAGGTCAAATGCTTTTAATTACCCAAGGAGACATCCTCTACAGAAATCAAATCAAAATACACATCAACCTTTCTTCTAATCATTCATGTAATATTAATAAAATGTGTGGGTTCTAACAGCTTTAAATTTCTGAAAATTAATGACAAATGATCATAAGCAGTCCTATTAGTTGTCATTTCAAATTGTGACTCTATTTGTTAAATAATGTATACAGCATTTAAGTAATCTAAACCATGTTTAAGAGGATTAGAAGCATCAGAAGTTTTACTTAAAAACAAGATCCTACATTTTAAATGGTCCAGTTAACTTTTCTGTACATTAGAAGTGATAGTTGAGAAAAGAAAACAAAACAATACTGCTGGATAAAACGCATGTTAAACTTATGGCAACTGAGAAAGTAATTTAATTCCTCTTTCCTTACATGTAAAATGGGCATAAGAAGAAATCAAAGGGTAAATTGGGAAATTAGGTGAGTTAAAATATACTGTTAACAGTCACTGAATCTTAGCTATGATATTACCTACAGAAATGGAGGGGAGCGGCTTTAGAGGAGGGTATACCTGGCATATCTGAGACCCTGTTTCCCCCCAGTGATGGGGTATTTCTTTACTTCAATGCCAGGCAGTCTATTTTAAATTCTTTTCCTTATTTGGTCCTCTTTCCTACACTCTCCTGAGAGCTCCTGAATTCCATGGTTAAGAATGTGGACCCTGGAGTCCAAGAGAAATGAACACTGGATAATTCCTGTACCTCCACTTACCAGGAGGTAATCTGGATAAACAAGTTACATCTTTGGAGGGCCCTCCTTTCCCATTTGTGAAACAGAGGCGAGAACAAGATCCAATCCTAGAGCTGACTCAAGGGTTCCAAGCCCTGTGGCTCCCTGCAGGCACACAGCTGATGGAGACTCTAATTTATTGGAGACCAAGGGAAATGGTAAAAGACATGTAACAGGATGGAGACACCTGCTGCCCTGCTCTCAGTTTTAAGGCCAGAGATGCAAACAAACTGTAGGCAGTGTTTTGTGGTTACAGTACAGAAGGGGAAATAGATTTGTCATTAGATGAGAAGGGCGAAGTGTATTCCACATGCTAACACGTAAGCCTCTTCTCTCTACTGACTCCAAGTACCTGTTCAGACCAAGCCACAGGTCGTCGAGCTGAGTTCCCACAATAATGATGTCATCAAGTGATGCCGGTCCCTTCTGTCTCATTTTTGATAATGCTAAGAAGAAGGGGGAAAATCCTAGCTGATGCTGAATAGTAATGATGTTATTTGAGGACCTTTTTCTGTCATATGTTGTTTAGTTTTGTTGTATGTTGTTAAGTTAGGTATTGTGATATGTTGGCAACCCTCTGATCACTTCCATTCCCCCTTATATCTATGCAAGTAGAGGGCCAGGAAGATAGTAACAATGACTGGGGAACATGCCTGGTGTGCACCCAACCTGGGTTCAATTACTTGGTAGTAATTGAGCTACCAATTGTAAATGGTCCCCGAGACATCACCAGGTATGGCCATGAAGGGCCCTGGACACCAATGCAGTGATTCAGGTAACTCTGCATCACAGGGCTCCTTCAGCCCTTGCATTTAAATATCAGTCTAACTGGCCAAGAATCACCCACGGCCTCCTGAGCACTGCTTGGGAGCACCCACTAGTAAAAAGAAAGAAGCCCATAATATAGAAATACTGCAGTTTGAAAAGTCAAAAACAAAAAAGGCTACAATGAAATGTTTTGGAAATATGGTGTCAGAAACATGAAATCTATAGAATAACTTTTCTATATAACTTTAAAAACAACTATGTAAATGTTAGTATAACCAAAACTCCTGGACAACAAAAAAATTGGCAAGGAGAGATGATCAACTTCAGAAAAACAATTAGAAATGAAAGGAGAAAAAGTGATTCATCCACAAAATAAAATGGAAACGGAAAAATAAATAATAAATATGGTGGAGAAGTACAGTGACCTAATTTCAGGACAGGCATATCAGTCAGTGGCAGAGTGTATGCTTTGCATGTTTAAAGCTCTGTGTTCATTCCATATGAAACATACACACACACACACACACACACACACATACATGCACATAAAACAAAGTGGAAAGGGTAAAAGTGCTAAAAAAATTACAAAACAAGTGAAAATTCTCAGAAGGTACATAAAAAAGAGCTGATAAATTTATGATAAAAAGAATTTAAAAATAAAAACAAGGCTATAAAATAAATATGAAAATCATTTTAGATAAAATCTTGAAAATCGGGGCCAGACTGATACAAGATCATGTATGGTCTCTGACCACCAGGAGTGGGCATGGAGCATGGAGCCAGAACAAGCCCTGAGCAGCACTGTGACCCAAAACATCCAAAAAAAGTTCTTGAAATTCATTTTCAAAATAATAAAAAGTACATATTAAAAGGGCCTACTTCCTTCCAGGGGGAAAATTCATCAATATCAGAATACAGTCTAGTGCCGACTATTGGATTTTATTTAAAGGAAGCATATATACACCATTCAGGAGGCAAAAACAATTATGTCTCCTTAAAGGAGAACAGCACTGCATCAGACACTGAGACTAATACTGGACAGTAGAGAAACCAGGCTAAGACAGTGAAGAATGGAAAAGAGGAGCTGCTGATAGGTCTTTCCAGTTAACTTTCAATGGACTGTCAGAGGCATTCATAGCCTGCAGGGACGCAGGGTTCCAGCAGCCCTAAGGGAGGGGGAGGGTCAGCTGAACTTCACACAAAAGACAGAGAAGTGACGTAGGAACTGATCTGAGGGAGTGAGGAAGTCATTAGAATACATTTGTAGAATTAAAATGAAATAATCAGGAACTGAAACTAAAGTTAGAACAGAAGAGGAGGAGACCACTGGTTAGGTACTTCCGACAGTGGATGCAGAGAATGCTTCCCTAAGCGGAAAGAGAGGAGGGTACTGAGGAACAACGGATTGTATTTTCAGATGGCCCAGTCCCTGTAGGGTGATTGTTTACTTCAAATAAAAGGCTTTCAAAAGGAATGGACGGGTGAAAGGAGGTAAGCAGTTAATTTACTAACAGCTCAAATTAGGGAAGCACTCCTAAACAGTGAAGAAAAGAGGACCAGAACTATTACAGACAGGTTATTCTTCTATCAAAGTCATTCATTATTAGAAAGAAAGTGAAAGTCAAACCAGAATGAGAAAAGAACATGGGAAATAGGGCCAGAGAGGTAGTACTTGGGGTTAGGCACTTGTCTTGCATGTGGCTGAACTGGGTTTCATCCCTGACACTGCATATTGATCCTCTGAGCACTGCCAAGCGTTATCCTGGAGCACAAAGCCAGGAGTACTCATGAACACCAGTGGAATGGGCAAAATAGCAGGAAGAGGAAGAAAGGGAGAAAGTTATTCATACTTGACAAAAATAAGAGGGTAGAGTACCTTCAATTATCGACCAACGACAAAATAAAAGCTATGGAGGTGAGGGCAGGTAATGTCTGGAGGAACTGAATAGAGCATATACTTCTTTGAAATTCATTTCTAGTGCAGAATTTGATTGTGGAACTATTTTATATGATCATAGAAGTTAAGCCACACTTAAAACAAGCATTGCTGAATTTTCAATGGGAGTGAACAGATGAATTTAATTATACCTGAGTATGCACAAATATACAAGTATACTTAGAAACTATTTCAAGTAACTCTAAAATGCAAGAATCTGACTGCATATTCCTAGTGAAATATCACCAAGTACAACAACAAAAAAAGGAAAAACTTTTAACCAATTTTAGGGATTATTTTATTGGTGGTTATGGAGTGCATGGTGAGGCTATCAGGAGACTGGTGTATGTGGATGGTACGATAAGTAAAATAAATCATTATCACTGTCTTGAAGAGGTATTATTTTTAACATTACAAAACAATTAAAATTAGAAAATCCAAATTTAAAAAAATGAAATTTTGTCTGAACTGGAATTTTGTCTGAACTGGAATTTTGTGCTGGAGTGATAGCACAGCAGGTAGGGCATTTGCCTTGTATGTGGCCGATCTGGGTTCGATTCCTCTGCCCCTCTCGGAGATCAAGAGTATCTCACCTGCAAGGCAGAGCTTGGCAAGCTCCCTGTGGCGTATTCAATATGCCAAAAACAGTAACAAGTCTCACAATGGAGACATTACTGGTGCCCACTCGAGCAAATCGATGAGCAACAGGATGACAATGATACAGTGATACAGTGGAATTATCAGTATAAATTGATAAGTTTTTCTTTAAAAAAAATTAAACTCTGGGGCTGGAGTGATAGCACAGCGGGTAGGGCGTTTGCCTTGCACGCGGCTGACCCAGATTCAAATCCCAGCATCCCATATGGTCCCCTGAGCACCGCCAGGGGTGATTCCTGAGTGCATGAGCCAAAAGTGACCCCTGTGAATTGCTGGGTGTGACCCAAAAAGCAAAAAAAAAAAAAAAAAATTAAACTCATTTCTTTGAAAAGGCCAAGAAACAAACTTAATGACATTCCTAAGACCCAGATGTACCTTAAAACTATTTCAGTGAATGAACGAGTACCTATAGGAACACTGGTTCCTGCCAAGACAGTTTTCAAAATGTAACCATAGGTGGGAAAAAAAGGAAGAAAGCCAAGATGGGTAGCTTAGTGACAGATTCCAGTCTCTGGAGTCAAAAGATATAATCTCCCACTGGCCAAAGATGGTCTGTTTTAATATTTATCCAAACCAACAATGAATGGGTAATAATTAGGAAACACATCAAATGTGTTTAGGTTACTGAAAGAAACAGAACACATCTCTTATCACCTTTGGAAAAATGTAAGAAATTGATTTTTTAAAAAAAGACTAGAGGGAAAGTACCAAGTATTCAAGTATTTATGTTGCTTTTGTTACAAGATCTATACATCAAGGTAATCAAGCAGCTAAAGAGCGGAAAGTTAATAGTCACCCAACTAGTAAACAAAAGTGAAAGGATGGAATTAGAACATTATCAATCTGTAAGCCTTAACGAATGGATTTCAGTAATGACCATTATGGCTAATAAATCATAGGAAAATAAAGAAATACACAGTATCACCTTGCCAAACCTAACAAAACTGAATGTGAATCTAATCAGTTCTTACAAGACTCTTGAGGGACTGGGGAACTTGCTGGCTTGTAAAATGGGCAACACTTCTCAGATGTGGGAAATTATAGGATAAACAATATGACTTCTTCAAATAATAATAATAATAATGATAATCAATTAGGAAAACAACCAATGCAGGGGGATAATTTATAAATCAAAGGGGATGTCAGCGATATACATTAACCAAAGATAGAAGCAGGATCTCATATCTCAAGTTATACTATGTATAAAAGACAATAAAACTGTATGTACATATACACATTACCATATAATTATATATGTGAAAGAATTAATTGCTGTTTCATAGATATGACAAATAGTTATGTGGGTTTTTGTTTTCTGAGGCTGCTATTTTTCAGGCAAACTTAATGATATACTTGGGTTTCAAATACACGATTGACAGGTTTCAGGCTGGAAGTAGGAAGGGTAGGAAAGGTAGGAAGCAGATGAAACAAGGCTGGCCACAGTTAACTGTCTCACTGTTAACTGTTGACGGATACATTGACTTTCTATTTTTCTCTGCAGTTCTGAACATGATGCAGTTTTCCATGATAAAAAATTGTTGAAATTTCCTCTCTCTATTCTGATATCACAAGAGAAGCCACCTTTGCAACTCTTAAAATTGCCAGCATCAAGTCATTAGGATTTTCATATCTTTGTAAGATGATGTCTGTTAATGTTTAAGCAACCAAGTTTGAAATTAAATGAAGTTATCCATTAAGTCTATGTCATTAAGTGTGTACATACCCCTGGACTATAACTTGATGCAAAGAGATTATAGAAGCCCTTATCTGAGGTTTATTGTCCTTAGAAAGGATAATGCATGGTTTTTATTCCATTTTTCTAATTAGTAATTTAAGCATATGTTCAGCATTTAACTCTAAATGTTTGCCTTTTCCCCAAGCTCAAAGACAGCTGTCCAAGATTTGAATGCCAGAAAACATTTAAATATCAACATCTGTTGAATTATGTTAATTTAGTGTAATATAATTGGGCATGAGCTGGAATTGATCAGAAGTATATGAAATAAACAAAGGTAAATTCCTAACAATATCTTGAATACAAACAAATTACTGTGGAGTGATAAAAAAGTACTTATAAAAAGCAAGGGCAAAGAAAAATCCTAATTTTAAAGAAAAAAAAATGATTCTTTTAAACACATAGTTCCAATTCCATGGAACAAACCTGGTGGTTTCTAAATTTATATTTGAATTGTCTCATAAATGGAAGGTAATTAAACTTTGTTAAATGTTTAATATTCAAACATTTTTGTAAATTATTTAATAAAATATTAAAATGTTCCTAATTACTTATGATGCATGAAATGTTTGAAGATTGTAGTATGATTTCTGTTAGATTTACATACCTTAGAATTCAAGAGTTGAAGAAGTTTCTGTTCTATAAACATAAAATCATATTTTAAAATGGAAAATGCTATTCTGGGGGGTGGGGCCACCCCCAGCTGTGCTCTGGGCTGACTCCTGGCTCTGTGCTCAGGGATTACTCCTGATGGTGCCAAGGGACCATCTGCAGTGCTGGGGATTGAACACAGGTCAGCATGTGCAAGACAATCTTCTGTCCACTGTACTATCTCTCCAGCCCCTAAGATGGAAAGTGCTTTTGATATGACAGGTGAGTTTATTAGATTTATTCCAAAACTCTATCATGAACAGCCATTGCTTATTATATTATGATCTGTAGTATTAATGTTTACAGTCATTCTCGGATACATAGGTGGTTGGGCATGTGGTGACAGGGGTCAAACTTGGGGTCTCCATGTGCTCCATCTTTATGAGCTATCACTGAGCCTCAATATCTTCTTTTTAAAGTTAGTAGTTATAGGGACCAGAGAGGTAGTTCTCCGGCAGACCATATGGTCACCCGTGCCCACCAGAAGTGATCCATGAGCACAGAGATAGGAGCAATTCCCAAGCAATGTTGAGTCTGGCCCCAAAATGAAACAAAATAAAATAAAAATTAAAGTTAGTACTTAAGAGCAGTACTATATAGCCATTATTTTGAACATACAAATACATAAATACTAAAACATAAAATGCTGCTCATAGCTTGTTTTATTTAAAATAAGGTGTTGAACAACAGTTCTGTGATAATAAAGGAGGGACTGCTTTAAAATCCTACATTTAGTAACATAGCATAGGTAATCACTCATCCTAACCAATTTTTTAAAAAAGCATCGCTAACTTTTGTTAGTGCATTTAATTTTGTTGATACATTTCTGTGAAAAGCAACACTAAATATAGTCCATGTCATTAGCCAGGACTCTAATGAACAGTTATCCAATCCCAATTTATTAACAGCTGCTCAAAAAATGTAGTAATTAATAGTTTCATTTATTCTTGGCAAACCTGCAAAATGACAAATAGTTTTCTATCTGTTAGGTCTTCTTCCCAAATAAGAGATGACTGTGGGGAGGTTGAGCGGACTGAACCTCTGAACATCTCTGGATCTTTAGAAGATTAAACAGAGTATAGGTCTAACGTGAGCTGTTATACCTGCACCAGAATACAGTGATCTGCAGATACAGGAAGACGCCAGGGAACAGGAAGGGTCTTTCTACGTGGAGGGTAAAAGACTGAGTGTGTCAGTGTCTAAGGCTGTGTTTGTGCATATGTCAGGGGATTAGTTAGACTCTCTGATGAAACCTTTTGTCAGGCTTTTCTTTTTTCATTTTAGAACACTCTTTGTGCAACTAATGTTGCGAGACAGCAAACAATAGCAGTTCATCGCCTCCTTCTTACTATTCATTGATAACACAAGAAAGTAGAATACAGAAAATCCAGAAATCATCCAGTCACTTGACACTGATAAAAAAACAAAATGTTCCTAAGAGCTAAGTACAACTGAATTCACAAACACACATTCCTAAAAGACATTTCAAAATTCGAAGCAGAATTTAATAACCCATTGGCAGTAAAAATGTTTTTATTTGATTTTAAATTATACTCTGGAACTTCTAGATGTTTTATCAACATTTTCAGAACCCCTTTTTTCTACTTAAATCTTAAAATAAAATTATAAGGAAATTTTGAAAATATACCATTCAAACCAATCAACCCCAGGAGACTTTTTATACAAAAGGGAAAAAAAAGAGATAGTATTAACTGAGTAACAAAATAAGCAAGAACCTAGATGCACTTTGAAAAAACAAGTGTACTTCCTATACAGACACTTATGTGTTATAGTAAGAAGTTTACGTAGTGGTCTCTCATAAGGTCTAGGTACCATTTATGTTTAGGGGGGAGATTAATTCTACTTTTACTAAACAAATAATCATTCTGCACTCCAATCTAAAATGTATTAGTTACCATAAACAGAGGTTGCCTTTCCATTAACAAATCTATTTACTGTTTGAAACAGATTCAAAAATGCAAATAAAATCTTTCTGCACATTAGTAGTCAGCTTGCAAGCGAGTTTAATAAACAATATGTCAAATAGTTCAGCTTGGTTGTTTATAAGTCAAGCAGCCCCACCCTATTTCACTGTTTCCAAGCTGGTCTGGAGAAAACTACACACCATGGTCAGAATTAGGAGTGATTCTCGATCGCTTACCTGCTGGCAGTTTTCACGGAACAGTTCTTCTTGTATCCTCGTTCACCACGGCCCTCTCTCAGGAGCTGATGCCAAATGGGTTTATGACAACATCATAGAAACAGAAAGTGTTGTTATTTTATAAGGAGAGATGGGTCAGCCACATGCAAAGGAATACTCTTCTCTTGCACTGTGTTTATCTACAGGTTTCTCTTAAACACAAAGAATACATACATCTTTGTGGGAGATGCCATTGTTCGCCTGGCCACAGAACTAGTAAAAACTGGCCTGAGAGCTGACCTGCTCTTGCAGTTGCCACCCGGTCAACAGAGTGAGAACTAGAACCATGGCATCCAACACCAGTCTTTAGATTCTGGGGGCTGGAAACCACTGGTCTATCACTTTGGTTATGGCTGCTCATTTGTGAATGGACGTGCTAGACAGGTGTAAGTCCGCAGATGTAAGAACACTGATCTAGAACTGAGTTCTCATTTGGGTTCTCTGGAGTGGTCCTGCCTAGATGAAAGGAGCCCCTGCTTATTAACCTTGGTGCTTTGCCTCCCACACTGACCAGAAAGATGGAATTCTACTTTCTCCATATCTGCAAGCTTGGCACAGTAAGAACATTCTTTCTCAAAGAAACCACTGGCTCTAATCTATACTTGATGGCTCCTCCAAAGTTCTCCCCCATTTCATTTCCCTTCACTTTCACTCTACCTGAACTAATTTCAAAGGTGAGGCTGGGGTTGGGGAAGCTGGAGTCAATCCTCTGTACTCTGTGTTCACTCAAACTCGCTTGTCTTATTTATGCAGAAATATGATCATATGCAAGTATGCAAGACTGGGCTAAGAAGTTATACAGCAGATTAAAAATTAACCTTAACCAAAAATAAGAGAGGGAGAGAAAAGAGGGAGATAGATAGATAGAGAGGGAGAGAGAAAAAGAGAGAGAGAGAGAGGGAGGGAGAGAAAAAGAGAGAGAGACAGAGAAGAAATAAAAGCAGTCAAAAAGTAAGGACTGATCTTAGCAGCTCAGCTGTCCCACGGTACTAGGTTTCCTCATGTACCGGCCACCTAAAGGCTGAGTAACCATGGCAACATGCTGAAGTCTCCACACCCTGACCCTGATACCCTGCTCCCCAGCTCACCAAGGGAGCTCACAACACCTTCCGCTTCCATGGGTGCTGTGGCTGTGAAGTGAGTCCCACCACAGACAGCCCTTCGGAAACAGGCGTCATGGACCACAGTTCTAATTCTGACTAATAAGCCTGGGAGCTTACTGGTCTCATGCAGAGCACCCAAAGCTCCGAGTGACACAATTGCTTTAAACTAATCAATTATTAGTGACATTCCATCTTGGATAGAAGCTGTCCTTCAAAAGTATGCAGTGAGACTGTACATCCTTTCAGACTGACAGAAAGTGACTGAAAGACTGACGAGGTGTCCTGACAAATCTCCTGTCTTGGCAACACTTGGCCCTGCTCCACAGGCTTCATTGTTCAGTGCTTGGGCCCAGCTATGTCTGGCCCAGAATGCCGGAAGTTGTTTGGGTTACCCCCGAGGGTGCTTGTGGGGCTATGAGGTGCCAGGGCTTAAACTCAGGGCCTGGAATATGTAGGCATGACCCCCAAGTGTGTAAGCCACGGCATGGCCCCAGATACCTGATTTTAAAGCTTATGGAGCAATGCCAGGAAGAGAAAAAGTGTCCCTGTGAGTAATAGAAAGGAAGTGAAGAATTTTTGGAGTGTTGCAACAATGTTAGAAATTTCAGATCCCTAATCCAATATGACAGGGCCAGCAGTGGGCTTCAGCCCTGTCTGCCCCTGGTCCACTCTCAGCACTCAAGTGCAGGAGGGTCCATCAGCAATTACTTTGTGGGCAGTCCTCAAATGTCTACAGAGTCTTTTCAAAGCTCTTAAGACTCAGCACTTTAAAAGGGAATCCCTGGGATCCCACTTTGAAAGAAAATATAGTCACATCTAATTTCTGATCTGTGATTCATTAAGACTTCTTTAAACTCCATCGACCTGTCCAAACCCTATGAAGTTTGAGGAAAAAGCCTCAGAATTTACAACAACCAGCTCTTATTCATGCTGCCTCCTCTCTTTCCTGCTGTATCTAAAGGTATTCCTAAGATATGCTTTGACTCACTTCAGAACACTCTGGGGCCAGAAAAACAGCTCTAAAGCTAGAGTGCAGGCTTTGCATGCGGGACTCCAGATTCCATCCCTGACACTGTATGTTGTATTATTCCCCAAAACCAAACAAGCTTCCCCCAATGCCCCCCCCCCCAAAAAAAAATAAAAACTATGTTATACACAAAGAAACAAACGAAACAAAAAATTTAGCAAGAATGCAGCTATGAAGATGCATTAACTTCATAACTTCTCAAACATCCAAGCCCTAAATCGCCCGGTGGCAGAGACTGAAAACAAAGAACATTCCAAGGACAAAGAAAGCAAACATTCCCTTAAGGTCAAGTGAACCGAAATTAATGTCAAGTTTGTGTTATGCCAAGTCATCCCTGTGCTGCCATGTAAACTAGTAAGAAAAGAAATGGGGAAAAAAATCTGCTTCATCTGAAAATAGAACATAAATTTATAAAAAAACTCGTCACCCTTGTACACTCCAAAAAATTAAATATTGCTGGGTGATGCTATTTATTACAAATAAATAAAGAAATGGTGTAAACCACTGAACTCCACAGATTCTCGGTGGAGGTAATAGGTGGGGGATGGGGAGATGGTAGCAACAAGGCCGGGCTCTGCTCCCCGCTGGTCAGGGGGTGAAGCAAAGGTACTATGAACCCCTTTAAATACATTGTGTATGTCCCCAATTATGTAAAGCTCATAAACTCTCCTCGAAGAGAGATGGGTCTGCTTGGCAGGGGCTGCTCACTTCCCTTTTGGTCAATGGGATCCTTACCTGGCTGTGCTCTGCCCTCGCTCCAGGACTGAACCAGTGGCTGCAGAGGAAAAAGAATGGCAGTCAGTGTCAATCTGATGGGAACAATTGATTTCACATATGCCAGCTTCAGGCATGTGTAACGTGTGTGTGCCAGTCAGGAGCTCTCCATTCATTTCTTGCACTGGCTGCATCCTGTAATCCTAGACTTCTACCCATTCTGACAGCAGCAGAGGAGTCCTCAGAACCCAGTAATTTTCAATTGCATAAGCAAACTCAGTTAGAATTACATTTCCATTTAATTATGTTCACATAAACTGCTGGGACTGCATTCATTTCATGAATCAATTCTGGTGATAAAAAATCTACAAATGCTATCATTTGCCACAACTTAATTAGAGCATCATTACACCAAATTATGACCTTTTGATTGTTGGGGTTTCAAACATGCGCGCGCACACACACACACACACACACACAAACACACACATACGCACAAACACACAAACGTGAAAACCATAAGAACATTCTATCTCCAGATCATGCCTCAGAATCAATTGTAAGGTAGTCAATGGGTGAACACTGGAGCTTTGGTCGCAGGTAGGTGGAACCCTGGGGGTTCTGGAGGAAGAAAAGTTCAACCACAACTTAACACAGGTCATTTTGTTGTATTTCTTTTTAATTTACATATTCACTGTATCTCTGTATCACTGTCATCCCATTGTTCATCGATTTGCACAAGCAGATGCCAGTAACATCTCCTTTCGTCCCTGTCTCATGCTAGTGTAGCCCAATGACATACTGGGGGCTCTTTCAGGGTCAGGGGAATGAGGACCATCATTGTTACTATTTTTGCCATAGAGTACATCATGGATAGATTGCCAGGCCCTGCTGTGTGGGCAGGATACTTTCGGTAGCTTGCCAGGCTCTCTGAGAGCAATGGAGGATTTTGGGACGGCCTCTAATCGCCTTTGCAGGTGTTCTCAGTCTACTGAATGTAAGCTTTTGGTGGACTGGCATGTTTTAATGATCTGCACACTGACAAACACACACCTGCATGCGTCTCTGGGCAGCACCTGGGACATCTGCGCCTCAGGTTGATCTCCTTGAGGTTGATGGAGTGCGCCAGGAAGTTGTTGAGTAGCTGGCAGAGCAGGACCCTGTTGAGGAGGGTCAAGTGCCAGGTCACCTGGTGGCTGGGTGACAGCACCCAACAGTGGATGTGCACACTGCTGCCATGGCTCTATGTCTGTGAATCAGCCCGGCTGGGACAGGCGGTGACGCTGCGGGAGGCACCTGTTTCTCCATGCCCCGCCAATGCCATTCTGTCTGAATCTTGCAAAAGAGCTGGTGATGTCCATCAGAAATCACGTGTAGAGTTCCAACAGGGATCACACATAGAGTTTCATGCCTGGTGTGTTGAGGTCACTTACAATTACAACACTAAAGGCTTACAATAATGTTCATGTTTTTGGTGTATAAAGTTATTGTCCATTCACCACTACTAAAGCGCCAAGAGCCTCCACTTACTGTCCAGTCTGACCCCTCCCTGTCCCAGTGCACCCACCCCCATAATCTCAGCTCTGTTGTAAAACCCTTTGTTTTTACTGGACATTTCATTGACTTTCTTTGTTTCTTTATATACTACTTATGAGGGAGATCAATAGGCATTTTCCTTCTCCCTTAACTTATTTTGCTTAACACAAATCCATCTGTTTCTATCCAAGTTGTAGTAATAAGGCAAGATCTTTACTTACAGGTACATAAAATGCCATTATATAGAGAGAACACAGTTTCTTTATCCATGCATCTCTTGTTGGGCATTTGGTTTGTTGTCAGATCTCAACTACTGTGAATAGTGTGATGTGTTGCTGACCACAGGTTGCAATATTCACGTTTCATGTGCTCTGGGTACATGTAATTTACTGGCTGTTATAATGGGCAGTGTAGAAATGACCATTTCCTTTATGTTACAAATTTGGTTGAATAGCCCCTGCCTGATTAGGTTATCTCTGAACCTCTGAACTTTGAGGAAGAGAGAAAGGAGGCAAGGAGGGAGGGAAGAAGGAGGGGAGGGATGGAGAGAAGTTAGAGGAAGGGGAAAGAAAATGAGAGGAAGAGAAAGGAAAGAAAAAGAAAGGGATGGAAGACAATTCTAAAATAATGTTCAAGAGGCCCTCTAGAATCACATTTCTTAATCAAATTTAAATGTCAATCCCATTAATATCCAGCATATACAAGACACTAGTAGAAATGTACAAAAATAACCCCTCCAACCCCATCCAAAAATGGGGAGAATAAATGAACAGAAGCTTTGTCAAAAAAGGAACACAAATGGCCAAAAGCCACATGAAAAAATGCTTCATATAGCTAATCTTCAGGGAGATGAAAATCAAAACAACAATGAGATATCTCACACCATGGAGATGGCACACATTCAAAAGAACAAAAGCAACCAGTGTTGGCATGGATGTGGGGGAAAAGGGATGCTCTTTCACTGTTGGTGGGAATGCCAGCTAGTCCAGCCTTTCTGGAAAACAACATGGACATTCCTTCAAAAACTAAAAATTGAGCTTCCATATGACCCTGCAATAACACTTCTGGGAATATATCCCGAGGGTGCAAAAAAAAAAACATAGTAGAATTGACATCTGCACCTATATGTTCATAATAGCCAGAATCTGGAAACAATCCGAGTGCCTGAGAACACATGGCTGGTTAAAGAAACTTTGGTACATCTACACAATGGAATACTATGCAGCTGTTAGGAAAGATGAAGTCATGAAATTTGCTTATAAGTGAATGGACATGGAGAGTATCATGCTAAGTGAAATGAGTCTGAAAGAGAGGGGCAGACATAGAAGGACTGCACTTATTTGTGGAATATAAAGTAACATGAGACTGACACCCAAAGTCAGTAGACACAAGGGCCAGGAATATTGCCCATAGTTGGAAGCCTGTTGCATGAGCTGGGGGAGAAGGCAGCTAGAATAAAGAAGGGATTGCTAAGTCAATAATGGTTGGAGGAATTGTTTGGGATGGGAGATGTGTGCTGAAAGTAGATAAAGGACCAAACATGATAACCTCTCAGTATCTGTATTGCAAACCATAATGCCCCAAAGTAGAGAGTATGGGGTAAACTAGTTTGCCATGGAGGCAGGGGGAGGGAAAGGGGAAGAATACTGGGTACATTGATGGTGGAGGATGTGCACTAGTGGAGGGATGGGTGTTGGATCATTGTATGACTGAAACTCAAACATGAAAGCTTGCAAGTGTATCGCACAGTGGTTCAAAAAAAAAAAAAAAAGTTAATTCCAGGGCATTGAACTTGGTGTGGTTGCTAACTCATGGGCTTAAGAGTCATGAAGATCTATGCTTGGATGCAGGTTCTGAAGAATACTCACTACAGTGAACTCTGACAAAATTAAATTAATTTGAGTATCTTCTTCATGTCTAGAGTAAAATTAATCACACACCCTGCATTGTGTTGAGAGAAATAAGACTAAAAACAAGGTATGGGGTAGGTGTTTAAAATATATGTCAGTATTTCTCCCCGTGGGGCACAGTGGGCTCTGGGTGATATGGGCACTTCACTACATGAATTTTTGTGGCAATATATATATATATATATATATATATACATATATATATGTGAGTGTGTGTGTGTATGTAAATGTATATATATGTGTGTGTGTGTGTGTGTATCACTTGTCACCCCATTGATCTTTGATTTGCTCAAGTGGGCACCAGTAACGTCTCCATTTGTCCCTGTCATGTGCTAGTGTAGCCCAGTGATATCTGCTCACTCCAGGAACAGGAAGAGCCTCAAATCATTCATTCAGGGTTTTGACGAAGAAGTCTGACCATCTCATTGGTGGGCGGCCATGTGGTCTTTTGACGTCCCATGGAATCCATTTGGTAACAGCTCTAGTCCAGCGGTTGTCTCTGAATCTCATTATGTGCCCGGCTCATCTGATTTTTGATGCCTTGGCAAATGAAACAGCGTTCCTGATTCTTGACCATTGATGAAGGTCGGAACTCCGGATTCCTCTCACTTGAGTGAAACGTGATACTCCTATCATAGCTCTTTCGATTCCTCTTTGGAATACCGGAATAGTGTTCTCATGCTGTTTGCATAGGGCCCAGGTCTTTGAGGTGTATGTTAGTGCAGGAAGAATGGTGGAGTCGAAAAGCTGTCCCCGGAGCCAGAGATTCTTCATTCTTTTTAACCACTTCTTTGATGCTCTTGAAGGCGTTCCATGCTGCCCTTCCTCCTTTGCAGTTCTGGCACCAAGTCATTCCTCATGTTGAGTTCTCAACCCAGGTACACGTAGCTGCTGCATTCGGAGATGTTCCTTCCACTGAGAGCAAATGGAATGTCAGGGACTAGTCCATTTTTCATGAACATTGTTTTGCTGAGGTTCAGCTGCAGTCTGATCTTTTCACACTTGCAGTCGAAGTCGGCCAGCATTTTGAGCACAACAAAAAACAAAATAAATAAAAACTAACAAAAAACCCCCAAACCTGCACCAAAATTACTCCAAAAATTAAAACACTTTGTTAGGTTACATTGGGTTGTCCTTGCTCCTCCCGCAGGAAGCTTAAGGTTTATTGAGCTAGTCCCACAACAGTGCCCCTGAGGCACACCCAATTCCATCAAGCACTGATAATACTAGACTGCTTTTCTCTTTCCTTTATGTCACTTGCATAGTTTAGCAATGGCCTTTTTGTATAGACACAGGAAGACAGTTGATGCTATGCTTTTGTAACATGGGAGTTAATTGACTCCAAATAATATTTACTCCTGGGCATCGATCATATTTACCTGCCTTAAGCCTCAGTTGCCCTTACTTCCTAACACCCAACGAAGGAACTGGATGGACCCAGGGCAAGCTGTAAGCTACCCTGGAACCAGAAAGGGACAAGCTAAGTCCCATAAGAAGTATAATAAGAGCATGGTCAAGACTAATTCTGTCAGACCCCCAAAACAGTAACTGAGTAAGGACGCTCCTGGGTTAGGAAAAACTAACCTGGACTGAGGAATATACTCTGGGATATATAGTGATATATCCCCAGGAAGAGCCAAACTTTAAGCTTACTATATTTCTTACTGTGTTTATACAAAACAACTAGAAATATTAGTAAGAAGTAAATTGACTGATTGTTCAAATGGATTACTAGCTGAAGAAAGAAGAAAGCAATACACCCTGGATGGAATCCCACCCTTGGGTGGATCTCTTAGTAATCTGGAGTGCTGAACCCTCAAATGAGATTTTGTCTTTGAGTTAATCTCCTAGAACTTCCACTGAAGGAGTGGCTTTACCTGTTTGTTGTTATGACAATGTTCAACCCCACTTATGTGTACTCCCACCCTTCATCATTTCTATATAACTATGCTGTAAGGGGAAAGAGGGGAGAGGACTTTTAGGTCTGTGAGGAGACTAGGATGATGGAACTATGATGACTGGGACTATGACCAAAACTACAACTATGACTGTGCTGTAAGATCCGACTACACTGGGGAGGAGAGAAAAATAAACTGACTACTGACCAGTCTGGGGCCCTGTTTCTCCATTCCGTGGTCCTTCATCCATCTGTCACCATGGGCTGGCCAGGGGAACGGCTCTTGACCATGGAACACTCAAGTCTCGAGCCTCCTCACCTTTCTTTTGAAACTCACAACACATGGCATAATATGAAACATCATCATCTTGAAATGTTTAGTGATATTGTTGTATCTTAAAGTACATTGTTTAAAGGTCTTCCTAAGAATGGGCTATTGTCATCAAATCAAGTCAAATCAACTTAAGTGAGTTAAGTTTGTCCATGAGAATCAGACTTAAATTGATCTAGAATATCTTATTTCTCTAAATCTAACATTGAAGCCATTTCACCATGCAGCGAGGGTTGCTAAATTTCAGAGTATAAATGTATTCCCAATGAACATAACCTTTAATCCTGGCAAGTCTTGCTTTAAGCAAACTCCATATTTACACAAAAGATAAAATAAAGGGTGAATATTTGCTTTAGAAAGGAATTCATCACAGGATTGTGACTAGGTAATCAGGCGCATTTAAAATAAGTTTTGATTTACATGTAACTCCTCAGGTAAATTTCCTACGTTTTCAATATTGTAAAAGCAAACTATAAATACCAATTTAAAAATCAATGAATATATCAGATTTGTTCTTTTTTTTTTTTTTTTTTGATTTTTGGGTCACACCCAGCGATGCTCAGGGGTTACTCCTGGCTTTGCACTCAAGAATTACTCCTGGCAGTGCTTGGGGGACCATATGGGATGCCGGGGATCGAACCCGGGTCGGCCGCGTGCAAGGCAAACGCCCTACCCGCTGTGCTATCGCTCCGGCCCCAGATTTGTTCTTTTTTTAAGATAAGAATCTCATAAGTGATTTGGAAAAAGGTACAAAGGAAAAGATTGTGAATCATTTAGGATTCATAGCTGATGGGAGGTGGAGCAAATAAAAAATGATTCCGTTTGACATATTAAGAATTTTAAGTAAGTATTTTATATTCATTTATTTTTTTACATTATAATATTCGTATTTTCAGAAAGTCAACAGAATGAATAAATGAGAATTTCAAAACTTAACATGTAATGTCTCCTCAGAGTAGGACACTCGTTCCTCAGGTTTGGTTGCATGGAGGGTTCTGCGTCCCACAACTTCCCTTTTTAACTCAGTAATCGCTGGACTAATCTGAGGTGTTTCCTATCGAAAGACACCCAATTAATGTTAAAAATCAGATTTTGAACATAGAACTGCATTTTCCAAGATGCTAGATAGAATTATTAGCATGGTATCCAGCATTATATTACTAAAATAGTCTTCCCCTTTCCCTACCTAGGCACAGGACAGAACTGAGGAAGGTGATAGTACAGGTGTAAGAATGAGCCCATGCAGGTGTGGGATATAAAAAAACAGAGCAGGGAAAAAAACAATGCCCAAAGGCAACAGAAACAATGCAGAAAAAGGTCCTGACTAAGAATCTTGCCACTGGGGAGGGTGGGGGTGGGGAGAAGTGGGATTAGGTCAGGGAAGAGACCATTCCAGCAACAGTAGAGAGAAGTGGTCACTTTGGACCAGGAATAGGTGCTGAAAGGGGGTAAAGGGACATGTACCACATCCCATCAGTAAACAGCAGGGTAAACCGCAGTGCCCCAAAGGAGAAAGAAAAGTGCCTGTCACAGAGGTAGGCTGGGGGGCCAGAGGGAAATGGGGAACATTGGTGGAGGGAAGTGGACAAGGTGAAGGAACTGGTGTTGGATGGAACACTGTATGCCTGAAACTTAATCATGAATATTTCTTAACTCTGTAATTCATGGTGATTACATTTAAAAGAATGGAGAGGGGCTGGAATAGTACGGAACGTAGGGTGCTTGCCTTAACTGTGGCCAACCCGGGTTCAATCCCTAGCATCCTATATGGTTCCCCTTGCATGGCAGGTGTAATTCCTGAATGCAGAGCCAGGAATTGGGTATTACTGGGTATGGTCCAAAAACCTTAAAGAAAGAAAGAAAGAAAAAGAAAGAAAGAAAGAAAGAAAGAAAGAAAGAAAGAAAGAAAGAAAGAAAGAAAGAAAGAAAGAAAGAAAGAAAGAAACAGATGTTCTTGAGGAGATGAATTTCAGTTTACATGAATGTCTCCTGATTAAGGAGCAATTTTTTAATTTTATTCTTTAATTAGTGAATCACCATGAGGGTACAGATACAGATTCACACATGTTAGAACTTGTTTTTCCCTCATACAATGTTCACAAACACATCTCTCCACCAGTGCCCATTCTCCCTCATCAATAAACCCAGTATCCCTCCCCTGCCTCCCACCTCCCCCCCACCCCACCCTGCCTCTGTGACAGAGTACTCCCTTTTGATCTCTCTCTCTCCAATTGGGTGCTGTGGTTTGCAAGAGGGGTATTGAGTGGCCATTATGTTCAGTCTCTAGTCTACTTTCAGTGCATATCTCCCTTCCTGGGTGGGATCTCTAACCACATTTTGGTTGGTCCCTTCTCTATCTGAGCAGCCTTTTCCCCCAGCATGTGAGACCAGCTTCTAAGCCATGGAGCCAACCTACTGGTACTTATTTCTACTATTCTTGGACATTAGTCTTTAAGGAGCAATTTTCATTTATTTATTTTATTGAATCACCACAAAATAGAGCATTACAAAATTCTTCATGAGTGCGTTTCAGTCATAAAATGTTCCAACACCCATCCCTTCACCAGTGTAGTTTTCCAGCACCAGTGCCCCCGGTTTCCCTCCCACCCCTTAAAGCTACATCCCACCTCCCCACCTGAGACTGCCTCTATGGCAAGCACTTCTCTTCTCTCTCTCTTTCTCTCTCTCTCACCTTCTTCCTCTCTCTTCCCCACCCCAGACTGCCTCTATGGCAGGCACTTCTCTTCTTCTCTTCTCTTCTCTTCTCTTCTCTTCTCTTCTCTTCTCTTCTCTTCTCTTCTCTTCTCTTCTCTTCTCTTCTCTTCTCTTCTCTTCTCTTCTCTTCTCTTCTCTTCTCTTCTCTTCTCTTCTCTTCTCTCTCTCCTCTTTCTTGCTCTCAATTTAGACATTATGATTTGTGATACAGATGCTGAAAGGTTATCATGTATATCCCTTTACCTGCTTTCAACATCAATTCTTTTCCAGAGTGATCATTTCCAACTAATATTGTCATAATGGATCCTCCTCTATCTTAACTACGTTCAACCTTCCACACCATCGACCAACCATTGACCATTCCTCCTGGCCCATTTTCCCTGGCTTTGGACATTAGTTTCATACTGGTTTTCTTTTTACTCTCTGATAAATAAATGCAGTCATTCTATATCTGTCATAAGAAAACATAGGCAAATCTCTCCATGACATGAAAGCTCAAGGCATCTTCAAAGATGAAACAGCGCTGACCAAGCAAGTGGAAGCAAAAATTAACAAATGGGACTACATTAAGCTTCTGCACTTCAAAAGAAACTGTGACCAAGATACAAAGACAGTCCATACAAGTGAAAAAACTGTTCACCTAATACTCATCTGATAAGGGGTTAATAACAAAGATATATAAGGCTGTTCCTGTAAAGTTCCTGTAGAACTTTACAGGAAAAAACCATCCAAACCCATCAAAAATTGGAGAGAGGGGCTGGAGCAATAGCACAGCAGGTAGGGCATTTGCCTTGCATGCGGCTGACCTGGGTTTGATTCCCAGCATCCCATATGGTCCCCCGGACACTGCCAGGAGTAACTCCTGAGTGCATAAGCCAGGAGTAACCCCTGAGCATCGCTGGGTGTGACCCAAAAAGAAAAAAAATGGAGAGAATAAATGAACAGAATCTTCCTCAAAGAAGAAATTCGAATGGCCAAAAGGCACGTGAAAAAATGTTCTACACCACTAATCATCAGGGAGATACAAATCAAAACAACAATGAGATATCATCTCATGCCACAGAGACTGGCACACATACAAATGGACAAGAACAACCAGTGCTGGCGTGGATGCAGGGAGAAAGGGACCCTCATTCATTGCTGGTGGGAATGCTGAATGGTCCAGCTTTTTGGGAAAACAATATGGATATTCATCAAAAAATTAGAAATTGAGCTCCCATTTGACTCAGCAATACCACTTCTGGGAATATACCCTGGGGGTCCAAAAACAAACAGTATAAACACCATCTGTACTTCTATGTTCATTGTAGCACTATTCACAGTAGCCAGAATCTGGAAACAACCCAAGTGTCCTAGAACAGATGTATAGATAAGGAAACTATGGTACATCTACACAATAGAATACTACACAGCTGTTAAGAAAATGAGGTCATGAAATTTGCCTATAAATGCATAGACTTGGAGAGTATCATGCTGAGTGAGATCAAGTGTGACATTCTTAAGACAAGAGACTCAATAGGACCTCTGGCAGGCAAGCTTAGAGCACTTCACTGGAGAACTTATCTGGGTTTTTGTTCTTGAGGTTCCCTACATATGTTGGATATTAAACCCTTATCAGACACTAAGATTGCAAATATTTTCACCTCTATGGGTTGTCTATTCATTCTGTGGATGGTTGCCTGCACTGTGTAGAAACTTTGTAGTTAGATATAGTACCACTTTTGCTTCTGTTACCTTTGCTTTGGGATCAAATCAATAAAAGAAAGTCATTGTCAAAACCAATATCATGGAACTTACCCTGTGTTTTATCCCTAGGAGTCTTAGAATTTCAGGCCACATATTCATATATTTAATCCATTTTGAGTTCATTCTGAGTATAAGATAGGAGTCTAGTACATATATGTGAAGAAATGCAAGCACTCTGGAAGCCATCTGTGACTCTCATGATCACTTATAACAGCCAACACACACACACACACACACACACACACACACACACACACACACAGAGCAATGCCCTCATTATCTGTGAAGATAATGGCAGAGACGGGATGGGGTGATGCCCAGATGCCATGGAAGAGCAGGATGTGGCCAAGCATGAGGGGTGAGGGGAGAAGTCTGAGAGCCCCTTGCGGCCTTTGGGAGCTAATTCTGCAGACCCACCATCTCGGACTCCATGAGAACAAATATTCCTGCTGCTAATGCCACCTGGTTTGTGATGTTTGGTACAGATGAGAGAGCAAAAAGCAGACGTGGTCTCACCCTTGAGACTACCTTTCAGTAACAACACAACTAGAATTACCTTCGTGCTCACTCATGTGAGGGAAAAGCCCTCACAAACCAAACCCCAAACCAGCATTTTTTTTTTTTACTTATGCTGATGTTATCATCATGTTCTGCTACTGAATTTCTTTATTTTTCTTTCTTTTTCAGCCACACCTGGCAGTGCTGAGGGCTTATTTCTGGATACGTGCTCAGGGATCGCTTGTGGTGGGCTCAGGGACCATATGGGATGCCGGGGACTAAACCTAGGTCAGCCTGTAGAAAGTAGGCCTTAGCCGCTGTACTGTCTTTCTGACCCTTGCATGTTAAGCATATGCTGAGAAATGATAATTTGTGATCAGTGTTAACCAACAAGTCAAATGCTGACACTGGTGGGTGGCAAGTATCACAGGAGCCAGGGGCATGCTACAGGAGAGTGGGAGGGAGAGTTAGAACCTGTTGGGCCTGGCCAATATGAGGAACATGGGAAAACTGCCTGGAATTGAGTTGAGGAGAAGTGTTGGCTAGTTCCACTGCTGGCAAGAGATTGCAGGGGTGGTAGGAAAGGAGGGAAAGGAGTGTCCATCTGGAATCAAGTGGCAGAAGTACAGGGCAGCAAGAAAGTAATAGCAGAGCTACACAAAGATGCACGTGGGTTCCTAACAACACAAAAGACAAAGTGCTTTGGGGGGCGAGAAGGAAAATGGGGCACATGAGTGTGAGACACAGAAGAAAGTGATTGAGCGGAGGGAGTATGAGAGGCCGTGAAGATGACTCCAATTGAGCCTTAAGTGTTGAGCAAATGGCCTGGACTCTCTCTTAATGTTGAACCCAGACACTGCAAGAACAACAGAAGTTCATTCCCCTGCAGAGAAACCTTTAGGGACTAGAGACTCACAGCAGTCCCGTGGACACTCTGCAGTAACTGATTCTCTGTGATGGTCACACTGCTTGTCTTTGTCACTCCTGTCCATCCCATCCCCATGAGCGGCAGTCGCCCTGCCTGGCCTCCCAAAACCAATCAAGAGACGAGACTCTCTTGTGTTCAATGTCTTCCATGAATGCATGTTTGGGTTTGGGGGGGGAAATAAAGCTCTGCTTCCTGGAGTTTCTGTTCTATAGTCTTATAGGACTAGGAAATTAAGAACTTGACAGATCTTTTAATTATCATTTGGAGAAAATAAATTCTGTATTCCCTTTTATTCCTGGTTTTATTTGGGGGGGGGGTGGAGGGACAAGTCATCTAAGGAAATATGAATGGAATCTACTATTAAAAGGAAAAAATCTAACCATATGCAGTCTGGGAACAATATAATGTACTTTTGTATTTATTATGGAATTTACCAAAGTCAAAGCTCAATGGTTTCATTTTGGGAGGGAAGGGGCTGATGATTTCAGAAATTGATTATTTTTCTTTGGTTGCCAGAAATCAAAATGTTCTGAATTCTTTGCAGCTGATTCTGGTCAGGAGCAGAGAGAAAAGGAGGCGACCGGCCCCTGGCTCTGCATTTCCTGGACTGAGGATGGAGGAGTCAGTAAGCCCAAGGCTCCTCACACCAAAGCCAGTTTCAATGCCTGGAGGTAAGAGACGCACTCCAAAACTGAGACAAAAAAAGCACGATGATTTAAAAATCTTTAGAGCAATTTCAGCCACAGGACGCCTTTCTATTGTTCTTGCAGTAGGTGCACAGTGTTTACTCTCTCTCCAGCTCAGTGTAACCCCCTTCCCTGGAAACAGTCACACTGATTCCCCAGAGAGAGCTGCGGACTACCCCAGTGAGGTTATGGCACAAAGGCAGCAAGTACTCACTCATGGTGATGAGAATCTGGGGAAAAGTGAACCATCCTCTTGTTACTGACTGGGCCGGGACTGGTCACCTGAAAGGGATTTTAAACCAAAAGTAAGTCCCAGGTGCGTCATTGGCACTGACAGTGAGACAGCAAGAAATCTAGACCCTCTTGTGGGAATGACTTGCAGATGGGAAGAGGCCATTAAGCAGCCTCAGAAGCTAAGGCAGGAATGCAGGAACTAAACGTCTAAGGAAACTCTTGAGGAATGCTCCACTTACTGGCTTAATGAGTTCCTCTGCTAAAGTTTTTAAATTATTGGGGCTGGAGCGATGGCACAGCAGGTAGGGCATTTGCCTTGCACTCGGCTAACCTGGGTTCGAATCCCAGCATCCCATAAGGTCCCCTGAGCACTGCCAGGAGTAATTCCTGAGTGCATGAACCAGGAGTAACCCCTGTGCATCTCTGGGTGTGACCCAAAAAGCAAAACAAACAAAAAACTAAATACAGTTTTAAAATTATTTTTGGCAGCAAGAGGCCAGGGTCCCCCCTGTGTGATTCTTGGCCCAGGGGCTGGTGGTTCAGTGCAAGGGTCTAAGAATATTGGGGCCACCTCAGTGGTTCTTGGGGTCTCCAGGCCACATCTGAGAAGACTGAGGGACCATATGGCAACAGGTATTGACCGGGTTCGGTGTATGAAACACCTCAACTGCTGAAATCTCTAAGACCCCAATTTAAGACTTTAAAAAAGTGACTTCCCCTAGACCACTGGCTCTTATCTCCAAATACAGTAGAGTAGTGTGAATGTTTATAGATTTGCGAGAAAGAGGAAGCTAGCTCATAGAGTGGAAGCACACGCTTTGCATTGTTGAGGTCTCAGCTGGATCCTGGTGATGGCATGCTTCCTCTCTTACACTCCAGCACTGTGAGGTGTGGCCCTGATCACCCCAAGCTCAGCTGGGCTTGAGTAACACTGACTAGTCAGGCTCAAGCATGGGACCATCCGCCTGCTGAGACAAGTACTGCTGGGTGTGGCCCTCGGCGTGTGGGCACAGCTTGGTATACCTTGCCCCCAAATTAGGGGTCGTACTAAGATTAGTGGTGAGAAAATAGTTCCAAGGACCAACATACTTGGAGTTGATTCCTAAATATAAATGCATGCATTGAAATGGCCACCATCACCTAAGTTCTGGAAAGCATGAGCAGACGTCTGTAGAGTGACCCCAGTAAATGAGGAATTACCCATGTCTATATAGAATAAAATGCGGCTTCACCTCAGATAGAAATACCGTATTCTTGTATTTTGAAATAAAATGACATTGTGTGATGAGCTTTTTACAACCATCTCTGGTCTTCCTATGGCTGTTACAAAGAGTCCTTAGGGACCCTGAGCTGGCAGAAATAAATGAGCATCACACAGGGGCAGGAGAGGTAGCATGGGGATTTAAGACACTTGCCTTGCATGTGATTGACCTGCTTTCATCCCTGGCACTGTACAGTGTCCCCCAAGCACCAGCAGGGGGTCACAGTTGAGCACAGAACCAGGAAAAACCCTGGAGCACTGCCAGGTATGGCCCCTCAAAGCAAAGCAAAACAAAACAAGGATGTACCCTCACATTTCCCAAGGCACATGATCACAGCAAAAAGGGTGCAGTCACAGTGAAAGAACAGCCCTCTCTAGGGACACCGAGGCCCTTAAAATCCAGAATGGGGAGAGCCACACAGAGGAGAGATGTGGTACCCCTTGGCCTGAGCGGATTTCCTCTCATCCCCAGGGGTGGGAGCTCCACACTCTGAAATGCTGAGAGAGGCCCAGATGTTGGACATGGAGAAGACCCCCCGAGTCAGGACACGACAGGGACACAGGTGGCTCCACTCCAGGGGCCCATCCTGTATTCACCTCCAAATGAGGTCTTCATGCTCTGGCCATGGGGATCCCAGGGATACCGTAATCCATTTTCCACGCCGCGGCTCTGCGCAGGGCCGAGTGGGCCTATGTCATGCTTTGTTAGAGTTTCATGATCACATTATCTCCTGGTGGACCTGACACTTTTATTCAGTTTACAGTATGTTCTGTGTACAGGCAACTTATTTCCTTTGCCAGGGCTGCTGACAACCTTTTCCACACTATATTAATCTTGTTTACTGACTTTATCTCGGTACAAATATCAGAAAACTGAACTTTTTATCTCAGAGAAAGAATAAACAACGTGTTGACAGAGGCAGAAGCTATTTTCAGGGCTAAAATTGCTTGTTTACCTGATTCCACACATATGGAAAAAAATGTTAAAGGCTTGCTCTGGCTTGAAATACATAATCTGAAATTTAATAAATGAAGAAATTTCAACGACATCCATGTGATAAATTGCCTGATGAAAACAATGCAACTGAATACAATAAAACAGAATTTGTAACTAATTTATACCACAATACAAATGTAAGCTTTCAATCTGGTCAGAATTAATCATACAACGTATTTCTCAGAAATCTCTTTCTCTTTCCCTCTCTCTCTCCTTGTCTCTCTCTCTTCCTCCCTCTCTCTCTCATACCCCGCCCACATACATACACACACATACACACAGTATGCACTCAATTCAGTTCAACTCAAATGCTGAAGAGAACTTATAAAAATGTACAGAATCAAAAGTACATATTGAAATGACTTCACTCTTTACTGAATCCATGATCCTTTTCAAAATAATAGAGGGGACTAGACTTCACATTTCAAATCAATTTTTGTTTCACCTTTAAAGATTTGCAAACATGCTTAATTGGAAATTTATGAAAATGAAGAAAGCAACTTGTAGGCTGAAACATAGCCATCTCAGGGTCACCATTAGGGATAGAATGTTTTTCCAAGAGAAAAATTTTGGTCTGTTGGTGAACACCCACCCTTCTGGAAATTTATAAACAAGAGCTGAACATAGAATTCAGCTTGCAGTAGCCAGACTTATCCTGGACTTGTATGTATTTCCAATGTGAAAACATAAGTGTAGTGAGATTGATTATGCAAAATATATCCAAGTTAGAAATGAATGCTTTCCAAAATGTTTTGGAATCTTTTCTAATATTTTATAGTTTAGGGCCATATATATAAAACTGAAGCAATTTTGATCAATAATATTGATTTCCAGGAAATAACTATGCATATTGATTTACTTATTTTCCCCAAAATATGCATTTATTACTCTAAAAGTCTGATAAATAAAACATAATTTTTTAAAAAATTATATTTTTATATATCAAAAATTATCCTAGTAAAATATTTGGTAAAAGTATATTTTATTCCACAAGATAAAGGAATAGATAATTTTCATGTCAAACAGTATCTTATAATGGACCAAACATGATGGCCTCTCAGTGTCTGTGTTGCAAGCTATAATGCCCAAAAGTAGAGAGAGAGCATGGGGAATATTGTCTGCCATGGAGGCAGGGGGAGGGTGAGAAAGGAGGGGTATACCCGGGATATTGGTGGTGGGGAATGTGCACTGGTGAAGGTCTGGGTGTTTGATCATTGTGTGAGTGTAACCCAAACATGAAAGCTTGTAACTATCTCACGGTGATTCAATAAAATTTAAAAAATTAAAAAAACAAAACAAAACAAAATAGTATCTTAATCTCCGATTATTATTTGTTACTACTTTAGAGATAATCCTTTATGCAATTTACCAATATTTATTGATGATAATCTTAGATATTACCTTATATGCTCTTACTTTTTGAAATTCATTTGTTAAATATTTCTATAGCAATAGTAACCCCAGTCCTTTTTTGTGTCTAATATATAATAAGTTAAATTTGCATTTATCACTATTAATCATTAAATTAAAAAATCCATTTAAAGCTAGAAAGGAACAGATGTTCTCGGGACCATCCTGCATTTGTATTAACTCCAAAGGCATTTTGAGGAAGTGGAATAAGTTGTAATTCTTAGAAAGGATCCAGGACTCAGTATTTGTTACTAGAGTTGACAATCAAGTTATCAAACTCAGAAAATACAAATATTTAAGTGAAAGGAGAAAATTTAAAACCAGTTATACGAATTCTACTTTCAAAATTCCTAAGGTCAAGTAGTGCTGATGTACTAAAGTTCACTAAAGTTCACTAAATGATTCCATTGCCCTCAGACAAAAGGCAACCTATGATCTCAGCAATAAAAATGAGTTTATTTGGAAACAACAATGCAAGAGCAAAAGAAAAGAGCAATTTTGTGGAACTACCCCAGCACTGCTGAGAACAAATGCCAGCAGGCCTCCTTTTATGAAGCTTATTGGGTCTTTCTTGAGGCACAGGGACACCATCACTTTTTTCCAGGAGAAGGTTGGCATCATCACCTCCCCTAAAGAGGCCAATGCACGGTAGTCTGCTCCTAGCCTCATCTAAATTAGATCTCTGTATATTAACCAGTACATCACCACCAACAAACTGCACCAGATAGAGGCCAGGGCAATAATACAGCAGGTAAAAGTGTACTATTGCTGACTCAGGTTTGACCAGCACACCACATGGTCTCTTAAGCCCACCAGGGCTTACCCTTGATCTCATAGCCAGGAGTAAGCTCTGAGCAATGGTGGGTGTGACTCCAAAACAAAACAAAAAAGTGCATCAAATAAATGTTCACAAGATTACATTAAAGCCATTTCTTATTCTTCTAGCATTTATTAACACCAATTTTATGACTTTCTCAAACACTCAAACATTTTTGCTTTTTTGGGTCACACCCGGTGATGCACAGGGGTCACTTCTGGTCTGCACTCAGGAATTACCCCTGGTGATGCTCAGGGGACCATATAGGATGCTGGGAATCGAACCTGGGTAGGCCTTATGCAAGGCAAATGCCCTACCTGCTGTGCTATCCGCTCCAGCCCCCTTGTTTTCTATCTCTTTTTGCCTTCTGTGTTACCAAACCCACAGCTTTCTAACCCATTCTTTGGCAGGAGAATAAATCTCTTCTATCAAGTAAACTTGATGAAAGGAGATAGAACTGTTTTGGACGGTTCCTAGAGAGACTGTTGGGACGGATGCTGCCCCATTCACATTCTCAATGATCAAGACCCCTTCTGTGAGGAGTCAAGCTCCCAGTTCCCATATACATTCCAGAAACCACCATCCCACCCTCCCTCCCTTTAGTTAGATTTTGTTCTTCAAGTGCTAGTAATGCAAGATTGGTGACATCAGGCCATTGGTTCTGTTCAAAGTTCCCAGGTTCTTCAGTATTTTCAAGAATTAAAAGGTTGATTAATAAGGATGCTCAGACTCAAAAGTTGGAAAGATAAGAAAGGTCTATTAAAAAGTAAGGAAAAAAATCCCCAGCTGGGGGGAACTTAATATAGTACTAACTTAAGTATGGTTCATTTTGTGAAGGTTTTTTTTTTTTAATAGGAAAACTGGATCTTTGTGCTACTTATTAAATGACAAGAATGTTACAGAGAATTCAAGGACTTTACAGAGCATGTCTGGCTAATTTAGGGCCTTTTCTATGCTCTATGTGACTATATGCTTGTGTATTCCCCATTATCCCTTAGTTTCCTATGAGCCTAAGGTCTGGGCCAGAGTCTATGATCTTGGGAAACTGTTAACTTCCCATTCTCAGAACGAGCCCAGGAAATTGAAGGAATGTTTAAAATGTGGAATGGGGGCTGCAGCTGGCAAGGGGAAACTGAGGCTTCCTCTCTCTGGTGAGCTTCAGGACCTACAATAACCAGCTCTGTGGATGGAAGGGATGGTCGGGGTAGCAGGTGCCCTTCCCAAAGGAAGGCCTTTCAGTTTGTTGGTGTTGGTCTGTCCATCGCTAGGCCGGCTCCGGCTCGGAGGGTGGCTCTGTTTGTGCCCTTCACCCCTGAGCCAGCACCCAGAAGTTTCCTGCTTCTCTAAGGACTGTTATAATTTGAAGTCCACTTCTCTAAGAAAGACAGAAGCATTAATTACTTGGTAGGTTCTGCAGGAAAATGAAGGTGTCAGGTCTATGTGACAGATATTTAGGAAAATAGGCTTAAAGATAAGACTTTAAGCCCTCAGGGAGGAGAATGGAGGGGTGGAAGGAAATGGATTGTAGCGCCCATCCTAACCCATTATAATATTTTAAAAGAATTGGCACAAGAAAGCAATAGTCTTAAAGATTAGCAGGGATAGATGTTGATTAGTAACTATCAAAAATGAACCCAGGAACTGTTCATCTTTCAGCCCCATAAAGAATAATAAAGATTCTCCAAAAAGGCTTTCCACTGGGAACCCAAGTTGTGCACGGAAGTTCTAAAATGTTGTTATGAGAAAATTGGAGGAATGAACAACATATTTCCCATCATGTGACTTTTTCTTACATGTCATAGGACAAAATGATAAATCCCAATCCAAAAAAGGCACAGTCCTTCTTTGTAGAATAATGTTGGTTTGCCCTTCTTCCCTGGCCGCTAGGAGCCTGTGTTTGTTGATTATCCCCCAACCTGTCAATTACCTTTGTCTCCTGATCAGACTCTGACTTGTAAATATTGTCTTTCTCTTCTCCGTACTGTCCTTTGCATCGTTAGCTATTTCAGAGCAATTGCTTTTTGTATGGATACAGGAAGACAGTTAAAAAGACAAGCCTGTGGCTTGGGAGTTGATTGACTTCAGATAATATTACCTCCTGGACATCTGCTCTCTTGACTTAAGCCTCAGTTGCCCTTACTTCCTAGGTGCCCCAAAGCAGAGTCCTGGTGAGAGACTGGATGGGCCCAGGGAAAGCGGTGAGATATGAACTACCCTGGCATGGAAAATGGCCTGGCCGAAGTGCCTTAACTATAAGTGAAGAGCTTGGTCATGAATAAATTTTGTCATGATCCTAAAAATAATAACTAGATTTGGACCCTGTCGGGGTCTGGAGTGATTAATTTGGTCTGAGCACTGTAGTCTGAGTCAGTACTGATATGTTCCCAGGAGAGTCACACTACAATCCTAAAAGTGTCTATTACTGTGTCCATACAGAATGATAAATATTAGGAAAGAGAATTAAAGATGTTAATCAAGTTGCAGTCTAAGGAGAAGGGCTGTTTTGCTTGTGGGCTGCAGGTGGTTGAGAAGACTGGAAACACATTTTGATCACGCTTCCCATGGGGAGGCGTGGTGAGAGAGAAGGAAAGAAGTGGCGAAGGGGAGAGAAGGAGACACAGAGAAAAACAGAAAGAGGAGTAGATTGAGGGAGACAGAGAGTTTGACGAAGATTGAGGGAGAGACAGAGACGGAGAGAAGAGACACAGAGTTAGAGGAGAAGGTTGTGAGTTAGAGAGAAGCTGAGAGCTGAGAGTAAGAGTGGCTGGGGAGATTGGAGAGGAGTCATGGAGAGAGTTGTAGAGCGAGGTAGAGAGAGGGTTAGAGAGAGCTGGGAGAGATGAAAGATTGAATAAATGGCAACTAATCAACAACCAGCTTGGCCCTCGTTCTTCCTTCGTCTGTCCAAGGCAACAACCGTCCCGAGTGAGAAGTGGCTGAGAGCACCGAACATGGGTGGTGAGAGAGCCACTCCAGAGCCCGCAAACATCCTTTCATGTGTAGTCCCCGGGCGAAAGGAGAGTATGAGTACGCAGCTCCAGCCCGGGCGTGCCAGAGGGCAAGGAAATCTTATACTTCTGGAGAATAAAATAACAGTCAAATCACTATTAAAGCACTGTGTAACTGTCACTGTCACCCTGTTGTTCATCGGTTTGCTCAAGTGGGCACCAGTAACGTCCCCATTGTGAGACTTGTGGTTACTGTTTTTGGCATATCGAATACACCTCGGGTAGCTTGCCAGGCTCGGCCGTGCAGGCGGGATACTCTTGGTAGCTTGCCGGGCTCTCTGAGAGGGACAGAGGAATCAAACCCAGGTTGGCCGTGTGCAAGGCAAATGCCCTACTCGCTGTGCTATAGCTCCTGCCCCACTCTTAAAGCAACAGGTAAATGTTAGTTTAGCAGAATGTTAAAACACATACGAAAATGGTGACATGAATGTGTATCATTGGTAAGGTTAAACCAAGTGGTTGCCTTAGCTAAGAAGAGTGAGGGAAGACAGCATCTCTGGGAGGAAGCTCTCTGTAGTTGCTCTCTCCCTGCTCCAAACCATGTTACTAACATGGCTCACTCTGCTTTCTAAAACTCTGCTTTTCACATGTCAGTTTTTCTGTACAGGGTGATCCACAGCTCTGAGTGGAATGAGAAATGCATTCACAGCTCCCAAATGTGGTCTTTACGTTCCAACACAATCCTTCTCTCCAGCCCCCTCCGAAGCGACAGCTCCCTGATCTAATCCAAAACAGCTCTACTTGATAGTATTCAGTCAAAAGACAGCATAAGTTACCAATTACCTATCATGCCTACTCCTATATAAAATGCTGCTTACATTTACTTTATAATAAATAGGATCACTTCCTTTCAGTAGGGATGATTTTTAGTGATATTATTATCTAAAACCAACCTTTTTAAAACAATTTTTTTAAATGTCATAATCAAGTTCTGAGTTAAAAGACTTTTGCAGGGGACCAGAAAGATAGTTTAGTGGGTCAGGCATTTGCCTTGCGTATGGCCAACCTGGGTTTGATATCAGCACCATATCTGGAACTGACCAGTTCCCTGAGGTTCACCATGCAGAACCAGGAGTGGGCCACAGCTGGGTGGCTCAAAAACCAAAAAAGAAAATAGTACACAAACAAAAGAGAAACTTTTCAAATTCCAAGTCTTTCTTAGAACAAATAAGTGACACCAGTAAATGATTTTTGTGCTGATACATATTTTACCTTCATGTGTCTCAATTTTGATTAAAGTAAGATGTGGATTTATAGACTGGACCATCACCTTTCCCCCAGTAAATAAATAAAAATACCTCCTGATGGGCTCCAAGAAAACCTGCTCACGGGCTCCAAGAAAAACTGCGAACTAGAAGTGCATGTAGAATACTTGCTGGTCAGCAGGAAAAGGCCACAAATCCTCACTCCCACAGTAGGAATATTCAGGAAAGCTATCCATTTTGGGAGATAATGAAACATCTGAGAATTTCCAAAAAGGATCCAAATACTTGCTTGGTTTTTCCAATGAAGAAGATGCTTTGAATGTGGAATTTTATACGATGCAGTAAGATTACAGAAAGGCAGGCCAGGTTTTCATCACTCATATCTTCACGCAGTGCAACACTGACACTCAATCTTACTCCGATGAGCAAGGCATACACTAATGAGACTTTAAGGGGGAAAGGCCACTGTGACAGCCTATGAGGTATCATTGGTCTAAGTTACAGTGTGCCAGATCTTACAGGTGGGTCTGATGATTTTCACCTATTTGTGAAAGTAAAGCACTCCACACTGTTGCAATATGTATTTGTTTCAGGGGGGACCCACACTAGGTGGTGCTCAGGGCTTACTTCTTGCTCTGCACTCAGGTATCACTTCTGGTGGAGCTCGGGGGAACATATGGGATGCTGGGAATCAAACTTGGGTCAGCTGTGTACAAGGCAAATGACCTCCCTGCTGTACTATGTCTTCAGTACTGTTGTGTCATATTTTCTTCATGTGATTCCAGGCCTTCTTGGAAGGATGTGAGTATAAAGGGATCAGTGAAGAGAATGACAACGACCACCTATGACACACCGTGAATGAATATGGTAAGTGGGATGAATGTCATGCTTAATGAGAGTATCGCTCCGACTTGATAAACAGCTCTTGTCTGTTTATCAAGCGTTTTCACACACATGCTGGCTTCAGTGAACAGATATTACTATTTTCAAATACTCCATGAAGAAACAGAGCCTTTTAGTGGGGGCCTGTGCCCCAGCTTACAAAGATGAATTGATCTGTATTAAACCCTGTGTTGCTCTCTTCACAAGGCAATTTTTCCCCTCCAGGGCATGATCTCCTAGTACACCAGTCAACTAGTGATTTCTATATTGGGGGTTGGCCCCAGGAGATGGTAGCCTGGCTCCAGATCACATTCTCAGAAGCCCTTCATCCTGAACTGAGACAGCCAAGGACATTCTGGACCTTACTAGTAACTTGAGGGTAACCGCTACCTCTGAGGCTATTTTCAATATAGACAAGAGTGAGCATGGCAGCACCAAACAGGGTTGTCAGTACATGTTAGGGAGAGACTGACAAGAACTACATATGGCGCCCCCGCCAGTCACTCCAGCCACAGAGATGAAGCAAAAGAACTTACTAGAGGGGAGATGACGGCCACTGAGGAGGAGTGTGAGGGCTTTGGAAAAATTAAACATGGACTATTTCTTCCTTCAAAATCAGCCCCCAGTCTACATGAAAGATGGATCATCACTGCTGCCAGCCAGCATGGCTTGTACACACACATAACAACAAAAGCAAGAAACAAAGACAGCAAAGTTTCCTTTCAAGAGAGGATTTGCCTTCCTATAGGATCTCTGGATGTGTGTGTGTGTGTGTGTGTGTGTGTGTGTGTGTGTGTGTGTGTGTGCATGTGTTTGTCTCTCCCAGGGAAGACAGAAGTCTTCTGGATGCCTTCTGGCTACCAGTGTATCATGAAGCAGTGAATGAAGACAGACTTTGGGAATCTGGAAATAATCCTAGCACATTTTCACATAGTAACTGTGAATCATATATTTCCCTTAAAGAACTGTCAAAAAACAAATAAAAGTTACCTAAACTACAGTTATAAAGAAAGGAAAAAAAAGAATTATGAAAAGGAAATAGGATGTAGGTTGAGAAATATATATACATACACACGAGACATTAGTAGTCACTGCATTTTTAATCCAAAATTAAACAATGTAATTATTTAAAATTTTCAAACAGTTTTTGTCCCTAGTAAAAATAAGTCAGCATTAATTATTAAGAATTTAGAGTTATTGGTCTATTAGAATAATAATACTTCTAATTATTAAGTCCATAAATCCTCATTTCTTGTATACACTAATGATGAATGAAATAAATACTGTAATAGAAAAGATTAATCTGGGCATAGTTGACAAACAAATCCAACAACTTTTCCTCATATAGCTCTATGGCAGCATTTTTAGAGGGAGTTGGAGACTGGAAATTAAGGAGCTTGGAATGATGGCTCATTGTGATTAAAGAGAGTTTCCCTGCCTGTCCAGTTCCAGCAGCAAGCTGTGAGTGGCCTCTGCTGGCTGACCAAAGGCTTCCTAAATCACTCACTCATGACGTCTGCAATAAGCACAGAATTTCAAGAAAAAAAGGCTTCGTCAAAATATGCTTATGTACAATTCACATGCCTAACAACCTGACTTACAAAAGTAAAGAACAAATAGTTTTTTAAAAACTGTGTCTAAGATGGTGTGGAAAATTTTCATTCACTGCAACATATACAGTCAGCATCTATATTTGTCTAAAATTCTAATTTATGGGTCATAAAACTAGAAGCATGGATTTTAAAAATATGTATGTGAAGTGGTTCACATCCAGAATTAATATTTTCTGGTGGTTCCTTGCAAATACACATATACACAAATAAAGGATTCCCCTCACCAAAAGTTAAATGTATATTTAGATTTATAGCTTTTAGGTGTATAGCTTTTGTGGGGAAATGCCATGGAAACAATTGTATATGGAAATCCTTGGAAGACATTTGTGATTTGATAAAACATAGGTTATTTTAATATAGTGGCTGGTGATGATTTATCTAGAAACCAGGTACTGTGTGGAATAGTAAAGCAAGATATTATTAAAGATTCCTTTATTATTACAACCTATGTTTGGGTAAAGATGATATTATATTCGGGACTGAAAACAGTAATTAAGAAATTAAAACATACTGGTAAGAGGTAATGGCAATTTAGTAATCTTAATAGGAAAGAAAAAAATCTTCAATCATTCCTCAACAGCTATTAATAAAAAATATCTTGTGGGTGGTAGAACTGGTGATTTAAACAAGTATATCTAGTTAAACATACACACATATATATTCAATTTGTTGCATGCTTGACTCAATTTATCCACTAACTATATAGCATACTAAAATTATCAAATATGTTTAATGACGTCAAAAGGTGGCTGCACTGATTTTTTTAAAGTTATTGTTCTCACAAGGGACAATATTCCAGCACATTTCAACCCTCATTTCAGAATTCAGTCCCATTATCCTGCCTGCTGAAAACTGACCACAGGGTTAGCTTGCTGACATAGAAGATAACCCTCCATCTTTTCAGACACCACTGGGGATGACACACTGACCCTGTAAGCCCTTATTATGAGCCTGAAATATGGAGCATAGAACGTAGCTCCTGCTAATTCATTTGTTTATAAAAATCCTTCCATCTCTCCAGATATCTAAAACTTTTAAAAGCAATGATCCACTGTTTCAAGGAATTTCAGGTAATAAATAGAAATTCTCATGAGAGTTTTGGAGCCTCTTCTACCCCACCCCCATCTCCTGTCAAGTCTAGAAAATAGAAGCTAGAAGTGTTTTCTCCTGGGAGCACAAGCTTGTATAGAGTCCATTACATAACAGATAGAAAATAAAAATCAAGAAGTGGACGTACTATTTTTCACTCCTGGTAAGAATAACAACAGGCAGAAAAGCCCTTTTCTTTTCTTGTTGGTGGTAGAAAAGGTCAGGTAACAGGATTGTGAAGCTAATTGTGATAGTCAGCAAATTATTAAGGTTCTTGTTTGACAAAAGATATAGATCATGTACATTACAAATTTATCTTAAGAATATAAACAGACTAGGAGAAATTTTTAAGTGCTTGGTAATAAATTACTAAATTTATGCTGATGCTTGAAATACATGGTTGACATTTCAGTAGTAAAAATTATTTTCTTTTTACATTAATTATTTGAAAATTTATCACAAACATTGTCAGCTGGGCTGCACTTTTTTGAACTCCCTATTTTTTTATGGTTTTTCAAATTGCTTTTATAAACTAATCCATTTTTCCTACCTTCAGCTGACAGTGATGCCCTATGGAACCTTAATTCACATAAAGGGGGCAAGTTTCAGCTGGTTTTGATATTTAAAAGACTGCTTCTAAGAATCCCAAAGATACACTGAGAGTTATTTTACAAGAAAAATGCTAACAGCCTCTATACTTTAAAACTGATTGTCCTAATATGGTTTAGATTAGGAAATAAAACATTGGATATTACACTCAACAAACTGTTCTCTTGAAACAAAACATGCAGGCAAGCCCTCAATCTTGTGTAATGAGCTTCACTATCTGAAGATGATACAGTGATCAGGGCTTAAAATGCTCTGTAACTTTAAAGGAAAAAATACATATAAGTGGCTTGGACTTGAGAGGAGGGGAGAGATGAGATCCGGAACAGTACAGGTCTGGAGCGAGCTGAATGGACTCAGCAAATGTTTCACACATAGGAGGTCTCATTCAATCCCTGGCACCACCTGGTTCCCTCAGCTCCACTGAGAGTGACTCCCAAGCACAGGGACAAAAGTAGCCCCCATGGATCAATAACCATACAAACAAAAAATCATGAGTACAAACACACGCACAATAGTCCTTAAGGTAAGAATATGCAGATCAGTGGCTGGAGAGATGGTACAGAGGCCAAGGCTGCTGACCAAAGTTCAATCTCTGGCACCCCATACGGTCTCCTGCCCCCTGTGACGAGTGATCCTTGAACACAGAGAGAGGAGTAGACCCTGAGTACTACTGAGTGAGGATCCCCAAAAATATGAAATAGGTTCATCAAAAAAAAAAAAAAGAAATGGGGGCGAACAGATCACAGTATTGGTATGCCATTAGTAAAGTAATAGTGTGGCACTTTTAATATACTTTGGCTAATAGGATTTCAGGGGGAAAATACATAGCCCATTTGATATGGGGGGAGCACTGATTAGTCAAGATACTCTGCTTAAACTCACTGAAATCCATCTCCACCTTTGTGCACAGAACAACATCTGTCAGCCAGCAGGGTTCATGTGAGTTGAGTTCTGGTCAACAGGAAGCACTGGCCATGTTGGGTGTGTCTTGGAAGGAAAGTTCTTTCAGGGGTTCTTATAGCTGTCCAGTGGTTGGTGCTCTTTGCCCTTTCGAGTGCCGGGGAAGTAGGCAACAACCTAGTTTTGTGAGTAGGATGATCAAAGAAGTGGGTTCTGCCTGCTTCCATCTTTACCTGGATCACAACTGTGCTTTCCCATGGTATGAAGGGAAATTAACATTAAGTCCCTGCTTGTTCTGGATAGGCGCATCATCTTCCATGCTCTGAGATCAATCCCTATTAGAAGTAGTAATAATAATAGTAATAGTGATAATGCCAAGAACACTCTTACATCCTACTTAGACATATTTGCCACTCAGTGGATCAAAAGTCCAGAAGGACAGCCAGAGAGATAGCATGGTAGGTAAGCTGAGTTTGATCCCCAGCACCCTGTATAGTTCCCTGAGCACCATTAGGTGTGATCTCAGAGCCCACACCCAGGAGTAAGCCCTGAGTACTGCTGGCTGTGGGTCAAAAAGCAAAAACAAATTTAAAGAGGTAGCAATGCCTCAGAAATATAGGGCTATAGTTCATTCTGTAAAATAATTTATATTTCTGTACTCAAAAATTCAGGTGGGTTATCTTGGTGATTTGCAATTGTAGGCACTATTAAGAAAAGGTAGCCCCATTCTGATGATAGTGGTGTAGAGTCATTTGCCATATCAGTACCATAAGCTTAAATACTGCTGTTAACTACCCAAGCTATAATAAAACATAAAAAAGAAGAGAAGATTTCACTCCTGATGGTGTGTCAAACAAAAATCAATGGAAAAGGAACAAGAAGACAAATATTCTTACATGTTACACTGCCGGATTTTCTAGTTTGCTAGATTCATGTGGTCTGGGAGCATCTGTGATCTAAAGAGAAGACAGATGAGACTCAAAGAAGCCCACAAACTGATGGGACCAAACTGATGAGCACAAACCTGGGACACAAAGAAGCAAAGAACAAGATAGGAGGTGAGGGAGGGTCAGAGATAAATTGCTAGGAATCAGTGGTCTTCAGTAATGGGTACTATGTGGTTGTCCTAAAGGCCACATAAGGGAACAGGGGCATCAGGGTTCAGACCCACGGAGCCAGGTTGCTGGGGTCCAAATCCAAGTGCTTCACACTCAGAACGTTTCAGTTCTTCACCTCTAAAGGAAGTTGTCCATAGTCCCTCTTTTGAGAATTAATAAAGGGGAGGCAACATAGTCCAGGATCTAACCTTACTTATTAACTAATGCAATGGTCTGATAAGAGATACAATGGCAATCTTGAGCTGTCACCATAAACATAACAGTGACCCTGAGAAACTGAGATGACTGTAGGGTGGCTGGGAGCGGGCACTGCAGAGTTAGTGCAGAGGAGAGGCCCTCATTACTCCTTCCAGGGGACCACTTGAAACAATCTCCACTAGGTCAATAGAAAACCAAGCCAGCAATTGTTCCTCATGAGTGCATTAAAAATGCAGAAGTATATTTAATATACAAAATACCCTGAACTTTAAAGAAGAGTTACTTTACAAATGAAGTTGAAATTACACGGTAGCCAGACTAAATCACAAAACTTAATTCAACAATTTCCACAAAGACGTTATTAGTAACTACATAGGCTGGTGCTTTTCTGATGCTTTTCAATTAGCGTAAAGGTCATGAGTTTAAATAAAATAGAGTTAAGTATCTTATCTATAATAATGGTCTCTAAATGGAATGTTTTACAGCTGATTTGCTGTTCTTAGCCAATTCTAAGGGCCTGGAAGAAAACGTGAACTGACAGATCACTTGAATACATGCTACTTGAGTAATAAAGGGAATATAACTCTCCCCACCTCTTGCCCACATTTACACACACACACACACACACACATACACACACACACACACACTCTTAATTTTACAAAAAAGTAACTGGAAAAATTATGAAGTCTTCTCTGACCACAGAAATCATTTTTCGCTCCTATACTTCTCAGTATTACTCAATTTTGTATTTGGTTTTTGGGCCACATTTGGCTGTGGTCAGTGTTTACTTCTGACTCTGTGCTCAGGGATCATTCTGGCAGAGCAAGGTAAGCACCCTATCTAATTAGCTATTGCTCAGACCTCAGTATTGTTCTCTTATCTCTTAATAGAAACTCATGGTAGAATCACATGAATATTTTTCTCTGTAAGAACAAATGTTTCTTGAACTCAGTGGCTATTAATCTAACTCACTGTTATATGACCAAAAGAACCTGGTATACATGGCTGCACCAAGCCTTAAACTGAATTAGTCAAAAAGCAGACAATTCAGTTAGCTAAAAAGCAAAGACTAGCTGACTAGCACTCCACAATAATCCTTAAACTCAACACTTGCTCCAAATAACTAATGGGTTGAGGATTATGTAAATGGAGGTCCTTCAAAACTTTAGATATGCTGCTTCAGAAGTCATGCTGGCATTTGTAAAACTAAAACCATTCCAGTACCAATTTCCTAAACTCTACCAGTACAGAAATAAACAAAACAAGTAAAAAAAAAAAAAAGGAAAGAAAGAAAGACATGCTCCCCAACCTCCCATGCATACAGCTTGCAGAGAATAAGTCAAATAAACAGATTAATCCAGCAGGTGTTGCATCAGGGATAGTGCACAAATTGTTAAACACAGAAAATGAAAGCAATATTAATCACATTTTTTTCTTTTTGGGTCACACCCAACAATGCTCAGGGGCTACTCCTGGCTCTGCACTCAGAAATTACTCCTAGCAGTGCTTGGGGGATGCTGGGGATTGAACTGAGGTTGGCCTCGTGCAAGACAAACGCCCTACCCACTGTACTATCACTCAGGCCCCTATTATCACTATTTTTAAACACATCTCTGGAACATTTAAGTGCATGTGTTGGTCAAAAATAATAGAGAAAAAAAGTATAGAAATCATTGAAATTATGTAACTTATCTCACTATGATTCAATTTAAAAATAAATAAAAATTATAAAAACAAACAAAAATCATTGAATTATCCAAGGGTAGCACACTGTGAAACTAATATTCATTAATTATTAATTAATTATAGTTGATTAATTATTCAGTAATAGGGCGAGAGAGATAGCACAGGAGTCAAGATGCTTGCCATGCATGCTGCTGATCCCAGTTCGGTCCTCAGCACATCTGATCCTGTGAACAACTCCAGGAGTGATCCCTGAGCACAGAGCCTGGGCTGACCCCGCAGGACCACGAGTACTTCCCCCAAATCAAAACAAACAAATGGAAAAGAACCCGGCAACTATACACACACTGCACAGTTCTTGGAGAATCTGGAAAATACCACTGGGTATCAGAGAAATTATTAAAATAAGGTAAATAACCTATTATTAGTATAAAAACAGTTCCCCTGGGGCCCCTTGAAAGTGTCTCAGGATCCAGGGATCCCTGGGATGCATTTGGCGAAGCACTGCTGTAGAGCAGCTGTCCAGGCAGATGTCTGGACCGCAGTGTCAGCGCCCCCTGGGAAGCTGGCAGAAACACATATGCTCAGGGCCCGTCCCTACCACCACACCCTGAATGACAGCATCTGCAAGTGGAGCCTGGAACCTGGCTTTTCTAATTTTTATTTATTATTGTTATTATTTTTAATTGAATTGCCCTGGGATACACAGTAACAGAGCTGTTTATGGTTGGGTTTTAATCATACAAAGTTCTAATCCATCCCTCCATCAGTACACCGTACACATTTCCCACCACCAATGTCCCTCCCCAGTTTTCTTCCTGCCACCCCATCTCTAGTCTGTCTCTATAGCACTTTCTCTCTCTCTCTCTCTCTCTCTGAGTGTGTGTGTGTGTGTCTCTCTCTCTCCTCTTGGGCATTATGCCTTTCAAGCATCATGGTTTGCAATACAGATACTAAGAAGTTATCATGTTTGTTCCTTTACCTATTTTCAGCATGCATCTCTCATCCAGGGTTATCACTTCCAACTATCTTTGTCATAGTGGTCCCTTCTCTATCCCAAATGCCCTCCCCCACAGCACTTGTGGCAAGCATCCAACCATGGACCAGTCCTTGGCTACACTGATTGTGGGAGATAAAAACAAACAAACAAACAAACAAAACCCCAAAACCAACCCATAGACTACTACTACCTTGAGACTATCCATAGTGTCCTTGAGACTAACACCCAAGGACAGTAAAAACTCCTGGGCTTTTATAGGCCCTTCAAGTCTCTGATGCTCACTCCACTGAGCTTTGTCCCACTGAGCACAAAGCAGAAAGTACTCAAAAAAAGTGAGAAAGATGCTTTTAAAACATGTGCTCAACAAAAATACTGGCTGTCGTATGGCTCATAACGAGTAGAAACCCAAACACAGGAGAAGCAAAACAACACTTGAGAAGGTGACAGCAAGGAGGAGAAGCAATAGAAAGGGGACGCTAGTCTCAACCAAGGTTTGAGACTGAATGAACACTTCAGAGGCAAAAACTGGGCAACTTTGGTAGATTCCACCAGAAAGGTGCAGCAAATTCCTGTGCCAGTCTTCACGGGTCAACATTCGCATGGGCAGTGCCAATGTATTCAGTCCTGAGCCTGGAAAACGCAGATTGTCAGTCACTGCGTAGCTAACCAAGACCACATCAATGCAATTTTTGAAAGCTGAATCATATCTCAGCTCTCCAAAATAATTCTTTTTTGAAGAGCACAAGTCTCCATAAAACCTGCCAAACCTGTTTAGCATTACAAAGGAGCGAACAAATGCGTTTGGGTGCTGAATGTTAATATTTTGATTGATTCATTTTCAAACTGTCACCCCACACCAAATACAATTTTGATTTCTTTCATTATGCCTTATCTAAGTCCTGTAATATTATTATGTACTTGTAACTATAATGACATGATAATCATCCTTTGGGTTACTAGGAACCTTTACCTACCTTAATCACTGTACTTATATCATTTATTACACTGCATTTTAATTAGCTGTTTACATGTTCTCATAGACTATAAACATCTAGAGACTAGGCATATGTCTTATTCAAGTTGATCTCTTCCCATACAGCACATGGTGGCTATGAAATGAAGCAATATCCACTTGTTGGGTTATGTATTCATGTTTTATCTTGACATCCACATTGAAATTCCAACAAAAGCCAAACCTGATATTTTAATTGCTTTGCATCACAAAGAACAGAATCCTAGATACACGTTTTCAGAAAGCCCTGAGCTGATGAATATAGATACAGATACTTATCTCTCATGAATGACAATGGGAATGCCAAATATAATTAGTGAGGAAACTAGTGTGCACTATTAATTATACTTTGGATAATTCCAACAAATACAAAATAAGACTGAACTGAAAGATTCTTATTGGATGGAACAGGGAATTACTTTTGTGCTGTGGAAAATAACAACAAATTCTATACTATACTTCACATTTTGAAGATGTAGGAGCAGTCAGAGAAATATTTCCACAAGCACCAGTCAAATCTTGAACCCAAATCCTAGTCAGTAATTTAATTTTATTACCACATGGGTAAAAAGCATCAGTCTTACAACTAGAAATTACCCACCTTACTGTGATGAGGGACTGGAGTGATAGGACACAGAGCGGGTAAGGCATCTGCGTGCACAAAGCCAACCTGGGTTTGAATTCTCTGTCCCTCTCAGAGAGCCCGCCAAACTACAGAGAGTATCCCACCCATACGGCAGAGTTTGGCAAGCTACCCATGGCATATTTGATATGCCAAAAAACAGTAACAAGTCTCACATGGAGATGTTACTGGTGCCCACTTGAGCAAATTGATGATGACAGTGTGACAGTGCTACAGTGCTATTGTGATGAGGATCCTTAGGGGTTAAATGAACTTTAACCTATAAAACAAGACTGTGCTTTTTTTTTTTTTAAAAAAAAAAACAATCTTGCTTAAAACTATTTCCTCTGTTATTTTTGTCTTTGGGGAAAGATCTGGATATCTAAACATGATAAAAGTTTACTACTGGCCATGCTATGCACTGAATTTCAGTTGAGACCTCATACGTCTCACCCAGATTTCAGTGATGGGACACTTACTGATGTTCGAACACTGAATGCCTGAAATAACTGTTATTATGAGCTTGGCAAATCAGCATTATAATAAAAAACTAAAATTAAAAACAAAACATGAACCAAGCCAACCCTTTGCATGAACCCATATTCAACCCACAAATTTTATATCTCACTCACACTGATAAACCTTCTCATCTCCTTTAAGATGGTTACACATCAATACATTCATGACAGTAACTTATTATCATGTCAATTGACCACCCCTTGGCTAAGGAACCATAATTACAGTCACATGTACTGGTCAAGTACTGCCTATATCCAGCATAAGGAATTTCAGACATCTGGATCAGCCTGGCATCAAGTGATCAGAGGTTAGTATGGACTTTGAAGTACTATTGGCTTGTTCAAGCTCACACCTCACAAGTTATTTCACTTCAGCTTTTTCTTTTGTGCTTTTATAGGCAAAAGGACAGGGGACAGTGGAATAACACCTGTGTCACTGGGCTCTTAGGTGAATCTCACTCTTTAAAAAATGTCAAGGCATGAGAAGTGCCTGGTACTTGGCAAAGGCTCCTTCAGAGCAGGATCTCAATATGGCTTTGTTTTCTAGCCGGGATCTGTTTTGCAGTCTTGATATTTCATTTCAGACTTCACTATGAGGACTATTCATTCATTTATTATGATTTTTTTTGTTCAATCACTTCACTTAATCTTTTCACCCAAAGAAAAGAAAACAACGCCTTCTTTGTTTGCTCTTATTACCATACCTAGTATCTACTCAACCTGACTTTTTTTTTTTTTTCTGGACATGTCAGAATATGTCCATAAAACATGTGCTTTATTGAAGATAATATGGTTTTCTGTTTTGGTTTACATAAAACTAAGTCAAAACCAAAGAGAAAATACCTCTTAAGTACTTAAAATAGTCCCTACAAAATTGATGTCATGAAGGTAACACCTGGCTCAGCTTTGGGTACACATCAGACTAGGGATTGAATCTGAAACCCAGGAAGAAAGGGGTGAGCAGCCAAAAGAAACTCTGGAAACTGATTCATCATCATCTTAGATCTCTAAAATGTCTAAGAATGATATATGCTTATGGATGGACCACTCTAAATAGCCTTGTTTCACTGGAAATTCCATACTTCCAGCAATGCTCTGAATGTCTGTGTGGCTATTCTAGAATCACCTCAGACTTTTTATATCTATCTAAGCTCATTATAATCTTGAGTGGACTTTTCTCAGGAAGTTTCAATTTTCCATTTTCATTGATTCTTGGCTATTGTTCAATGGAAGGTTAGTTCCAGTGTCATAGATGGGAAGAACTAGGAGCCCATCTAAGTCACATTATTTTATAGAAGAGACAATAGGAGCCCAGCAGACAGGTAAAATGAGCTGGTCTCAGCCACACGTGATCTCTGAAACCCAGCTGGCCAACTTCTTAGCACCTAGCACCTCACTTAAACTCATCCACAAACTGGGCGTTCAGTTGATCTCACAAGTGTTCTGTAAGGATTAGTAAGAGAGAAAGTATAATGGAAGTACAAGAGTTTGGCACATAGCATATTACAAACATACACACACACACACACACTGAATATTTCACCAAGGTTTCTGACTGAGGAATTGTCACTTATATATCATGTTCATTCCTGACTCTCACATTATTTTTTTTTCTTCCATCTGCTTCCCCATCTACTCAAACCCTAACTACGCATGCAGCCTATTCCCAGGCAGCCACTGTTTCCACTGCTTTCTGAGATCAGGTGGAAATTATAGTGTCTACTCTAAAAATTAGAACTTAACTGTTTATTCTGTGATGATCAGAAAGGTGTTGCCTAAATGGCAACCTCTATGAATATGTTAAATCCTTAATCAATGACCAATAATAAAAAAAAGACCCAATGTATTTTATATGCCACTTCATGTTAATGAACCTTGAGTTTTCTAATCTAGTAAACCTCTCAATATTTTTCTCTAACTTCTTTTTTACATCAAAAATATTATGTTGTTCTAGGTTGAAGTCTTAGATCCTTTTCACAGAGATTAGAAGTCAAAGAAAAGAATCCCATTACGGATGATTTGTTCTCTCTGAATGGCCTCAACCTTTTACTCTTGTTGTTAATAAAGAACTACCCCCACCACCTTCGACCAAGTTCCCACATAATCTGCAACTTGGTTGCAAGCTCCTCTAGAAAGGGTGTGTTCCTTTAAATCCTTTCATTGATCAAGTCACTTTCTAGAATGTTCTAACCATCTAAAAGGAGATGAGAAGGTATATCAGTGTGGGTGAGATATAAAATTTGTGTGATAAATATAATACGGGGATTGGGTTTCTCAATCTTTTTCCTTTTTTGTTTTTAATTTTTGTTATAACAGCATGATTTATCAAATTCATAATATAGTTGTTTAAGGTATTCGGTGTTCTAACACCAATCCCACCACCAGTGTGACCTTCTTTCCACCAGTGTCCCCAGTTTCCCACCACCACCCCAGACTATCCCTTGGCAGGCACAAACAAATTTATTTCATATTGTTTGTTACAATACACAGGCAAACAGAATTATCAGAATTTAAACCAATAAAAGTCAGAATGTGATAACTGTTATATCTAAAAATGTATGAGATCATTGTATGAGGATATACTGGGCTCTCAGCCTTTTTATTGCTATTGCCTCTAACCATGCTTCCTTGGTTAGGGTGCCCCATCCTTTCCTAGGTATTAGTCCCCTAGTCACATGCCAGGCCCCCCGCTCAGGTAATTTGTTTTTACCAGTGGCTCCCTTTTAATATCCTGGGGCCCATAGGGTGCCATATGGCCCTGATTGAGAAACACTGGTTTAATTCAATAGTTGGAAGTTAATTAAATCCATAATTCTATATAGGAAAAAGTGAGTACATTTTTCTCTTGGTAATGCAGACAAAACCCCAATATTTACAAGTGTGAGCTGAAGTATAAATCATTACGGTTGATTTCAGACTGAGAAGCTACTCAGTACCCCTCCAAAATGTAACATCTACATTCATGAACCACTGTTTTCTGAGTAAAATAAGGATCATTAAATTTATTGTTATTATTTCCCACTCCCTCATTAATTTTAAGTAAAATAATGGCTAGTATATTTTTTAAACAGTAAAAGTTTGCTCAACGGAATAACTGGAGATTCTATCAACCAAATGGAAACTGCAGACCATTCAGAATTTGAAAAGGGCAAGGTCCACCTTGTTCCTTGTAACCTACGTTGGCAGGTCAAACTTCTGATCCTCTTGTCCTACAAACAATTTTCAAGTCCACGCTCAATAAATAAATTTGGTCTCTGCACTCCCAATCAGGGCTGCAAAATCCCCTCAGAAGCAGACCTATGATAAATGGACTTATTTTCCCAAATCAAACACTTGAATTTAAATTCAGATGAGTTAATGCAAAGGTCAACATTGTAATCAGTTCTTTTGATCTTTATAGAATTTCTGGAGTAATACATAATAAATCTGAAACAAGGCAATTTGCAGCTCTGTATGTGTGGCTGGCAATAAAAATCTTAACGATCAGAGCCTTTATGTACTTAGCGAACGTTTTATAGTAATGGCTATGGAGAGCATAGGAAACAATGGCAAGAGATAACCCTGGAGGCTGGGAGCTCTTGATTGTTTCTGAAATTTATATATGTGTTTATATGAACACTTAATGGATGCACATCTATGTTGACTGTATGTTTGAAATGGTCACTATTGTACTCTCCTCATTTTGAGTCAATATGTTGAACATAAAGTGCTCAGGATAAAAAGTAGCAGATCAGATGTGACCTCCAAATGTCCAATATCTACATCAAAAATACAATCCAATTTGCTTTTTTTTTTTTTAAATTCTGGGGACACATGCAGCAGTGCTTAGGGCTTACTCCTGGCTCTGTCCTGAGGATCACTACTGCTGGCACCTTATGTAGTATTGGGGATTAAATCTGGGCTGGCAGTGTGCAAGGCAAATGCTTGCCCCTCCATACTATCTCTCTGGCTTCAAAGTTATTTAAAAATTAAAATGTATACTTAAATGTTATGCTAGGAAGGAAGGAAGGAAGGAAGGAAGGAAGGAAGGAAGGAAGGAAGGAAGGAAGGGGAAAATTTCTTCAGAAGAAGAAACTTCTTCCAACTGTAGCTTCTGCAATAAGTCCTCTCCTTAATATGAAAATGTGATTAGGCCACAGGGGGCTTTTGTCACATTGTTGTATGATCTGGTTTGGGTCATTCTGCAATTAGAACTCGCAAGACAAAGACAAGAAAAGTGAGTTATGCTGAGAATCCTGACAATCTTCTAAAGTGTGACTTCATTTTTCTTCCCTATTAGATGCTTCCTGATCCGCAGATTCCACTTAAGACAAGCATGGGGAAGAAGTAAGCGAGCTGCTGGATTTCTGAGCTCGTGTTCACTTCTCCTTGCAGTTTCAAATGAATGATGCTCATGTGTCTTGTCAGGGTTGCATAGAAAGACAGTCTTGTCAGTCTGGGGGCCTGACATGGTGAACGTTTCAAAGCCTGATCACACAGAAAGTTCTCGACCTAAGGAAAAAGCTCACCGAGCCCTTTCTTCACATACACTCAGGCCTAGATCCATAAAACAAACCAACAAAGAAGCTGAAGCTTCTATATTCTGTTCCATATCACAAAGTTCCTGAAAATTGGCCACGGTGAAACAAACGCACCTGACTCCTCTGGGGGTCAGCATACACATATGTCCTTCTCACTGCTCCATAGGACAGTGGCTGAGTCACTCACTCTCCCCCCAACAGATCTGCAAAGTCACAATGGCACTTTGACAAAGAGGGTGCGGTGGAGGCTGAGAACTTCTGAATTTAATTTGAATAAAATGTTTTATAATAACATTTAATTTGGGCAGTGTACCTGGGCAAAGTGAAGAGGAGCTTCCTGTATGAACCAATTTTTTGACTTTCTATTAGCATGAACTAGGGCCTAATTGTCACTCATGTTCAAAAATGAGGTATAAAAGTTAATTTGGTAAAGCTATATGCTCCTTCAGACAGCAGTGCCCCTGCTTTTACCACCTGAAAGTGCCCTTCGCAACCTCAGAACATGAGATGTAGTGACACTGCCACTTCCTGCCCACTTCCTGCTCCTATGTAGGGCCAAGGAAACCCAAACAAATGTAAGAATTAGTAATATAAAAAAAATAGGGGCCTTGCATGCAGCAAACACAAATTTTATCACTGGCATCCCATATGGTCCCCTAAACCCCATCAGGAGTGATCCCTAGGTGCAGAGCCAGGAGTAAGCCTTGAGCATCGCTGGATATTCCCAACTCCCCATCTTTCCCCTTCCACCAAAAATAAAAGCACCTTAAAGACTAAAATATAAAAGCACACTTACTAAAACTTGCTGCAGAAAAGGAATTCAAAGGGAAAAGATTCTCCTAAAATTACTGGATTCTCTCCCCCTTAGAAGTGACCTGCTCTTCACTAAACATTGAAACACAGGGCAAACAGTGATTTGACTTAAAACCTAGTCTAAAAACCTCACACTTGATTGTAGGCTTTGGGGCAGCAGACAAGGCATTAGTCTTCTCTCTGTTGGCTGTGGCACCAACAATTTATTCTATGAACAAGCAGAGAATGTTAAGGATTGTAGGACCCCGAAATGAGGATTTGTTGGGGGTGAAGGGACTGATGTCTATATCAAGTAGAAATGTCCACAAAAGGTTTAAAAAAACTGGGCAACACCAGAAAAATATAAAATAATTTTACACAGAGTGAGAGCATAACCTATGTTTGCCAAGTAAATGGATAGATGCTGGGACATTCATTCCCTTAGAAAGCTAGAAATGCCTTTTCAATAACAGTCACTAGCTGAAGAGCTGGCAAGGGGTGGAACAGTGAATATGATCACACGCCTAGCTTTATCCTCCTACTTGTGTAGCGAAGATTTCCTTACTGCAGGCAAGTGTTTACATCCCAGAGAATAGTGAGTGATTTCTGGCTTCCTGGGCAGGAGCTCAGAGGCACCTGTCCTTCCTGTCTATGCAAGAAATCACAACCATCAATCGTGAAAAGGAACACTGAACACTTACAGGCTTTAGGTAATGGATTCAAGAACATATGTATTTCATGCAAGTTTTTATGGATTTGTGTTTGGGGGCTAGACTGGGAAAGATGGCCATCAGTGATGTCTTGTAAACCAAAATCACCCTAAAATCTAAGATTTGAGGAAAATGAATTGTCACATGCAAACAATCTTTTCTGTACACAATTGTTCTTTTCTTCCTCCAAGTCTCCTAAAATAGGATTTAAATCTCACTTCAAGAGAACAATGTTCTGGTTTATTCTCTTCTGGTCCACCCGCCTAGTACTAAAAGAAACCTTGGAACCCTTTACTGAACACCTATTATGGGTCAGGCACCATGTGAGAGGCATTTTAATTTATCTCCAAGAACGATCAAAGGAAGACTGAAAACTCAGATAAATACTTCAAGATTTTTTAAAAATTTAATTAGAAATTTATATTTCCCTTCAGGGTATAGGCCATTTCCCCCCATACATTTTGCCTCAAAGATTAGAATATACATTTCAGGACTGTCAGTCATATCTAACATTTGGGAAATGAACATGGTAAATGCTGCTTTGGGATTAAAAATGCTCCAGAACCATTTAAGATATTTCTGCTACTGTGTATCAAAAGATCAGTGTCCCATGAGGAGAGTTTATTTGATTTGATAGCTTCCTTTTCCATCGTTGACCCAATGATTCAAACGGATGGTTCCATTCCACATGAATTACAGCTTACACAAGAGCATGTAAAGAAAAACCAGGACATCCTGATGGCCTTCTGTCATTCATTCACTCACTCAATCAACCACTAAATCATGTATTCTTTAATCAACATCTATGGACCATTCAGATTCTTTGTTTAAGAAAAATTTGCTTAAGATAAATTAAGCTAATATTTATCTCATGGTATTTGATAAATTAAAAATGTAAGACTTCTTTATCAGCAAGAAAATATGAAAATAAGCTTCTCTGGTATTTGGTGGGGGGTGGGGTTGGGTCACATGCAGTGGTTCCCAGGGTCTATTCCTAACCCTGTGATTGGAGTGATGCTTGGAGAAGCTCAGGGGACCAGACATTGGTGCAGGAGATCAAGCTTGGGGGCAGCCACATTGCCTTGCTCCCTGTACTCTCTCTGGCCCTAAAAACAACTAATTGCATGCAAATTCACAGGAGTTAGAAACATGGGTAAGTCTGATAGCTGAAGGTTTTCAATGGATCTAGCAGATTAGTAGGGCATAGACCTCATGTTTCAGTTTTTTTTTTTCTGTGCAAATAAAACTCTCACCCCCTAATAAGGTCATTTCTTGGAGACAATTGCAAGGAATATAGTTTGCTTTGCAGCTTTGGTCTCTAATTTTCTCACATGCCAATCTCCGATATGTGTCATTTCTCTCTCTGAATGTTACACATGTTCCCCCTGAGCCCCCAGGCTTGGCATCTCTGAGACAGCACAGTTTTACTGACAAGCAAATCACATTGTTGACTTTGAGCCAGAAAAGGCAAGGGCAGTCCAGTAGAGCTTTGATCTCATTTGGTCTGGGGCTCTTAGGGGTTAAAAATAGTGATAATGAGTTCATGTAAATCCCTAATAAAAAAATCTACCACGTACAGTAGATGCTCTCTATATAGTAGATGCTCCCTATATAGCAGGTGCTTAAAAAAAGCATCATTCATTATTACTCCTATCATTCATTTATTCACCAAATATTTCCAAACTGCTGCCTGGTTCTGAGCACTTATTCAAGCCTGGTGACATCATGTAGTGATTTAAATTGGTGGTCACTCCCATTAAGAGAACCAACTAGCAATATAAGAAAGAAAAAAAATAGCAGTAATAAATACAAAATAACCACGACTACATTATTCCTTTACATGATGGACATATCCACACAGAGACTCAGCTTTTCATCAATGCCCCTATTTGACAACAGAACAAAATCTACTGGCAAATTAAAACTGCACAATGACTTGATTCAGAAACGGTCATCTACCTAGTGAATTTTCTTCCCAACAATAAGGAAAGTGGCCTTCACTGCTGGTCTGGATCACACTCAGGCACCCAGCATCATGGCAGTGGGGAGAAGTGGAGAGTTGCCACAGTGGCAGGCCTCCTCTATGGAAGAATCTCAGCCTGCTACATTGTGGGTGGAACTGGAGGGAACCCCAAGTGGAGAAGGTCAAAGGGCTCGATGGACTATGGTGAGGAAAGAGTGACATGTTGTGGTAGAGATGCTGAGACACCAGTGTACCCCTGAAATATATAAATACTCGTAAACCTACAGCACCTCATTAAGAGGCAAATTAAAACAAAGGATCTTGGTGCATATGCTGCCTGAGCCCATGTGTTATGTGTGCCCATGTGACCGAGGGCATGTGGTACCCAAGCACATGTGTTGCCTGCATCTCCCCTCTTGAGATGTGTACTTTTGTGCTTTCATATCTAATGCCTGGTGTGTAGGGCTCTCTTCACCCTTGGAGAAGCCCACATTCTCTTGAATGCATTACTCTCTCTCTTTCTCTCTCTTTCCCTTCCCCCACCCCATCTTTTCCCCTCCACACCTTCAAAAGCCTCCAAATAAAATCTGTTTTACTTAAAAAAAAAATGAGCTTACTTTGAAACTGTAAATCAAGTAGTTCTAAACATGCAATTTAAAAGCTATTTTTCTTTCATTTGACTCGGAAAGGATTGTCTACTTCATATGATCTTAATGAACAAGTACTTCTATTATGAGCAATAAAATGTCTGTGATAATGAACTGTATGTTTGTAATTATATATTATATTAAGATAATCACTTAAATACATGTAGGGAAGCAAGTAAGACATGCTATCATTAAGATACGCAATTACACGATTATTAAGTGTTGCACACAGCACACAATTAGAGGTTTTGGTTGACATGGTCAGATCATTTTCTGCATGTCTTAAATTTCAAAAAATATTCATAACTTGAAATAATATTTCAACCAAGGTCATCCTAGAACTCCCCCCACCCCCACCCACCATGCTAAACCTCTTATCTCCCCAGCCCTCTCCCCTGCCAACTTAAGAAAATAAAACAGGATCATAAATACAACAGAGAGAACTGAAGTGGGCTTAGACACCAAGAGTCCATAAGGGGCTGGGTCATAACCAGATAGCTCAGCTAACAGCCTTCCCTCTGCTGGCCTACCTGGGCACTGACTAGGGTGCCAACTGTACAAGCAGCACATTTGGGGCTGCATCGCTAGGTTCATTTCACTTAGGGTCAGGTAAGGAAAGGGTCTCCTAAATCACAGTTCCTAGAAGCATTCAACATCACCAGGGAGCTGGCTAGAAATGCAAAATTTCAGCACCTAACCCAAACCCTCTGGATGAGAAATTCTAGGGACACAACTCAGCAACTTCCAGTTTAACAAGCCCTCCAGGTGATTTGACGCAGACAGAAGTCTGAGTGCCAGGGCTCCGGGTTAATTCATTCAAAGAACCAAGACTGCCATTCCTTTCTAGTTTCACCTTGAAAAGAGAGCCCTATAGTCCCCTTCAACTAGTTTGGCAATCTAAGCCACAAACTGAGAAAAGGAAACACAAATGTAATTTTAGGTCATTTCTGGAGAACAATGTCTCCAGCTTTGCAAATGTACCAGGTATGTTTTAAAAGTTTACTTCATTCACACAACACCAAAAACAAGAATGATCAAAGTATTTTGATTAACCTACCTTACAAAGGGAAGATTATATTTAAATAAAGGAGGTATGCAATTTTTACTTGGTTCAATAGCTAGTAAGTAAAATAGAAAGTGTCTATCCTCAAATTGCTATAATCATTATTATCAACCTCTTTTCACTTAAATTACTTAGTGTTCAATTAGTAGTTTGGAAGTCATGGTTAATATTTCTTAGCATAAATGCCAAGAATTTGTTTACAAAAATTAAGAGAAATTCTTAAATAACATCTCATTCATACATAGGCAGTAGGATGTCTATCTGTTAAAATTCTAGAAAGTGTGAGTAATGTGCCAAATGGCCAGTCTCAAGTACATTAATAAAACCTCATTCCCTTTGTGGAGTTTTTCTTTCTTTTTTTTTTTTTTTTGAGTGACTGAAACTCCCTAATTTGAATTAATTTCCACCTTTTCCTACAGAGGAGACACTTCAATGTACTGTTGCCCACTTATACTGGAGATAATAAACAGCTACTCATTTGATTCTTAAGCTGCTTTGTCTGACATTCCTGCATCCCTCCACGCATTCTTCCAAGTGGAGTCTTCACACTGAATTAAGTGATCGAAGTGGAGGAGTGTGTGGCCTACTGCAGCTGCTGTTCCTGGTCCAGAGGCAGTTTGAGTTAGAGAAAAGAGGCACAGAGGGCCAGGGAGAAGAGCCTCCGTTCAACGGAGACTTTGGGCAGGACAGTGATGAAGAGTCCAGATGCTGGAGTGCCACCATAAATTATGTTAGGACGAACGGTCAGGCCACAGAGGGGGTTCCAAAAATAGGCTGGAACTGCTCACAGTCTGAAAACAAATTGCCTAAATTCCAATATGAGGAAACAGTGCTCTTGACATGTATTTTCAAGTGGCCACTACTGGATGAAGCAAGGTCTACAGAGATGAAATACAATATGCTTTGGCTTTGAAACTGGAAGTTGTTATTCCATCAAGACACTAACAGGCAAAGAAATCTGCATGAGTCCAGTGCCTCAAGGCTTGGAGATTTATTAGGAAGGAAAGACAAAATGAACGATGGCGTGTCAGCAGGACAGAACCCTGGGAGAGAGCCTGCATTCTGCCCAAAATAAAAAGCTCCCAAATCTTAACTTTTTTAATCATCTCAGGAGTTAATATAAACTTGAATTATGCAATTATTGGTTCATCTAAAAATGTATATTTAAATATAATAATAGAAATATCATACATCAAAAGCAAAAGCATTCAAGGAGTTCCATCTGTTAATAATGAGTTCATTTCCCTTAAAGACCAACACCAAATCTAAAATGTTATGAGTTTCCCTTAGAAGACAGAAAATGAAAAAAAATTCTAAAAGATAATAAAAGTAAACTAAGAGGGTTCTGATAATGTGTATTAAAGATGGTTGGAGTTAGCAGAAAGGGAGATTAATCACTAATCAGTTTTAAATGTGCAAATATTATGAACATCAATCACAATAAAGATAACATATAAATACCATAATTAAGGTTTCCTATAAATGAGTGTCTGACAGATTCTCTGTCTTTTTAAATCTAATATGTCACTAAGAAGGCAACAATCAATTCAAGAATAATATTATATTGATTAATCTTATCACAGAGCTAGAATGCTGAGGGATCCAGTGGATATAGCTTTATTTTGAATCAAACACTGTTCAGTTGTCAATTTTGGCAGGAATGTCAGAGACACATTGCTAGAAATGTGCATAACACACATATGTCAACAATAGTCAAGTATTTATTCAGAGAGTAGTAGTACTTTAAAAAATAATGTTTCTTTTTGTTTCAAGAATTTTTGTAATGCTCAATGACTATTCTGAAAACTAAAAATGACAAGTCATATATAATATGTTGCAGAAGATGCAAACATCTTATTGTCCAACATAATAACCACCCGGGACTCAGAACACAGATTTCCATGGTGACCTGGGCTGTGTTAAGATGATGGTCTCATCAGAACAGGCATTTTTTTCCACAATGGAAAATTTTGTTCACGGGTTTATGAAAAGACAGCAACATTTTTCCACAATGGGAAAGGAACCCAAAGCTTTCAAACCGGGTAGAAATGTTATATTGCACTACCGAGAGAGAAGCAAGCAGTGCAAAGCCATATTGTCCCACAGCATGGAGTGATCGGACACCTGCCTAAAATGATGGACAGCTCTGGCCTAGTGAACAGGCAAAAAAAAATCCCATTTACTCTCGTCCAGATGGGACCAACCGGACGCTTCAGCGCAAACAACTCATCCTTCTTCGGACCTTCTTGTCCAGCTCTTGCGCTAGCTCCAGCTGATAATGATGAATATCAAGGCTGCAGTAAAGTGGGGACAACAGAAGCCTTGTTATAACTGCCAGTCTTTCCGTCTTGTCATTATTACACATTGAAGATTTATTTGAGTTTATTGTTGTGCACAGGGTCTAGCCATTTGCAATTCATCACCTACTATGGAGAGTTCAAGAGAGTGACCAAAGCCATAATTGCCACCTCCACCTGCTTCTGGAAATTATGAGGCCACGAGTTATGGCAGCCCCATCTTCTCTGAGCCCCTCAAGTCACCGAAGCCTCTTGTATAAAACACTCCAGCCCTGTCTTCACTTGAACATCTCCTGTGATCACATTAATAATGCTTCCTTGTTTGGCAATTGATTCTACTGTATCAATAGCACTGGCTCCTTCTCTAAAGCAGCCACTAAAAGGTTACCAGTCCAGGAAAGAAATAATGAAACTGCCACAATCTGGAGCTTTATTGTATTGTTGTAAAGGCTATGTTGCTGTGTGCTTAATTCAGAAATATATAAACTCATTAACCAGGCACACTTCTTTTCTTTAATCTGATACCATCTTCTAATCTTCAGAAGTCAATCCATGCTGGCTACGAACCTGTTTGGGAAACAGACGGGATGTCAATCCTATATAACCTTTGCTGAAGTCCTCAGAATTGGTTGAACAATTAAAACTGGATAGAAAGGTATTTTGTTTTGAGACCAAAAAAAAAAAACAAATACCAAAACCTCAAATATTTGGTATGTTATTACACCATACCAAATGAATCTGGTGGACTAGTGTACACCAAAAAAAAAAAAAAAAAAGTAACCATCCTTCATTATTTACTTAAGGCTTTTCTCCTCTACTCATTATTTTTATTTTTAAAAGGCATATACCTCTGTATTATCCCTTTCAAACTTTCAAACTGTTGGAAAGTTTTTGAGCTCTTCTACCTATACTACAGAGATGTCATATTTTACAGACTGGTCTACAAATACTCTGTGCTTGTGTGATTTCTTTCCCTCAAAAACGTGGGATTTTTTCATCAGCAGAAACACTTTAGGAAACCTGAATCTTTTCTCCTTAGTTCCCACATCCTTCCTGGTTAATGGATTTCTAAAACCAAGATTTACTGAGATATGTATTTTTTTGGTTCCAGATCCTCTAAAGAAATCTAGGCAGCAAGTAATGCAAAAGAAAGGGTAAGCTGACACCACAATTTAATGTAAAGTCCAACTATTTATAAAGATAGCCTTATCTCATTTGATTCCCCAGGATAAAATGATTGTGAGCTCATTTTGTAAGGTTAGCGAGGAATCAAAAGTTCTAGGTGGACAGTTTGCCTGCAAATGCTTTTATAAGACAGTTCTTAGGCATAACAGTCATGCTCTGCTACAGCAAATACCTTATAGTCAGCTCTGCCTCCCACCGTCCTTACTGAGGCAAGCTGAGGTGTGGACATGAGCATATTTCTTCCAGAAGGTTTGCTCCACTTGAATCTCACTTTGCCTAACTCAGAAGCACCATGAGGGGAGTACTGAAGATGCCTAAGATGTCTTTGTGTATGTGTGTGGGGCGGATATTTTGGGGGCAAATCCAGTGGTGCTTAGGGGGTATTCTTGGCTCTCTGCTCAAGAGTGACCTCTGGTACTGCTCATAAAACCACAGTGAGGCATGAGGGATTCAAACCAGGGTCAACTCATGCAAGTCAAGTGCCTTTCCTCCTGTACTATCTCTCCAGCCTTTTTTAAGAAAGCTTTTTTTCGGGGGGTGATGAGGAGAGAGATTGTAAACTATACCTGGCAGTGCCCAGGTATAGTGCTTGAGGATTATATCTGGTGATTCTTTTTTTTTTCTTTTTGGGTCACACCTGGCGATGCACAGGGGTCACTCCTGGTTCTGCACTCAGGAATTACCCCTGGCGGTACTCAGGGGACCATATGGGATGCTGGGAATCGAACCCGGGTCGGCCGCGTGCAAGGCAAGCGCCCTACCCGCTGTGCTATCACTCCAGCCCCATATCTGGTGATTCTTGAGGACCATATATGGATGTCGGGATTGACCCAAAGTTGGCCACATGCAATGCAAACTTCTTAACCTCTGTACTATCCCTCTTGTCCATCCCTGAGACTTCTTAACCCAATTGTTTCTTCAAAAATATGGCAATGGTCCTATATCAATCCCACCACCCCCTGGTTTGGATGGACTTTTTACTGTTGGAAAGCAGGAGGCCCTCCTATTTCCTAGCCTCCCTTGAAGCCAGACCACAGGGAATGGCTGGAATAGCACTACCTGAGCACTGGGCTTCGGTATGCGGGTCTGACCTTAAGTCACCATTTCCAAGAACCTACCAGTGACATACAATGAGGCTTCATGGCATCTACAGTCACCGCTGCCAGCCAATCTGGTGTTGGGGTGAACAGGGAGGAAATGTTCCTCAACACCGAGTCAAAGTTCAAGAACAAACCTGGATCCCAATAAGGAAATCCATTCCCATCACCACCCCACTTTCAGAGAAGAGTCATCAGTGACTGTCAAATCCCCTTCTTGGGACTGGGTGCCAACATGAGTGCTCAGTGCAGAGGAGACTCAAATATTCTTCACTCACGCTGGACTTCATTCCAAAGTTTAGCTCAGAGGGCACAAAGCCTGTGCCTGGGCCCCAGCATCACATTCCTCTCCACAACCTCCAGTCTCAGCACTGCCTGGTGAATCTTGGAGGCCCCAGTGTGCCACCAGGTGGCCTTGTGTCCTGGCACTGCAGAACCTGAGCAGTGCTGCGATCCTTGGGTCCTGGAGCTGAAATATCCTGTCCACTTGATTGAGGATCACTGGAAGTAGCTCCCAGTACCCTGAGCATTGCTTGGGGGCACCCCCATAGGGCTTTGTCTCCACAGTTTAGCTCTTCGTTTGCCTCAGTAACCCACCATCATGAGATAGTGATTACTATAATACCCAATTCACAGAAGGAGAGATTAGAGTGCAGAGAGGAGAGGGTTTTTTCTAAAGTTACATATCTAAGGGCTGGAGGTGAATCTTCAACACAGGTGTTACTTTCAAATCCTTCCCTTTGATGAGCCACCACACCAACACTGGCAGAAGAAAGGTTCTGCCAAATACCTCCAAACCCCTTCTTCATGACAGTTAAAAAGGTTGGAGATTATCTAATGAAAGGATTTTCACCTTTGTGCTTCCTCCAAGCAAGCTTATCCTTTCCCCGAGAACAGTACTAGAAATAATTAATTCGGAAGGTAGCAGAACTATATCATTTGGTTCTTTTGCATAAAAAAAAATAAAAAAAAACCGGCAAAGTGCTCACAAAATTAAGACTGTGGGCAAACACTCAGTGAGAAGGAACAAAAACCCAGCCAAGAAAAGGAATGTGAACAGTCGGCCTCTCAGTTTCCTCCTTCCCTTCTCCAGAGGTAAGCCCCAGGCTGAATGTGAATGTCAGCTGCCTCTTCTTGTCCATATGCTGGTTTGTTTATTCCTAGACAGGCTAGTTGAGGTCTACAGTCTCTGCACTTGATATCACTGGAATCAAGCTGCGGGGCTAATTCTGGTACTTGCTTTCTATTGCACCTCCCCTGGCAGTTATTAATTTGATGCACACAACTATCATTCATTTTCACTCCACACCCCAACTTACCTGGCTATGGGCATTTGTGGCTTTTTTTCCAGCTTACTATTCCCCGAAACAATAGCTGCTGTGACTTTCTGTAAATGACTCTGAGCACAAAAATCTCTCTTTTATGGAAACTTCATGGACAAATGCAAATACCACAGTTATGCACTCATTAGTTATTATCTTTTTACCCAGAGTTTAACCAGCATGGATCCAGAAATGAATCTCAGAGATACCATCCATTCCTGCTTTGCTAAAAATTTGCATTGCTTGCTCCTACTTCTAAGGTTTTCCAATTGGATGGGAAATCTCTCCCATTTAAATCACGGCTTCCCAATTTCTACTGGAGTCCTACAGCTGTCAGCTATTTGTGCTTCCTCTTTTCTGAGTTACCTCTTCTACCAGAAACTTATTTTGTGCTTTCTCTTCCCTGTTTCGGATTCTACCCTTTGACAATCATCTGAGTCCCTGAGAACTTCTCAGAGTCTGTGGCTGAGATAAGCAATGTATGGCTCCATGGCTGCTTACAAAGGTCCAAGTTCTTCCTTTCAGTTGGGTGCAACTGGCTTTTCTTTTCCTTCATGGTTTAAACTGACATTTGCCTGATCTAAGAAATTTTTGTTTTGTTTCGTTACTAGGTCACACCCAACGATGCTCAGGGGTTACTCCTGGCTCTGCACCCAGGAATCACTCATAATGGTGCTTGAGGGACCATATGTAATGTTTGGGATTAAAACGGTGTCAGCTGCACACAAGGCAAATGCCCTATGTGCTGTATTATCATCCGGCCACCTGTTTTAAGAAATTATTCCTTGAAAAAAGTTTTGGTTTTGGTTTGGTGTTTGGGTCATACCCAGCTGTATTCAGGGGTCACTCCTTGCATTTCTTGGGGGACCCTATGGGGTGCCAGGAAAACTATATATATATATACATATATATGTATACACATATATATATGCACACATACATATACATATGTATATGCACATATATATACACATATACACATTAATTTTCAATTTCTGTGTCAATACCATGTGCATTGATACATGACCATGTGAACTGGGATTGGAGCAGCGGGTAGGGTGTTTGCCTTGCACACGACCAAACCGAGTTTGATTCCTCCATCCCTCTTGGAGAGCCCAGCAAGCTACAGAGAGTATCCCGCCCGCACGTCAGAGTCTGGCAAGCTACCCGTGGCAAGCTACCTGTGGCGAGCTATCCGATATGCCAAAAACAGTAACAATGTAGTCTCACAATGGAGACGTTACTGGTACCTGCTCGAGCAAATCAATGAACAATGGGATGACAGTGCTACAGTACTACCATGTGCACACTTTCATAAGGTATTATTTTGAACTACACTCTCAGTACATGATAGCCACACTATAAAAAAAGCAGAAGTCAAACTTTATTACCATTTAACAAGTTAATAAGCTGAAGACATGTATTAATCTGTAAAATGCTTCTGAATCACCATCCACATCTTATGATTCTCCAACTGGCGATTTTCTAACCCACTGGCTTTTTCAAAGCAGTTTCATGCTATTTCATCAATCTTGAACTTGAAATGATACTAATGACATAATGGCATGTAATGGCTTTCTATTATTTTGTAAAAAGCACAGGCTTTTGATTTCTCCAAAAATACTAGGAATAGGATCTATGACTCTGGGTGTATGCTCTGACAAATCATTTACCTTCCTGCAGATAAAGTCCTAATCTGTACAGTAAGATGGAGCTATAACACAGTGGGTAGCGCATTTGCCTTTCATGCAGCCGACCCGGGTTCGATTTCTCGTCCAAAAACAGTAACAACAAGTCTCACAATGGCGACTTTACTGGTGCTCAGTGAGCAACAGGATGAAAGTGGCCGTGAATCTCTACAGTGCTGATAACCACTAACATTTTGTTGCAATGTTTTTGAACCTGGTACTGTTAAGGGGACCAAGTGGTGCCTGGGGACTGACAGCAGGTCTCCTGCATGCTATGCATACGGTGTATGTGCTTAATCCCTAAAGCTATATCTCTGGTTCAAATTTTTATTTTCTTCTTTTCTTACCTTCTTTATCTGGGGGGGGAAGGGGGCGTGGAGCACAAGGTGACACTGGGCTGCTCCTGCTCTGTGAAAGGTTCGCTCGTGGTGGTGCTCAAGAGACCATATGCTGTTGGCCAAAGCAGTCCCCCTCTTTTTTTCATTTTTTGAGACACTCTTACGGTGTTCAGGGGCTACTCCTGGTTTGCTGCAGTGCCAGGGACAGAACTCAGGCCACCCACATAGAAAGCATGTGTGCTCTGGTCAAATGAGTTCTCCCTAACTCAGATAACCAGCTACTCTCTTTAAAGGGTTTCTGGGTACAGAAAATATATTTAAACACCAAATCCTGAGAACATATAAAAAGCACTATTATAAATATCTTAGTATTTATATTACAAGTATGACATATATTTACAACACATGTGGGCTCCAATATCTTGGACTAAAGAATTTAATCCAAGATAACATTTAACGAGAATCAGACATTAGACATCCAAGCTGAATTATCTGCTGTTATAATCAAGTGCACTATATAGACTATATATGCACCCAATTGATTACTAAAAAAGCGAGAATCAACCTAAGAAGGCTCAGCAACTTACTACCCAGTTCTCTATTGTTTAGCAACTAGTTTTTAAAAGTCTGATATGTCTCCATAACCCCTCCATCTAAACTTGAAGAGGTATATTAATATTAAAACCAAAAAACCCAGTCTTGGGGCTGGAGGGATAGCATATTGCAGGTAAGGCATTTGCCTTGCATGTGGACGACCAGGGTTTGATTCCCAGCATCCCATATGGTCCCCCAAGCACCACCAGGAGTAATTCCTGAGTGCAGAGTCAAGAGTAACCCCTGAGTCTCACTTGGTGTGACCCAAAAACACCACCAACCAAAAAAAAACCAAACCCAAAACCTAGTAAATGACCAGGAAAGAGTCCAACAGTCAACAGCATGGATTCTTCTTTCCAGCTTCACAGAAAGTGCAAGCAAGACAGAGCCTGCAAACTGCGGGAAACTGAAGTAAGGCAGGGAGAGGCCGGCACCTACACTCTGCAACCCCTTCTCTCCGCAATCCTCATCTGCTCTGTCCCTCCAGATCCTTTTCTCCCTCCAGTGGATCTCATGGTTCCTGTCACCCACCCATACTCTGGGTCTTAGTACTGAATAGGCAGCATCCATGCTCTTTGTTACTGACCACCAACTTCACCCCCACCCCCAGGGAACTGCTGGCTACTGTCACAGCTTTTCAGTGTGTGTGTGTGTGGGGGGAGAGGGCTGTTCTGAAATCCCTCCATGCTTTCACCATAGCTCAACTGCACATGCATTCCTTCCTGGAATCATCAGCATTTGCCATGCATGAGTGAGGCTCAGTGAATGCTGAGTGATGTGTGAAAAATCTCACTTTGACAACTTCTTCAATGTGCTACAAATACAAAGAAAAAAAAGCACTATCTTACTCTTCCCTATCACCTCGAATCAATGCCCCCCAGTCCCAATATAGATATTTTCTTGAATCAAGTTGGAATGGCATCAGATAAAAGTGATAGTCTAACACTCAATGATTCAGACAATGAGAATACAGCAACAACGAGTATTATAAGCAGGATTTTTGCATGTGCTTCCCTGAATCTATAGCCTCTGTACTAGTACCCAGGAATGAGGAAGGGGGAGGTATGTAATTCTTTGCTGTAGGGAGAGTATCCTGTACATGGTAGAAAGTATGCTGGCACCCTACGCTTACCCTGGAGATGGCGATATCCTGTTCTGATGACAACCATGCCTAGTCTTCTGTGTGTAACAAACTTGTATTTACAAACCACGGAGTGACAGTCACTTCCATTTTCTTTCTGTACTCAGCAGTGAAAGTTTCAATATGCACTCTCCCTCTATCCATCGCGCCTCCTGTTTCAGATCTTGAACTTGACACAGACTAGGATCTGGGCTCTTTGAAAAAGTTGGGGGTGGGTGGGGCAGGGGAAGACCATTAGTCCTCATGGTATTTCAAAGGGCAAGGGAACACCAGAAGAAAAAGTAAAAGCAAGTTTTGATATCTGTGACCGCATGGGGACAGATTTAAACTAAACTGATGGGATGCTCATTCGGCCACAGTCATTCATTATACACCTAAAGTTAGCACAATTCAGGCTGTCAATCATACTTCAACTTTAAAAAAAGGTCAGGGACGTAGCCTGTAGGTGATCCTGGGAGGGGAGGTGTTCCCGGCGCGCCTTCCGCCCAGAGATGAACCAAGAGCCGCGGCACGAGAAGCAGAGCCTCCCGCCTACTGACTGTGATCCTGAGGTCTCCTAACCCATTTTGGCACCAGAGCAGATTCTTGGAGCCATGCATTTTGACTGCGAACTGAACTACAACCTCGTGCAGCCCGGGGAGGGATTTTTTTCCCTCTCCACCCCATTTTTCTGAGCGAAAATGGCGGCAGCGGCAGCAGCCACGCGGTGAGAGCCACCCTCTAAGACCCCTCCACCAGGAGGTAGGACTCTCTTTAGTGACGTAGCCTGTAGGTGATCCTGGGAGGGGAGGTGTTCCCGGCGCGCCTTCCGCCCAGAGATGAACCAAGAGCCGCGGCACGAGAAGCAGAGCCTCCCGCCTACTGACTGTGATCCTGAGGTCTCCTAACCCATTTTGGCACCAGAGCAGATTCTTGGAGCCATGCATTTTGACTGCGAACTGAACTACAACCTCGTGCAGCCCGGGGAGGGATTTTTTTCCCTCTCCACCCCATTTTTCTGAGCGAAAATGGCGGCAGCGGCAGCAGCCACGCGGTGAGAGCCACCCTCTAAGACCCCTCCACCAGGAGGTAGGACTCTCTTTAGTGACGTAGCCTGTAGGTGATCCTGGGAGGGGAGGTGTTCCCGGCGCGCCTTCCGCCCAGAGATGAACCAAGAGCCGCGGCACGAGAAGCAGAGCCTCCCGCCTACTGACTGTGATCCTGAGGTCTCCTAACCCATTTTGGCACCAGAGCAGATTCTTGGAGCCATCCATTTTGACTGTGAACTGAGCTAAAATATTAGAAACCCAAAACCGCGCGGCCGCTATTGCGGCCGCGCGGACTCAAAATCTTCACCTTTACCAAGGAAGAGAAATTATTAGATGATGCTTATTCAGCAGGCCTGATTGTTGGGGAAATTTTCCAATCAACAATAGTGAGTTCTGTATGGAAATATGAAATGTACTCAATATATAGAGAGAATAATGGGAATATCATCAGCTACTTAGATGGGGGGTGGGGTGGGAGGGGGGTGTATTGGGGTTTTTGGTGTGGAACGGGTGCACTGGTGAAGGGATGGTGGTTTAATCAGTATTTGACTGTGACTTAAACCTGAAAGCTTTGTATTTTTTTTTGTTTTCACGGTGGTTCAATAAAATATTTCTTTAAAAAAAAATAAATAAATAAATAAAAGTCAAAAAAAAAAAATAAATAAAAAAAAAAAAAAAAAAAAAAAGGTCAGGGACCAGAGCTAGTATAGAAGTAAGGTGCTTGTATACTGCCAACATAGTTCTAGACCCAGAACTATGTACGGTCCCACCAAAACAAAATCAAAAGTTCTAGTAGCAGGATAAATTCCATACCCTTTCAAATAAGGTATCATGTATGCAAGTATTACACCGTTCTGAAAGACTGTCACTTTCAAAGTCATTTTTGTAATACACCTGATCTGTTTTCTTGGAGGGTAGAATGAAAGCAGACACTTGAAACTGCAGCTCAACACGGTGGGAGGGGGCAGTCAGTACATCTGCCTCTAAAAGTTAATAAAAATCTTCAAGCTTACCCCTGCTTTGCTGAAATCAGGCAGCACGGATGTCCTGAGAAAAAGGAAAGGTTTCTCTGAAAACAGGCAGAGGGGCAGAAGGGGCATATGACTGGGGAGCGAAAGATGGAAAGCACACTGGCAGCTACTGCACAGGAACTGCAACCCCATCTTGGCAGAGGAGCGTGTCTATATCTCTGACTTCCCTCAAGCCCAGCACACCTCACCCAAGGACCTTCTCTTGCCTTTAACCATTTCTTTCCTCAAAGACAGCTGGATGTGTGCCAAGTTCATTCTCAAAATTGGGTTGTCACAAGTTTGACTGTTCTTGAGGTCACAGCCAGTGGTGTTCAGAATTGAATACTGTGGTGGTGCCAGGGAAGGGCTGTCGAACTGAGTTGGGGTACCCCTGGGACTTTCTCTCAGGCACTTTCACACATTTGGTCATTGTCTCCTGCAGGGGTCCCTCCACCACAGCAGGATTCACTGGAAGCCCAGGGAGGTAGCTCCAGGGATGTAAGCCTAAGGCGAACCCTCAATAGGCCCAGTGACTTTAATGTAGGCAGGTAGACAGGGAAAGGCCCTCAGTAATAACATAGGTCAACAGAACTTTTGGGAGGAAAGTTCTAAGACTGATCAACCCTGTGGATACAGAAAATAGAGCAGATAAGACCTTCAGTAGACCCTGAGGAGGTTGTACCCCTCCCCATGAAGTTCCTCAAACCCTCTCCCTTAATCTGATCAAAACGTGATTCAGCCCCGAGAAGACTCCATAACTTCCGGATCAAGACAACCCAAACCCGAGAAGAACCTATAAGGGCACGCCATATGCCACCCGAGCCCGTGTGCTGCGTGTGCCCGCGTGGCCAAGCACATGCGGTAGCCAAGCACATGTGTGGCCCACATCTCCCCTCCTGAACTGTGTACTTTCATGCTTTCCCATCTGACACTGGGTGTGTGTAGGGGCTCTCTCCGCCCCTGGAGAAGCCCGTGTTACTGTCTCTCATATTCTCCACTCTCCCCCTTTCTCTCCCTCCTTCCCTTCAAAAAACCCTCCAAATAAAATCTTTCACTTCACTGCTTGTCTACTCCCAAAATTCTTTTCTGCCAGCGAGACAAGAACCCAGTAACCCTGGGTCCCAGGTGGCAGAGGCTGTTGGGAGAAAGTGACCGTCTCTCTCCTCCGACTGGGACCCCAAACTGACTGGGCAGAGGGCAAGTGGGCCAGCTGCCTCCAAGGGGCCAGCTTTCCAGTCGCCCCCGGGGCCCGAACCTGCAGGGCGCGCCTTGGATTTCTCCAAGTGTGCCCGCAGGGGTCAGGGACCCAGAGCACAGAGCCCACCTCCCCAGCCCGGGCCTGGCCCCCACGACCACCCCAACCACACCGCCCGGAAGTAGCCCCTCCCACCTTCCGGGCACTTGGAAGCCAGCCGGGGAACCCACTGGTTGGGGGTACTGAGCTAGTGGCGGAGCCGGCCGGGCTGGTTTCCCAGTCCCGTTCGCTGATCCCGCACTCCTGCAGGAAACGCAGGACTCGGGGACTCCGGGGAGCGCACCAGGAACCCGGCCCGGGGCACGGCCACCCCACCGGAAACCGGAAGGCGGGCCGGACGCCGGAAGTCCGGAGCCTGAAGCCCTGAAGCGAGGCGCCGCTTCTGCCTGTGCTCGTGAGCAGGGCCTGAAGGTGGGCCGGGGCGCGGCCACTCGTGCCTCAGCTTTCGTTAGCCGCTCTGGGCTGTGAGATCCCGAAGGAGCTCTCCCTCCTGTCTACTTCCGTCTCTGCAGTCGTTCAAAGACTCCTTCCAGGTGCGGCGGGTGACGGACTGGGCCACGCGGCAGGTAGGGAGACAGAAAGGTCGCCCCGCCTTCCTCCTCCTCCCCTTCGCCCCCGCCCCCGACTTTCTTGGAGCAAAAGACCTTCAAAGCCGCGACACCAGAGTAGTGACCTGCTGTGAGGTTGTGCTGGCCCGCGCCTCTCTCCAGGCCAGCGCCTAACGGTACAAAGTGGCTGCGCGATGTGGCACTTTCAGACCCCAGAGTCCCTCCAGAACCTCCTTTCACTCGCGAGTAAGGGCAACCGCCAGTAAAGAAAACCCTCGCTTCAGTGAATATGAGTTAATGAGCGTTAGTGGCCGGCTAGGGCCACCCCACTAACAGTCGGTTTCAGAATCCGCCTAGCGACGGTGAATGCACCGATGGGAGTCGCAAGTGTGCCGTCTTGACCTGCCTTCAATGACATGATTTCTTGTGTCCAGCCGGGATACAGCGCCACTAAGAATCATGCGGAACAAATGACTCACCTTCTAAGTTTCTGCAAATAGGAATTTTTTTCACTATATCAAGTGGTTCTCCCGTTGGACCAGGCACTTTGTATTCTAAGGGAATACTAAGATCTTACTGTTACTAAGACCTAACTATTGGGCAGGGAGTGAAAAAAGGCTCATTCATAAAAGACTGGAAATCTGAATGTAAATTCACCGACTCTGACATACATCATTTCTCTTATTGGATCTTTTGGCAATTCTACTTCTAACGTCTAAAAAAAGTATACATTCACGAAAGTTGGGAAGTATGTAACTGAACCTCACGGTGATTCACTAATAAAAATTAATCAATTAAATAAAAATAAAAAGTATACATTTCCAGAAAAGAAGACTAAAGAACATATGGAACCTAACATAATCAATGGAACATAAACATACTGTTCCACACCAAAGCAAAAAATAAACTTACCTGAAACACAAGTAGTGCTATGGACTGTTGCCAACTCTACCCAGATTTACTTTTTAAAAGAAGGGAAGTAGCATTGCTATCTCTAAACAGTATAGAGAGGCTTGTCAATCCAAGAGCAAATTTTAAAGAATTGCATGTAAAATGGATCATTTACTTCTGAAGAATTTACAGACTGAATAATGTTGCAAATTATTCTGTTCAAACTTCAAACTTTCTTTAATACCTGACTTGCAGTCTGATAAAATCCTCCCTTAAAAAGAGGGCAGCGTTATTTGCCAATGGAGCAGAGACCCGGTGGTAGCCATATATAATCAGTTGTCACCTTGCAGCTCAATTAGCCCTCGTGTAAAAACGAGGCATGTAAGGAGAAATGAGGTTTTGACATTATCTCTGCCAGCAAGATAATTACACCGCCTTCATTTAACAGTAGGGCAACAGTACTGTAGCAACAAATTAACTCAGCTCCATTTGCAATTCCTGGTGTGTTTCCTCATTTGATGCCATTTGTCTTACCCCAAGTGAATGTTTCCATTAGTTTTCTCTCTCACAGCAAGGACTCAGTGTGACTCCAAACAGTGTATCAGAGAATCAGTGCTCACCTTCCAGCTACTATGGGCGTGTATCCGAAATCAGACCAGAAGTCCTAGTTTTCTAGATCAGCTACCACTTTGCTGTGTGGCCAAATTATACTGCAGATGTATCCATGCTCAACAGGCAAGGCCTGTTTTCTCTCATAAAAAAGGCTATTTTCTCTCACAAAAATCAAGAACAAGGATGGTGTGTGTCCGTGTATGTGTGTGGGGATGTTAGCGCTCAGCAAGTAGGGCACTTGCCTTGCACCTCAGTCATGATTAGTAAAATATCCATGGAAAAATACATTTTGGATTCCAAAAATGCACCCATGCTCCATCTCACAGTTTCACTGATAACTTACTTTAACACTGAAATATAGCAAATAAATGTTTATGCTGTGTCTTTGTTTTTTAAAATTTTACCATTCAGATAATTCATTCATAACTCCATACTCTCAGATAACTTGTATGCTTAAATTTAAGACTGGAAACTTAATTTATTAGCAAGATGTATCAGAAAGGAGGTCTAACATGCCTCCTATTTACAGTCAAAGTGATGTTACATAAAAGATGAGAAATATTGCTGGTCTTTGTAAAAACAAAATGCATCTTTCTTCTCAACACCCAAATTTTCAGTCCATATTTGAAGAACAGTGACTCAACCTTGGCTGAACAATCCATATATAGAAAAGAGATAAAATAGAAACGATAAAAAATTAAAACTTCAGTGTTGTGCTCACTTGGTCTCTCCAATCCAGTCCCCATGGGCAGGCTGTGCTGCTTTAGATGCTCTTCTTGCATTATCTCTTAAATGGGATGTGATCACTACAGTCCCTGTTTTGTGTACTGAAATTATAAATTACAAATGTGTCAAAGAATTACCATTTATAGTCAAGAGTTGGTAAGGATATATGGACAGGTAAATTCTCGAAATCAGCTTATTAATGAAAGAGGAAAACAGTCATTATTTTTCTTGTGTTACTTCACTTGATCACTCTGGAAAACATTAAGAAAAGCTCTTTCCACAAAGATTCTTAAAATGTACTTATTTAGGACTGGAGATAGAGTACACCCAGTAAGGAGTTTGCCTTGCATGTGACTGATCCAGATTCAAATCCCTAATACCACATATGGTCCTGCAAGCACCACCAGGGGTCAATCCAAAGTAGAGAGTCAAGATTAGCCCTGAGTACCACCAGGTATAACCCAAAGACATGTATATACATATATATATACATATATATAATATATATGTGTGTATACATATATATACACATATATATAACTTAAACAATGAATATAAACTTATATAACTAGTGTTAGACAGGTTTTTTTTTTTTTGCATTTAACACAAATCAGGCATTAAAACATAGATTTTGTGCTTGCTGAAATTTTAATCTTAAGGAGCTTTGCCACATTTAATGTCAGAAGTATTAAGGTTTTCCTTTCTGGGACAGAGAGATAATACAATGGCAAGGCACTTTCCTGGCATATAGCAAGTTTGGGTTGAATCCCTAGGAACACATATGGTCCCTTAATCACTTCCAGAGTGATCCCTGAGCACAACACTGGGAGTAAGCAGCCAAGTGAGCACTCAAATCAAAACAAAAAACATTCCTTTCCAGAGTAAGCATGGTCAGTTCAGTTTTCAGACTTACAAAGGTAGTTAATTTCAGGCCAATAATTAAATACCAAAAGTTTTATTTGTTGTTATTAATGTCTATGTGTAGTTATAAAATCTAAACATTGCTCAGTCAATACAGATCCTAATTATATCTTGGCTTTGCTGAAGGCAGGCCTCCTTTTTTTCCCACTTCCTGACTGGCACCATAATCAACATGTGGTCTACATATTAAAAAAAAAATCTGCTAAGATAAATTACTAAGGATAAAACAACACAGCTGTAATGTATCAGGGTGAGCACCTTATCTCAGCTGGTTCAATTCAAAAGCAAGCTCTTTTGTCCAATTTGCTTTATGAATATATGATGTAGGAGAAACGTGTGAAGCTGAGGAGGAAGTGAAAAAAAGATTTATTAGAGGATCTGGTCAATTGATAGGAGCTTTTTGGCTTCAAATACTTAAAAATACCCCTAGCCTTCATTCAAGGAAGTAATTCATTCCACACACTGAAAAACTTATTCTAAGTAAATAATTACGCGTGTGTGTCCAAAAAGGGAAAACTCTGTGTACAAAGATGTTCACCAAAGTATTAAACAGCTGAATATCAAGAGCCTAAACAAAGGAGATACTTTACACTAGCATTATGGGACATTACTCAGCCACTGAAACCAACAGCTGTTATTACACACTCATGTATTAAAAGGCAAGAGTAACAACTGAATTTAATATGTGCGTATATTCCTTCATTTGTTTCTCCAAACTTCAGACACAAATCTGACTTTGGGGCTCTCTGCCTTCACAGAGCCTTTATTCTATTGGAGAAGGTGAGAAACCAGTATAGATGGTGGCTCCAACAATGATAAGAAAGCAAGGCAGTGAGATGCAAGGGGCTGACTGGTTGTTAGAAAATAGGTGAGTGGGATGAACCCAATAGCAAGGCATCACATAGAAGTGCGGGCAGAGAGGAGGGCTGGGAGCAAACAGGACTGGGGGCAGCGTGTAGCAGTGCGCCTTGGCTTGTAAGTCACTGTCAGACTTTCGCTCTTTATTAGACAGAGGAAGCCACCGAGGACTTTGGTTGGAGCAAGATGTGAGGGGGCCTTACATTACAGGGGTCACTAGCTTCTTTTTCCAGAACAGACTGCAGAGACAAAGGACAGTATGGGCAGTGGATCACGAATACTGCAAAGAGCAGAAGTGAGAAAGACAGCGAAGGAGGCAAAGGACATCAATGACTAAATGTAAGGGCTGGCCACTAAACCTTTATTATTGAGGGAAAAACACCAGTGAAAAGGGGAAATCACTGAGAATAAGATAGGGCACTGTGATACACTTACAGCTAAGTTATCCAAGGATTAACAACAAAGACTCTGGTAACCTAAGCTGAGTACAGTCACCATAAAGACAGTTCACATCTTAAGAGACCAACATAAAGTCCAGTATTAGATAAAAATCTAAATTGGTGGCATATACAATAACATTTCTGACAAATTAACAAGTACAAAAAACCTAAATCCTTCGGATTTCCAGCATTATTGGAACAAGGCAGGATTGCTAATTCAGTGTAATCTTTTAGTCTCTCAATGGAGATATAATTTATTTAAACCTATACCACTTGGCAGGCATGTGACTAAAAATGCTATCAGGTACTTCATTACAAGTTATTTAACCCTTCACTATAGGACAGCTAAGCCTATAAGGTAGATGTTATCATTCCCATTTTGTGCACAAGGACTGGCAGATGTACAAAGGTTATAAAAGTTGTTCTAGACCATTGAGCTGGTAAGTAACAGACCCAAAAGTAAAACGAAGATTGGTCCAATTATAACACTCTACTCAAAACCACAGTTTTTCAGATATATTTTGTTCAGAGTAATGTATATACTTAGTGTCAGGACAATCATTATGTGACACAAAAGTTTCACTGTTAAGGTCATATTTCAAGTGGGATGAAGACATCTTAAATGAGTGTAGAGAGAATAAAAAGACAAGTAATGGAAAGCTGTGCTCATGGGCATGATCTTTGTAGGGCATTTGCAAACAAGCACATTTATAAGCCAGCAATCAGCTAGATGAGAATACCTGAAACACACACACACACACACACACACACACACACACACACACACACACACACACACACTGCAAACCAAAAATCTGTAGAGAAATGATCTGATACAAGAAAGATCATATCCAACAATGTCCAAGTTTCTGTGTTACTATCTTGTAGCAGCAATTTCTAATTCATTTGCCTAATATTTTACAGGTGAAAAAAAGAATTGAGATTTAGAGTGGTAAAACCTAATGCCACAAGAACTGGAATTTAAGTTTAGGTCTCATGAAATAGGAATCACAATCTGTACAATTTTCTAGAATAAGAACTGAAACCAATTATGTTGCAAAGTCAGATTTCAGGTCTCTTGGAAGAAGAAATGAATCAAATTCGAGTACCATAAAGATTAGGAGTGCACATCTCAAGAGAGAAACATTAAAGTCCCTTATTTAGATAATGATCAATTGGTGATCTTCCAATGATGGTATATAGTTTCTACAAAGTCTGGGAACAAAGACAAATATGTTATCAAGTAGAATCTTTACCTGCAAAAATATCTCACTTATGTTTTCAGACTAAAGGTTACTTTACTTGGGCCAAGGAATTCCATGAACCCTTGATCTTTACTTACAACCTCAATAAAAAGAAAAAAAAAAGAAATTATTATACAGTCAAGTAACTTGTCCAGGTCTCTAAGAAAATGAGAATTAAGGATCAGAATTCAAGCAAACGTGAGCACTGCTGGGTGTGGCTCCAAACCTAAAACAAAACAAAAAAGAAAAAACCCTCATAAAACAAAAACAGGATCCAGTCAAAGAACAAAGTCCAATTTGTAGGGTTCTCATGTCCTGAACATGAGTAAAACCACCCAATGGGTCTTTCATAAAATACAGCACCTAGAGTCTATTGCCACCCCCTTGCTGAGACCAGGATGATGATGGTCACACGGACAGGAGAAAGGCTATCTGACCATGGGAGGGAAAGCTACTTGAAAAGGGTAACAAATGCCGCATGCAAAGATGAATTTTCTAAAGATGCCCTTTTATAAAGATGAATTTCAAATGCAATTTTGCACCTACTTAAGACGGGGCAAAGAAACTGCAGATATCCTGAGATCCAACACATTGAACATGAAGAACAAAGTCACTATGACACCAACACTAATAACCTACTCATCTACAATATGCTTCTCAAACAAATAAGAGTGACACTTTTTAAAGTCAGATACTATAAAAGATGACTTGTCTTTTGCACCCGTGGCAGTTCTGTTATCATTCTCATCATACTGAAAGCTTATCCAATAGATTTCCTCTCTGTACCCTCAATAGCTCTTTGTGTGATCAAAATTAACCTCACTATCACAGTGTCTCTTGGATGAGCCAATGTACAAGGTCTAAAGAGGAGCTTTGTTGTTGCAAAATGAGAAAGGAGCATTAAAAGCATTATAATAATTGTACTCACCTGCCCCCTCCCCCAAATCAACAAAATACAGAGCCAGCATTTTATGTGAGCTATTGCTGCCAAATAAACTAATAGCTTTGGGCTCTTTAATTAAAGAGATATTCTTTAAAATGGTGAAAAAATGTTAAATTGAATGTCATCCTCTAGCTCCTAGAATGAGTGACCTCTGATAAGTATCTGAACCATTTAAACACAAACACACATAAAATGTGATTTTTTTCCTTTAATCTAGCAAATATGGACTTGGAATGGTGGAAGAAAGACAAAAACTATTTTCTCAATTTAATTAAATAGCAAACGACAGCTGACAAGCAGATGAATTTTTTAAACAAACTTTACAAGCTAGATATTAAGAAAAGGAGTGTCTTTTTTTTTCTGTTTTGTTATGGGAGCCCAAGGTGACTTGCTTATGTTTTGAACCAGTAGTTAATTCTCGCCAGAGCACAAATCTGTCTTCTTTCTTATAATTAATTCTCACTGTCAAAACCCCTAGATGTCCTTTTCAGAATCAACCTATCCTGGCTGTTAATTATATTACAGAAATATGTTCAAATAATGCTAACAGCTTGATTCAAAAGCCACAGAACAAGTTGTAGGGAAAGCCCAATAAATGACTTAGAAAAAATATGTTTACTTAATTCGTCTGTAGAGAACACACAAAAATGAGTTCTTTCTGCAAAACAAAAGATACGCAAAGAGATGATTTTTAAACACACACACACACACACACAAACCACACACACACACAAGACCTTGATGTGAATATAGACACAGTAGTTTAAAAACCATTGCTTGGATATAAGACAAACACAATCCTTATAAGATTGTGACACTGCAAACTAATTTCTAGATTAAATGTTTCTGAAATGTCAAGAAAGTGGACAATCAAGAGAAATAGAGTGAACCTCCCCCCACAAAAAGAAAGTCTGGGGGAGGACAATCACACAATGTGCATTATGAATCTTTTTAAATGTTCAGTGACAATGGCATTATTTTCTCAGTGTTCCACAAAGCCCACCCCCACCCCAGCTCCTCCCCAGAGCTACCCTAAAAGCTGTACGGAAATCTAGATGGAAACCAAGAAACCCAGAGAGAGCCTGATGCAGGAAGGACTCTGGAAGGTCCCAGTGCTCCCAGACTAGGTTTCAGTCCAAGAAATGCCACTTTATCTGCCTGCTGGAAGCTTGCTCATCATTTACTGAGGTAAGACAAAATGATCAACGGGTTAACTGCAGTTCTAAACAGAGGGAAGGGTGAAAATGAACTTTCTGAATGGCCAGTCATACTACTGGGTTCTCCTACACAGTTACAGTCCATCAGCTGCTGGTCTCCAATACTCATTTTCTGGTGAAATCACAATTTCCATTTGCAAAAGCAAAAAAATCCAAGAGGCAGAGAGATTAAGTAAATTGTCCAAAATCACTCAGCCAATAAGTGACAGGTCTAATGGGGATGTGAGTATTTGGGACCCCAAAGAGCATGCTTATCTGATGAGCAACAAAGAAAAGCCAAATTCAAAATCAAATTTAGAGATGAGGGAAACACAGATGTTCCTGACTATAGTCATAAGTGAAATGTACAAGATTATGCTCTCCCTTTAATTACTTATAAATTTACATCCAGGTTTGCTATCTTGCTCAAGTATTCGTGAATGGATCAAGAAATTATGTTATACAAATAGTGATGTTAAGTACATGACACATCCATGAAAACACCACTAAAATCCTCTAAAATATTACTGCAGCAAATATATACCTTTAAAAGGAAACAAATTATCTAAGTTTAGGTCAATTTTTATTTAAAATATAATCAACTGGTATTAAGAAAAGGATCAAACTAGGGAGGCTTAACCAAAATAAAAATTGGATTTACTGGTGAAAATTCCAGGTGGTTCAGATTTAAAATATAACTGATATAAAAGATCAATGCATCATGACACAAGAAAACTGTTACTGATTCTTTATGTGCTTTCAATTTGATTGCTTTGGCCTTCCAAACAAATAAATGGAAGTCCCAGAAACCTATTAGTATGATAATAAAGCCTTGCTCCTAGATGTGTACAATCTCCATGCTTGGAGAATAACAAACAAACAAACAAACCAGTGTAAAGATATGCTCTAGATTTCAACAGAAAACTATTTGAACTAATTATAAAATGTAAAAATTTAAAGGATTTTTGAATAATCAGACTACCTTTGCTTTGGTTAAATCCCTAAACAGAAAAAAAATTCTGCACGTTTTAAAAACTCATTGCTCTTTTTACTGTTTGTGTTTTTATAAAATTCCACTTTTCAAAAATCTATTTCTTATGGATTCAGGTTAATATTATTATCCCAAACATACCAATATTGTGGTTCCTTTTGTGTACAGAAGATAGTGTAACTATATATACTATACACTATACACTGTATAGTTACAGTGTAACTATATATAGTGTAAATATATTTAGTGATCAACTTATAAGCAGAGAAAATGGAAACACGCAAAAGACATACAACTAAATATAAATGAATGTGTATATGTACTTATCTGTACACTTACACACATTTATATACAGTACTTGAAATACCTGTCCCTGTTTGATATGCCTAACTCCCCCAAATTAAAATAGTTTAATAATTTTTTAAAAATTATGAATTCATATCCTTATTATTTATATAATGAAATAAAACCAGAAGAAAGAAGACAAGGTAGCTGGTACTAAATAAAGTCCAATTCAAAGTTTATCTTTAACTTCCCAGTACTTAACAATACAACATAATTCTTCATTGCCTCGGATGCAAAGCATCATAAAAGTAATACCGGTAGGGAAGAAAAAGGTGCAAGGGGTTTCCAATACCCTACACCTGCATGACTTTTAAAGCAGCAGCCCAAAGATATATCCATGCAAATAAAGCCTCCAGACTTCTCTCTGCTCTGGCTCTGTTTACTCAATGGGAGCTAGCCACATCATTCACATGCAGAACTCTATCCCTCCAGACTAAATGAATTCTGGTATAATAGAGAGTTGCAACTTGAAAAAATTGCTTACAATTGCATCAAGGCATGAAGAAGGGAGCTAAGTTTAAATGAAGATGTTGGCTATGAGGTTTTCGATAGGACCTTGACACCATTGCTGACCTGCTCGTGACATGATCAGGCCAGGACGGATTTGGAATGCTATTAGTATTACCAGAGGGAAAGAAGTCAAGGAGTCATCAAGAAAACAAATCTATATCTTCTACTCCATCAGCCAATTACTGTTGTTAAAGTGGAATTAGATGGTTATTGACAATGAGAAGGGAGAAGGATTAGGCAGATGACTGAGTATAAGGCAAGCAGTTGGGTTTTGTTTTCTTTAGCTGTTTCAGTGCTACAAAACTTAGTTTTGAAAAATTCTAAAACAGGAATGTACCAAGAGTCACTGCTCATACCACGCCTAACAAATTATAATCTATTTCCTAATTGGATTGTGCACCAACGTTTTCTTTTTTTTTTTTTTAAATTTATTTATTTTTAATTAGAGAATCACCGTGAGGGTACAGTTACAGATTTATACACTTTTGTGCTTATGCACCAACGTTTTCTCAAGTCTATATTTAACAGCTTAGCAAAGACTGTACTATATAGAAAATGAGCCCTGGGAAAATGAAGAAGATGAACAAAAATAGGTTGTATTATAAAGCAGAAAACTGTCCCACTTATACTACATTCGTCATTAAAAGTGAGAATGATGCCACTCAACTCTTGCAGAAGGAGGCTGCGTAATATTTAAAAGCATGATCTTTGACCTGGATCTTAGAGAGACTATGTTTCAATCCCAGGCTCTGTCAGTGGCTACAACTTGTGACCTTGAAGAAATTATATAATCTATGCCTTAATTTCCCAATCTGTACAACTGAGATATAATACTGAGGTCATATCATTGGTGAAAGGATTAAATGCAAGTGTGTGTATAAAAGCCCCAGTACAATATTTGGTTGGCACTAGCTTTTGCGGCTGCACACTACAAGCACTATATTTTTCTTGAGATCAGCCAGTTATTTTTTCTACATTCAAAATTTACTTTTGTTGCATGATGATTTGAAATTTCTGAGGTGCTAAGTTGCCAAAGTCAAGGAACCCATAAAAGTATCAGTTATCAAGGCCAAAGTATTACATAAAACTGGTTTTATATTGCATTTCAACCCTCACTTCACCCAGAAAAAAAGTGCAAAGCATGGCACTGACTTGATTTAAAGGCAGGAGAAAGATTACCAGTCTTTGCAGCAAATGCCACCGACAAAACACACAAAGTATTTTGATATTTTAAGTAGAAATCTTCTCCCCACAGCTTGATTGGTAAACTAAGTCTTAAATCAAAATCTCTGGGACCTTTTTTTTTGTTATTGTAATGTGTTTCTTGTACCAAAGTTTTTCCCCATTTACACAAACTGATTCACTGAATAAATAACACCATCACCTTCTCATCACATAATGCACATACTCATACTAATATTAAATGTGTTCATGATAATCTTTGCTTTTAAGAACAATCCAGATTAATAGCTTTGTAAGAGTCTAAAATACTGATGTAACATTATAAAAAAAAGTATTAAAGAACCTGAGTTAGAATCACCAGATGTTACCTGTCTCTGCCTTCTCAGTGTGTGAATACAAAGATTCTCTCATTCATTCTTAACACATAACTGAAATTCTGAATTAATCACAATAAGCAAACTTTCACTTAAAATATCAAAAAGCAAATGCTTTATTCTTAGGCATGCTTAGATATTCTGGTGAGACATGCCTCAAGTTTTAAACTTGTCTTATTTCTGGTGAACTAAGACAGTTCTGCTTTGCAGAGTGATTTTGAAAAATGTGTGAATTACCTTAACCTTAAGATTTATATACAGGTATAAAGGACTATGACTTAGTTTTGTGAGTCAGACAATAATGTCTCTATTTATTTTTTGTGGGGGTTGGGTCACAGCTGGCTGTGCTCAGGGCTTAATACTGGCTCTGCACTCAGGGATCACTCCTGACAAGATGCAAGGGAGCAAAGGGAGTGTGAAGGCGGGTCAGACACATTCAAGGCCAATGCCCTACCCACTGTATTACCTCTCCAGCCCCATCATGTATTCCAAAATAACTGAAGAAAGATAAGAAAAAAAAAAGCTAGGAATGGAACAAAAATTTCGGGGCAGCTCACTTGGGAGAGGAATCACAAAAAAGGTCAGAGAAGCTATAATACAACTTTGGTAACTATTTTACAAATAAAATTCTTTTTTAAGACTAAAAAGGCAGAGAAGTGTTCAAACACAGATGAGAAAAAAAAAAAAAACCTCTAGCAAACCTAATAAATTTAACTTGCCTGCCAGATCTTTTCAACTTATTGGAAAATTCGCTTGACTTAATATTGACACAGAGATGTGTAAATCAATACAATTCAGAATGAAAGATATATTTTAATTTAAAAATGTTCAAACTGCAGCAGTAAATCTATGCACTAAGCAAAAAAAAAAAAAAACCATCAAGAGTTGGGATGTTGAGACACAGCAGTGAGGCGAACCAATACCTTAAGGTGACTGTCAAACACTTTATTTTTATCATCAAATATTTGCTTTTTATGGTACCTACATGGCAATCTTTATAAAATTTACTGCAATATATAAGCACTGGGTAAGCTGAACTTCACTGAGATGACATCAAAGCATACAATTGGGGCACTACCCATCATAGTTTATAAAAAGCTCTATTTTCATTCACAGCTGTGGTGGTTCTTGACCTTTCCCAATGAGAAGAGAAAACTAAGGAAATGGGTTCTCAACCCATCCCTATCTAAGAGATTTTCTATGCATGCTACCATACTGACTAGCACAGTAGTATGAGTTGTATCTGGCTTTTAAGATGTTTGGAATGTACAAAATACACAATGGACATTTGAGTTTTAAACAAAAAATGTGGAGAGCAATACTTTACTGAAATTATTTTATAATTACAGATGCACATTTTTAGCACAAAAACCAGAAATAACAGCGAAGAATGCGTTACCAAGGTGGGGAGGATAAGGGCCCAAAGCACTATGGTACGTGGACAGTGATACTTTGGTATGGGGTGTGGGTGTGTCATAACCCCAACCCCTAAATCCCTAAGGCATAGGAACTTTTATACTTTTATACACTAATGCTATTTCAGTGAAGAAGAAATTTTTAAAAAATGGTGTTTCACTGAGGAGTAGTTGGGAAAACTGGAAATAATGGTGGTGAGAAGGTGTGGGAATATTTAATGTAACAAATCATTTTAAGCGACTATTTTTTTAAAGATTTTTACTGTGCATCAGGTAAAATATGAAAAGCAACATACCCAGAATGAGCACAAGAATTTCAAGTTAAATCTGGCAAATCACACTATAAACTATTTAAAACTTAATTGGGATAAGATGATCAGGTGTCTTCCTCTTAATACCTATCAGGTATTATAAACAGTGAAAAAAGAAAAAGAAAAACCTGGAAATTACCACTCTGTGACCAGTCAGATTACCTTTCAAATTGTAAACTCAATTTCTTTTTTAAAGTATATAAAACTGAAAGTCACTGAGGGGTGTTTCAGATATTCACCAAATGCTATCAATTATCTGAGGACCACAGGAAAGAGATCAGCTTATCTGGTCTTGTCTGTAGTCTTAACAGTATCTGCCCGTGATGGCAGTGATCCCTCTCATTTCAGTTTTAGGATCTTTCTTCACTTAATTTTCCTCCTTCCCCAACTTTACAGTTGTGTTACTTAACAGAGCAGTTCCCATATATGGGCAACTCATTAGAAATGTAGATGATCTGGGGGTGTTTGGGGGAGGGGAGAGGTAGGGGAGAGGTAGGGAAAGGAAGGGGAAGAAAGGAGAGGGGAGGAAGCGGGGAGGATGGAGAAGAGAGGAGGGGAAAAGGGACCAGAGCAGTAGTACAGTGGGTAGGACTTTTATGCCTTACACAAGATCAAGGGAACAACCAGGGAATCCCATTATGGTCCCTTGAGCCCTACCAGGAGTGATCCCTGAGTGTAGAGCCAGGAGTAAGCCCAGAGCACTGCTGGGTGTGCGCCCCCCACCTCCCCCCCAAATAGGAAGAAGAAATGCAAACAAAATTCTTTATTCCCTCAGGTTCTACAGAATCAGAATTTGCGTTTTGACAGTTCATCCTACCTCACCTCCCAGATTTGATTGGAAGCTAAAGTTATGTAGCACTCCTAGGCAAACAGGCAGGTGCACACACGCGACACACACACACACACACACACACACACACACACACAGAGTTCACAGACCTTTCCAATCATCTGTCTCAGTTGCTTTTAAGGTTAACAAAGTTTAGAAAACAACTTAAAAGTGTCTGACCTAAAAACTTTGATTTTATCAAGAAGCAAGGTAGCAGCAGTATGCCTTAAAACCTAGGGTGGGACCTTCGTAAAAGGAGAACCTGGAGCTAAAAGATGGTCAGCACTTTTTCCAGCTCATGCAGCTACTTAATCCGATTGTAAAGCTGAAACTACCACCCATGCTTCCTCAGTGCCAGTGCTTGATCCTGTGCGGCACAGTGCTGCAGTAGGACAGGAGCAGCTTCTGGCTTAATGGCCTTAATGCATATGGTGGGGCTTGGTTTTGTTCATTGGAAGCCACACCCAGCGAGGCTCAGTGCTTATCCTGGCTCAATATTTAGGAATCACTCCAGATTGTGCTTGGGGGAAAACATGGGGTGCTGAGGATTGAACGCAGGTTGGCTGCATGCAAGGCAAGCACCTATACTAGCTCTCCAACCCCAGATTTGGTGTTATTACATGACTTGCCAGGCATTTCCTTCCCTACATCTGTGATCATGCTTTCCTTTCTCTGTGTCTTTACGCTACTGTGAGGTGGCTTCGGGGCCTGGTTTTTAACTGCCACTAGAAGCATGAAGCTGTGGAGTTCCTTGCTTAGGCAGAAAGCATTATGGAACTTATTATTACACATAAAACAAGACGCTCCACCTAAAAATACTCTCAACACATGGTAAATTTGTTTCTATTTTCTCAAGTAACAACATGTAATAGAAAGTTTAAAAGGAAAAACAGCCCGGTAAACTTAAAAACTGAATAGCAGGAAATGCTTCACTACAATTTTGCTTTTCAAAAGGAAAAATACTCTGTTTAAGTTGCTAAAATAAACTAGAAACACAAAATGAATGAATGTTTAATACCAAGACACTGAGGGGTTAAAAGGTGTATTAACAAATGTCTGGCCTACCACCAGACAAGGGAAAAGGTATGTATGCAGTTTACATTGAGCTAGACAGCAAAATTGGTCAAAGTAGAGCTTTACTGTTAATGACAAACTGGCTCAGTTTCTTACATATTCAGTACCTTACTTTCAACTAACAGGTGACAATAAAAATTACCTATACATAAGGTCAGAGTTATAGTACAAAGGTGCTTGCCTTGTACATGGCAGACCCAAGTTCAATTCCCAGCACCCCATATTGAACTCTGAGTCTTTTAGGTTATTTGTTTACAACAACAGACTGAAATGACTTACGAGTCTATTTTAGGGCAATTTTGGTGAAAGGAAAATGAGTGACATGAATAACACTTCAACTTGTACCAGGATGTGTGTCAAGTCTTCTTGGTGGCACTGGTTGTTCAGTTATTGGTCCTGTCTGGTAGTAAGTACCCCGGGGACCTTCTCATACTGAAGCAATGTAAGCCCTCAGGATCTGTCCAGTCATTTAAAACTTTCCACAGGACCAGACTGCCTTCATTGCATCCTGTAAGCTTCAGAGTCCTGACATCTGTCCACTCATGTCCCTTCATTCACCCACATGACTCTCTCTGTGACCAGGGTCACAATACTACCTACCGATGGTCACCAGCACAGGCCACAAGCTCCTGCTCTACGTCCTTGCTCAAGCTCTTTACATTGGCCAGAGCCTTCCTCTACTTCACTGGAATAACTCACACCTGCCACTTTTTCAGTTCAGCCCCAGGTTCAATTCCTTAGGCCTTCAGTTCCACCATGGCCCATCCACTCCACCCATCTCACCTTGGGCAGCTCAGCTCAAAACCAGGTAAGATGCCCTCAGTAATGTATATCAATGTTGGAAACTAATAAACACACACACATACACACATATACCTAAAGTTAGGTAAGGTGCCCTCAGAAATGTGTATCATATTGAAAATCAGATGCACACACAATCACACACACACACAAATACACTTACTTTATAAGTGACTACTCTGTATTGTTATGAAAACTCAACAAAACATCAGCAAACAGAGTTCAAATAATGCATTAAAAGTAGTATGCATCACGATGAAGAAGTATTTACTCCAGGGATGCTGGGATCATTCAACATCCACAAATCAATCAATATGATACACTATGACATGCCAAGTCAATTCAGTCTTCCACAGGGCGTGCTGTGGATGTTATCCCAGTGAAGGCCTGTGGCATGCCTTGGATGCCACTGGCAACTGCACAAAACTCCAGAGTACCTGAATCTTTTGTATCATTTCAAGAGATGCAGAAAGAACATGTCTGCAAAAATCCCACATCTGTTGTAATGTGGGTAGAGAAAGAAAGTACTTCAACAAGTGAAAGATCACATATGATAAGCCCATAGTCAACAGAGTACTAGTGTTGGAAAGCTAAAGAGCTTTTCCTCCTACAAGTAGCATTGAGAAAACAGAACAGTCAGTCCTGTGTAAGAATGACACCACACTTGGGGCTGGAGTGATGGCACACTTGCCTTGCATGCGGCCGACCCGGGTTCAAATCCCAGCATCCCATATGGTCCCCTGAGCACTGTCAGGAGTAATTCCTGAGTGCAGAGCCAGGAGTAACCCCTGTGCTTGGCCGGGTGTGACGCAAAAGCAAAAAAAAAAAAAAGAATGACACCACACCACCTGAAAAACATCAGCTCATGGGATGGAGCCACTGCACAGCAGGAAGAGCACTTGCCTTGCACAAGGCAGACCTAGGTTCGATCCCTGGTATATTTTATGCCCCCCGGAGCCTCACTTGGAGTTATTACTGGCACAGAGGCAGGAGTAAGCCCTGAGTACCCCAGGGTGTGGCCCCAAAACAAAAAATTCAGCTCACAAGGTTTTAGTTTATAACCCAAAACCCTTGAAATTCACAGAAGAAAACATGTGGAGTAACTGTTCATGGCAATGTTTGGCTGGACCTGATTTTAGAAACAAAGATGACAAATGCAAAAATAAGGGACGACATAAGATTTAAAAGCTTATGCTCAGCAAAGAACACCATCAAAAAATTTTTAAAGTAAAGGCAACCTATAGAATGGGAGACAAAAGTCACAAATCATACTGTCTGATAAGGGAGTAAAATCTGAAACAGTTCCTACCACACAAGAGCAAAGTAACAGTCAATCCAATTTAAACTTGGACCAAAGATCTGAGCAAATACTATTCAAAGAAGACAGAGGCGTGGCTGATACCCCATGTCCACTGCAGAGCAGCTTGCAATGACTAGGCCAAGAAAACTAACCTAAGTGCCCCAAAGACAGAGGAATGGATAATTAAGTTTAGTAGACATACAGCAGAATACAATTTTGTCATGAAAAGTGAAATTTCACAAGTTGTGCATATATAAATGGACCAAGGAATACTGTGCTGGCATAACTAAAGCAGACCACTGCCATATGCTCTCACCTATATGTAGAATCTAACACTCAGGACCCACGCTCAAAGACAGAAAAACTGATGGTTGCTACAGTTATGAGGCAGGGTGAGGGTGGATGAGATGGGTTAAAATGGTCAAACTGAAAACATGAGATCTAAGCTGCAACCACTGAAACTTTGTAATGTGCCTGTCAAGCTGATGAGTGGGGTGGGGTGGGGAGGGGTTTAGGTTGGGGAGGATATATGGAGACACTGGTAGTGGGACTGGTTTTTGAAATATTGTGTGCCTATAATCCAATTATTAATAAAATTATAAATCATAGTTATTTAATAAAGAGAAAAAGAAAAAAGAGAAAAGAAAAAGGAAAAGAAAAGAAAAGAAAAAGAAAAGAAAAGAAAAGAAAAGAAAAGAAAAGAAAAGGAAAGAAAAGAAAAGAAAAGAAAAGAAAAGAAAAGAAAAGAAAAGAAAAGAAAAGAGAAGAAAAGAAGAAAAAGTTCAGAGTCCCAATTGTATGATGCAGTGGGGAGTAACACAGGAGAGTGACAGTCTGGTGACTGACCATTAACAGATCACAAAGAGTCACCAAGAGGAAGAATCTTGCAAAAATTGTAATTGTGTATGGGGACAGAGGTAGCTAGACTTACTGGGGGTGTGAATTTGTAGCAGGTGTACTGAATCACTGTTATACACCTGAACTAAAGAGCAAAACAAGACAAAACCTCACACACTCCAAATGAGAGTTGAAGGAAATAACTTAGAGACTTCTTTTTATGTATACCTGCCAGACAACTTGCTGAGTCGTAGTTTATATCTGTCTCATAGACTGTTTTCTCATAGAAGAGGCAACCTTTCTTTATAAGATATTCTATGATAGATAAATGAGGTCAATGGGTCTGAAATCCTTTTCCTTGTGTGAGCATTCAACCATTCAGATAATAAGTGATAAATTCATATTTTCATTTATTTGTCTTCCATTATCTTGATAACAGCCCAACCACCACTACCTACTGCTAGAGCTAAGTCTGTGCCTCAATGAGTCTTGCAAAATAATGCACTGGTTTTGGCCACACAATGGAAAACAAGTTTTCTTTAACCAAATTTATTCGGCACCAGATTTTCATACAATAATTGCAGAGATGGTAATCTCACTGGTAAATGGGAGAAAAATATAAAACTCAGTCTGGGCATATTAGTCTTTCGGGTCTTTGTTTTTCATTAAAACATTGAACCAAGTCTATCCTACTTCCTGTTAAAGAGATAAGAATTAATTTTACCTGGATCTAAGTTGTAAAATAGGTTCTCATATACTCAATAAATTCTATTTAAATCGTTAACTACTGGACACAGGGGGTAGAGTCAAGAACTCAGCAGTGGGGCTGGCGGGAAGAGATCCTTAAGTCTCAAGCACTAGGATTTTCTTTAGCCAACTGGTGAAGACCAGAAGGAAAAGCAATTGAATGGAAATAGCAGTAGACTCAAACCTATCACTCTGCTCAGTTGGCCTGAGCTCCCTAATTCAGAGGAGAGCAAACATAAGTCAGGACAGTAAAAGGCCTGAATTCTCCATGAATTCAAGAGTCTTTCAGTGGCTGGTGCACTTCCAAAAGGAAGTGAGGTAACAGTGCACCACTGCGCACTCAGGGCTTCTAGAGGATCACCAAGAGAAACTGCAGGCCACAGAACTAACCTTTTCTAACACCTCCTCTTTGCTGGTGAGGAAAATGGCTTGAAAGGTAAACATCCTACTTCCCCCATTAAACATTTATTTTTTGTTTTTATAGCTGTTGAAGCATTTAGTGTTCTAAAACCACCAGTGCAAACTTCCCTCCACCAATATCTCCAATTTCTATCCCAATCCCAGCCCCTTTAAATATCTAAACGTTGCTTACCCTCTCCAATCTTCTGCTCACCCAATCACCCTCTGTGAGTTCCCCCACATGCAGATTCTGGGAGTGCAACACTTTGTTAGCTTAGAATATGGATACACGAGAAGCACAGCATTGGGCAGTAAAAAAGGCTGGGTTCTTTTTCCAGGCTACTGGAGAACCTCAAAATATTTTTAATGCAGATTCCTTTAGCTGGGGATAATGCCCTTTTTATCTGTGTCAAGCTATATCACCAACACCAAAAACCAAGGACACCCCACCCCAGCCCCACACATATACCTGCTTATCCCCTGAAGGCAGTGAGCCTTGCATTCCAGAAGGACAGAAAGAAGTAGCTATTTTCACAGTTCACAAAGCTCTGTTCCTTACCTGACTTCTTGTCTTCTGTATGTATCACCACCCCCCTTTTAAGGATGAAGCACAGGAAGGGATTTCCCTGTGCTCACACAGCCAGTAAGGCATGGGTCCTGGAGAGGTTAACAGGTTAGCAGCTCTCTGCCTGCACAAAGCCAGAGTGGGGGAAATTTGGTTCAGAGGGTCATCTAGGCCTCTGAATGGTAGGAGAGAGAACTGCTAGCAGGGGAAGCACGTGGCTTTGGTTTCAAGCCAGCTTCACTGGGGATATCCACAACCACAAGGTGGGACAAATCCAATGGCAGAAACAACAGGAAGAAAGTGGCAATGGCTGAAAGTGCACAAGCCTCCACAGGACAAGGACAGAGAATCTTGACATGGCAAGGGAGGGGGTGGGGACAGGAAAGAGAAAGACCCAGGAGGAGGAAACTAAGGAGCCAAGAGGGGCCTTGGTAGAGCCCGGGAGGCAGAGAGACTTCACTGGGGCAAGAGCACAGTAATGAGGTGTGGAGAAAGCTTGACTTCACCAGTGGCACCAACGACAGGACCATGGGACTCGGGGGACATCCACAGATGACTCCCTGACCTGCTAAAAAAGTCACTTAGCTGAAAAATGGAAAACCCTAACACTAGGGTTAAAAACAAAATTTCAGGGATTGACTACAGTGGGCAGGGCACTTGCCTTGCAATGCAAGCTGACCTGGGTTTGAACATTCCAAATGGTCCACCAAGCCCTGCCAGGAGTAACCCCTGAGTGCAGAGTCAGGAGTAACCCCTGAGCACCACCAGATATGACTCAAAAACAAAACGGAAGTTCAGCCTCCAGCAAGAATTCACTGTCAGCTGGAAAGTCAGGAGGCCAGAGTCCAGCCAGAAGGGGAACCCATGCCCACTGGCTCTAGCCACGCCAGTTCCTCTGCCCACAACTTCCACTTCCTCTTTGGATGGCAGGTGGAGTAAGGAATGTCAGCAATGGTGGTGGTGATTGATATCTGAGCTATTGTGGAAGCTCTCATCACTGACAGCAAGAGGAAAATCCTCAAACCAGAAATTATTGAACATTAGTCATGTTGCTATTGAAATCTATAGCTGGTACTTGGGAGTGAAGCAGAGATGTGAATTTGCCATTCTTCTAGGGGAGAATCATCAGGGCCTGGGACATGGCACACTTGCCTTGTAAGTGCCTGACCCCTGGGCTCGATCCCCAGAACCACACATGGTCCCCTTAGTCCTGCCAGGAATCATCCCTGAGCACAGATGGTGTGACCCAAACACCAGAGAGAGAGAGAAAGCATGATCTGATTGACTTTCTTATTTATGTGCAGAGGTATGTATTAAATTTTACATCCACATAAATCAGAGAATCTTTAAAAAAAGTTTTAACAGCTAACATAGGTTCTTAAAACCTTTGTTAAGCATATAAATTAAAGGCTGGGATGTAGCTCAAATGGTAGAACACATGCTTTGCACATTCGGTTAGTCAATCCCTGGCAAGGGACACAGTCCCAAACACTGCTGGGTGTGCCTCCCCTCAAATATTAGACATTAATTTGTTAAGTCCAAATGAGTACTATAACTCCTTCTAGAGAGAACCTGTATGTCAAAAAAACTGTATGTTCACAGCTTTTTTTTTAAAGCACTATTTTCAAATGAAAATATAAGATCCTTAGTAGCTGTCAGATCTTCACCTCCTGAAATGTGCTTTCTTAATACAATTATTAAGAAAGTGTGTAGTTAATACAATTCATGCGTTTAACTATTTCAGTCATCCAACTATAAAATTTGCCTTTCCCACTCGACCATCGTATGACTGAAACACAAGCACGAAAGTTTGTAAGTCTGTAGTGTACCTAGTGGTGATTCACAAATAAAAAATTGAAAAAAAAAATTGAAAATCAATCCCCCCCAAAATTGCCTTTCCTTAACTACCACATTCATCCTAATCCTATGGAATCTTATATATCACTTGTATCACTTGTCATCCTGTTGATCTTAGATTTGCTCAAGCCAGTGCCAGTAATGTCTCCATTCGTTCCTGTAACGTGCTAGTGTAGCCCGATGGCTTATATATACCACAAATACAAATTTGTCAGTGAGTTACAGGTTTGAGTCAAATTAATATCAATGTTATTCCTAACAGACTCTATGTTGAAGATATCAGAATTATAAGTAGATAAAATTTTGAAAGTATATATGGGTAGCTTCATAAAAAGTCGCTTGCAACATCTTTTATTAAATTTGTGGGAAAGAAAATTGAGTCTCACCTACCACTTACATTTTTCTTTTTTTTCTTTCCTTTTTTGTTTCCCCCGCTTTTTGGGCCACACTCAGTGGTGTTCCGGTGTTACTCCTGGCTCTGTGCTCAGGAATGACTCCGAGCACTGGTACAGTGCATGGTGACTATTTGGAATGCAAGGTATCAAATACGGGTCAGCTACATGCAAGGCAAGTGCCATACCAGCTGTACTATTGATCCAGCCCCATTAAATTTCATATAACAGCATAATTGAGTGAAAGGTGGGACAGAAGGAGCCAGTCTGACTTCACTGGGGAAGAAGGGGGGGAAAAAAGCAACAATAGAATGAGAAGAATAGAGGTTGGACACTGTATCTGAAATCATCATTTGAGTCTGATGATATAATTACAAGCACAAAGAATGGGAAGTGTTCACATATCACAGGCTGATTAAAAGATACTAACAGAAATATTCAAAAACATAATGTGTCAAGAAGAGAGCAACATGCCCCAGAGATGCCATCAGACTCTGTGCCAGGCTGTTCCAACCAGGCAACCCAGAGGGTTGAGCCCTATCACCTGCCATAAGAGAGTCCTGGCAACTGAAAACCTCCGGAACTCAATATCTGCCACGCTCATGGCTGATCTACACAGGCTTGGGAGAAGCCTCCTCCATGAGTCAATGTGCTGAAAAAACCAGAAATATGGGATTTGTGACTGAAATCTCCAGGCTCGCAGTCTGCAATGGGTGACCTCCGCCCATCTTCCTGTGCGTCAGTAGGCTGGCAGTCACACCCATGAACTGCCTCGGGTACCATTTAAGCTCAGCCATGATCCAGACCCAGAGACTCACAAATAAACCTCAGAAGGATGAGGGCAACACGCGGCAGAGATGCCACTGGACCCCCAAATCACTATCCAGTTAATTCTAGCTTTTACCACCCTCTTTTAAATCTTAGAATTCCTGAAGCATCCCATACTCTATACAAGGGCTTAATGGCTCCAGGGTGATACAACAATCTTCACTCACTTTCTTCTGAAGAAATTTTTTTGGATCATCTTTGGTGGATTACTCATAACAAGCAATACAAAATAAATTACTATGTTGTGCTTTGGGAGCAGGCTTTGGGGACCGGGGTGAAATAATTCAAAATATGGTGATGGGAAGGTATAATGATAGTGGGATTGGTATTGGAGTACTGAAGGAGATCAATTATTGTGAACAACTCTTTAATAATAAAATTTTAAAAATAAAACATAATGGGTGTAAACAGCCAGTTTGATCTCACACTTAGGGTGAATTAAAGACAAGTTTGAAAATGCACATACAGAAATTTAAAAATGTACTTAAAAATTAATAAGTAGAGGATATCTGTATAACACAGACAAAATAAAACGATTTCTGTTTCCTCTGAATGATACCTTGGGTTCTTAGGATCAACAACTATCAACCAAAGATAAAAGCAGGCTTCCAATGTGATCAATACCTGGTCCCAATTCAAATAAGTGTTTCTTCTTCTTTGTACCAGAGACATCGACAAAATGATGTCACAACCCCATGTTATTTTTCTCCTCCTTTTTTGATTCAAACACGGATCTAAGTCTACATTCATCTAATACCCAGTTAAGTGACTATTTTATGAACATGGCCCTTACTCAAGAAGTTATATTCAAAGTCTCCTTTTGAAAAGAATTTACTGGATTTCTTCTAAGTTCAAGTTCAAGGGTATTAAAATGTACAAAGGAGAGTGAAAAGGTACTAGGTTATAGATTTCAACTTCTTAACTAGAAAACTGACTCAGAATAGATTTTCTAATTTACAATGAATCAAAAGAGAAAACATTAGACCATAGCAAAAGTGGCACAAATGTATCAAAAACCAAATGAATAAACATTTGAGGAGATTTATTATTAGAAATTGCAATAAATTTTGGAAAGATGAATTGATTTTAGTTAAAAGGTATAACTGACAATTTATTGGGCGGGAAGATGCATTATTTTCCAATTGTTATCCATCTACAGTAAAACTGATTTGTGTCCTATTGTATTTTATGGAAAAGGAGAGTGCAACTTTCAGTGATTTAGATTAAATGTATTAATCATAACCAGGCACTGTGAACTATATATCTACTATTAAAGAAGATTTTTGACATTTAATTCTGTAGCAATATTTTGGCTCTGTACCACTCTTCCTAAATCCAATTCCTGCCACAGTTGGCAGATTTCTCCCTTTTAATTTTATGAGGCTTAAAGTAGCATTTAACCACCCATGCGGTAAATAATGCGGGATTAGAAATATTTAGTGTTTTGTTTCTCTTTGAAGAGTGGTAATCCATCAAATCCAAAAATGTTCTCTAAAATTTTTCTATATTTTTGGCAATCTCTAATATATTATATCATAAAAATGATAAAATTAAATAAAGTGCAATGCACAGTCAGAAGAGATTCACTTTTTTCAAGAACTTTGGTAACCTCAAAGAACAGGTAAAATTACTTGGATCAGAAGCATGAATCCCTTTTGAAAAATAAAATGCAACAATGTAGATTAAAGCATGGTATTTTAATTAGAATCTTTTAATTTTATTCTCCTAGGTAATTTTAATGAGTGTGCAAATGATTCCTAAAGACTTTAACCATTTAATATCCCTCTAAGCCACATATTATTGGCAAGACAAATCATCAGAGCCAAATAGGAAAACAACTCTGAGTATCTAGATGTGCTAAATAATTGGATAAATGTTGCATAAATGCAAAAATTAATCTTAAACTGGGCACATCATGTGACGCATTTATTTATTTTCTTTTTTTTTATTTTCAACATAAATTTAGCTCACAGTTTTTTTTCCATACAAGTGAGGCACAGAAAAAAAATGCACTGATTAAATTACAAAAGCTAAAATTTCAATATACTTTAGAATAAAAAATATTTTATATTTAATATGTGAGCTTAAAAGTATCTACACTTTTGAAAATATTTCATAGGTATAATTACCAGAAATAAGCTGGTTTTAAACAAAATCAAATTCCAACTTTAATTTTCATCTTATATTAAATATTAATTTGGGTTATTAACAGGATAAGTTATAATGATCACACTACAACTGCACATGGTACGTTGAGATATATAAGTGTAGTAAAGTAACATGTTGAATGATAATTATATATTTTTAGTCCACATTTAAAATAAATGACCCAGAAATAAATAAAGTCTAATTCACTCAAGACATGCTGCTGCCATATCTTACAGCCATGGTGAGACCATCCAATTTTTTTCACGCATTTTCATCCCTTAACTCACTTTTATCAAAGTTCACGATTATGACTATAGTGAAATATTGTATGTCCTGTTGCATCCAGAAGAAATAAAGGATTACCTACTAGAGGCCATATCACCAGTAAAAATGTGTGCTGTTTGTGCGAATGGTCATGCCTCTCCATATTCACATCTAAAGGCACTGCTGGGACCTTCATAGCCTTCACAGCTGCACTGTGGAGTGGGATATACAAACCAGGAAAGCACGGAGTAAAAACAGGGATGCAGGACCTGAGATGCATAAACAGGAGGAAAAAGATTCATCCAAGCAGCACCTGCAAGAATCTGGTCCATGGAAAAAGCATTTCACTAACTACTATATGGAACACACACAATGTTTGTCAGTGGTATGTTTCAAAACTTACAATGATTTGTGGGGGAAGTAGAATAACTTTGGTATTATGCCAATTAAGGAGTTGAAGAAACTAGTATTTCCTATAATTAACTCCACGCTGCTCCAAGTAGCTATATAAGGAGTTAGGAAGAGGGTGAAGGTGTGATATGGAAAAAGGTATGGCAGGACTATAAAAGACATCTAATTTCTAGTAAGAGCTGTTTATTTCAAGAGTACATGCAACAACTGAATAGGGTAAGTTTTCAGTTTATAAATACTCTCAAATTTTTCTTCAAAGTGAAAATCCAGTCCAATATTGAAGTGAACACTTTTTACAAGTTGAGGAGAAATTAAAGCTCAAGTCCCATGCTATTTTTAAGACTTAATTAATATCCATAATAGCAAAACAAACTATAATGTCAATTAAAAACATATAAAAGAGCATAATTTCTAAAACTTTTCATTTGTAAAAGCACCAGATCTGACTTTGATCCTTTGTAATGAAGCCAGTTCTTTGACAAGTTCCACAACCCCATAAAATGAGAATTACAGTAATACTTACATTGTACAATGGATAGAGTCTATAAAGGTGCTTTATATGAGTTAGTAAGTGCTACTTAAAGTTAGTTAAGTGCTACTTAAAGTTAGTTGTGTTGCTACCACTAACAGTTTTGGAAATAAAGGCAATCTAACCGAAGGTAACAGATATACTTAACTTCTAATAAATGTGGGTAAATTAACAAGTTCCAGAAGATGGAAGAGAAAGCCATGTGGAGCAGAAATGAAAGAGCTAATAGGTTGGATGAAAAGCATATAAAGCATGATTTGAAACCAAAACAAAACTATTTCTTTGAAAAATAGAACATGTATGTTTTAGTAGATTTAATTTGATGAATCAAACACAGAATCACAATTTTCTCTATATCACTATATGAGCAGTGCCAGGAATGAAATATATATATATATTTATTATAACACTGTAGCACTGTCATCTCATTGTTCATCAATTTGCTCGAGCGGGCACCACTAATGTCTCCATTGTGAGACTTGTTGTTACTGTTTTTGGCACACTGAATGACACACGGGTAGCTTGCCAGGCCCTGCTGGGTGGGCGGGATACCCTTGGTACCTTGCTCGGCTCTCAGAGAGGGACGGAGGAATCGAACCTGGGTCAGTCGCATGCAAGGCAAATGCCCTACACACTGTGCTATCACTCCAGTCCATATATTTATTATACATACATTTATTATCGTAACAAATTATTGATAATTATTTATTAACAAATACCTAATAATAGTAATTAATAATTTTATTATTTGTTATATAAACACATAATATTCGCAGTGCAGGAATCAAACCCAGAGCCTCTTACAAGGGAATGCTTTGCCAATGACACATATTCCTGACCCCCCAATATATTACTAAAGTCAGCTTATCAAGATGTACCATTTAGTGGGCTATTAGGTATACCAGTTTTTACACACTAAAAACTAAGTGGAGGGGCCGGAGAGATAGGAGAGTGGGTAGGATATTCGCCTTGCATGCAGCTAACCTGGGTCCTAGGGTTCTATTCCTTGCATCCCATGCGATCCTCTGAGCCCTGCCAGGAGTGATCCCTGAGTGTAGAGCCAGGAGGTAAGCCTTGAGCAATGTCAGGTGTGGCCCCTAAACAAAACCAAAAAATTAAGTGGAAATATATTTTTCACCTTGGAGAGGAGTCCATATAGATTGATGGTTGTTGTGTTCCTGAGGAGAAATGGACCACCGGGGCACAGTCTAAATACTATTACTAGTGACTGGAACAAGCCACAGTCCCTTTTTCCTGTCTGTATCATGGAAAGAGGTATCTTTGACAATAGGCCTTTTGTGAACATGTTATGAATTCACATCTGAAAAAAGATACCACTGGGAAATAAGAATTCTACAAGTGTAACATAATATAATTAGCAGTGATCTAGAAACTTGCATGTTATGAATATATGACCAAGCAGATGGATGAAACAACAGGTATGACTTACATCTGGCTGACATATTTGTTAAGTGTAAACATCCAAGGTGTAAACAAATGGTATTTGGACAGAAAGCAGGGAAAATGGGCACGGCAAAGGCTTTCTGGTGGATGACTCATAGTTCATTATGACTCACAGAATCTCTTTATCTACTATTTTAAAAAAGACAAGTAAAGAGAAAAGTACACTTAGCTCAATTCAGACTTCCCAGAGAGTATAATTCACACATTAGTCAGCTCCCTCCCTCAGCCCCACAGAAATGAGCACAAAAGAATGAAAAGGCATAATTCCACATGGACAGAGAAGAGCAAAGGAAGATGTTATCAAATCAATTCTGTCAACAAAACTGTAAGGGATGAAAATCCAAAACCGTGAGGGTGGCTGCCCAACCCTGCCCCATGCAGTGGCACGTGCAGAGCAGTCTGCAGTGAGCCCAGGGGTGGGGGGGCAGGGCCCAGATTCCAGGGGGACGCAAGAACTGGAGACTCCAGACCCCTCTTCCACAAGGGATGGACGAAAGGAATATACAGGAATCCACACAAGGTGGGTCCCCAAACACATTCCTCAGCCTTCGTGCCATGTGCTATTTACTTCTACCTTCATCCTGGAAGGTTCAAGGCTTACAGAAAAATTATAAAATTTGAGCTACCTATATGTCAGGATACACTACTAAAACCAAAGGAACCACCAGAAGTCTCTACACCCAGTGCTCCTCATCCTCCACTTTGCAACCATAACCATGAGTCAGAGACTCAAACCCCATCCCTGGGTTACGTGCCATGCTATGTCCAAGTGAAAGCCTCATGGGCAGCAGCAAATATTTAGGGATTTACCCCACACAAAAGATGAACAAGTCCTGTTGTGGGAAACAAAGCAGCCAATCTGCCTTTTGGTCTTCATGAATCTTAACTGCTATCAGATTAATAAATATTTAAAAGGGTTCATGAAAACACTGAATAGCTGGGGTCCGAGCAATAGTATAGCAGATAAGGGTGTCTGCATATAGTCAATTCAGATTCAATCTGTGGTACCCCATATGGTACTCCCAACCCCTGCTAGGAGTAATTGCTGAGTGCAGAGCCAGGAACAAGTCAGGAGCATCACTGGGTGTAGCTTCCATACAAAAAATAAACAAAAAATAAACCAAACACTGAACCACTTAAATAGTGATTTTTAGCAAGAAGGAATGCACTGGCAGTATGAGTGGTGGAAAACACACTAAAAGCAAAAGGTAAATCACCAGTGTATCACCATCAGCTTATAAAAATTATTAAGCACATGCCATGCACCAAGACTTGAAGTCCTGTCAAATCCAAGAAATGCTGCCTTTTGTCTAGGGTCCAGTGCAAACGTAAGGGGAGCAAGAGCATTGAATCAGAAGGCTCTCACCAGTGAGACAGCAGATGGAATGCCATTTCAGAGGATGGTGTGATCTTGGACTGTGGGGAAGAGACACTTAAAAATATGCGGAAGGTTTTCACTGCAAAAGTATACAACGTCAACTATGCCCTGAAGGGTCTGACTGTAACAGTATGACACAGGGTGGTGGTAAGATCAACAGAGGTGTAGAAGGGTGAATATGGCTGAATGTGGGCAGCAGAAAAAAAAGGGGAAATAGGAAACATCCTCATGGGCAATCAGTGAAGTTGGAATGGAACACACCTGGACTCGAGGATCAAGGCTGTTTCCTTACAATGCAGACTGGAGGGAGGAAAAACAAAAGGCACAGAGATGAGGGGAGACTAACATCCTATCAAAACAAGGGCGTAATGAGCAAGGGCACACAGACAAAACTAGTGGAAACGGAACCAAAGAACCTCATGTGACAGAAGAGAGAAGCAGGAGTCAGAGGGAAAAGAGTGAAGGAAGTTTACAAAGACAGGGCACATAGAAATAAAATTTTAGTTGGAGAATGAAAAGGCACTTTCATTCAGAATCAAGACATTTCAGAGAGGGTGAGTGCCTCTCTGAGCACATATTAGGTCACTTTTCCCTCCCCAGTTCTAAATACTTGAGGACAAAAGTTTGTGCAATGCACTATCTTCCTAGTCCTCTGTGCCACAGAGACATCACGAGCCTTCCAACATATTTGCCCCAGTGAAGCAAAAAACCAACCAAGAACACAATTCAGCAAGATTGTCAAGTTTCTGAGTCATGAGGAACACAGTTATTTATTCACCCAACAAATAACATAAAATACTCCTGTAAAATATTTCTGTGCATTAAAACCACAGAAACATCTGTCAAGGATGGGTGGAAATGAACTGAACTGAAATCTAAGCAGTAATTATAGTTTTCAGAGAAAATGAAGTATCTTAAGAAATTCCTCAAAATCTATACAAATCCAAAACACTTCCAAATAGTACACATTCTTAAATAGGACTAAAACGATATCATGACCTGGATTTATAAACCTAGAAGTTCAGAACTGTATACTCTGGAGCAGGATAATGGTAAACCATCAACAAACAACGATCAGATTAAAACAGGAAGTTCTTAGATGAAAAAGATACATGCTATTAACGGCACGAATTGCCATTTCTTTTGTGCACCTCCCTCCCCCCGAAAAAAAAAATCACCAAATTTTGACTTTGACCATCCATAGAGTATTAGTTTAAACAGCTGTGATTCAACAAGAGCAATACAATTCTATGGCCTTTATTGGCTGAAAATGCATATAAATACCTGTTAGCAGGTTATCTTTGACTGAGCAGAAGCCCCCTGTCTAAACGGCAGGAAACACCTCTCTGGTTGGCATTTGCTAACAGGAGTACTACGAGGGACCCTTTTATTTATAAGCTGCTTTGTGCATTCTTGGTTGTTCTGATTGACCTTCAGCTGGAGGATTTGCAGGTGACTTCAATACAGAAAAAGCTTGTTAAATATTATTTGGAAGTGTTCTACCCATCATTGATTTTGAACTTTTCTGATATTAGAGATCTGACATATCCAAAGACAAATTAGAAAACTGAGTTTTATAGACCATCAGAATGATTCTATTAGCTACATAAAAGGCAGAAAAGCAGAGTTGAAGCTTCTAAGAGAGGAAAATGTTTGCAGCATAGCTGTTTCCTCAATTTTGATGGAAAAGAGAAAAAGAATGGGGACACTGAAAGGTCAGCCCTATTTTAAAGAGCAACAAGGAAGAAGTCGCTTACACTCAATGCAAGCAGTTCAACGGGTGCCAATCAGCAGTGCTGATTTCTCCAGAATAGCATTTAGAACACGTTTCAGAGCTTTCCGAGCATACTAAAAGAAGTTTCTAATGATAAGTGGGATCCTACTAAGTATGCTCTCAAAAAAAAAAAAAAAAAGGCAGTTGGAGCCATAGTACAGCAGGTAAGGTGCTGGCCTCGCGCATGGTGGATCACTGCCTACTATGGTCTAATAACCAAAAGAAAAATAAAATAAATAAACATAAAAGTAAAATTGAATGTTTTTAAGACGATGCATTAAGAATTCCATAGATCATTTTTCCAGGGCCCTCCCACTGCAAATCATTCTAAAAGCAAGCCATTTGTATCCAAACACCAAAATGGAAAACAAAAAAGTGCAAGGTTATTTGATGCATTTCAACAAATGGAAGTCTTTAACAGAAAAATTTGTTTGCCCTAAACACTACTTAAGTAACAGGAAGCAGAAAAGTAGTACAGTATTATATTTTAGATCACACATGAAAATTAAATCTAACAGAAAAAAACAAAAACTGACAAATATTTGTCACATGCAAAATTCCTTTTAACTGAAATACATATATATATTTTTTCCAAAGGTATTCATGCATATATTTTGTAAGCAAAGGTGAAAAGCTTAGGTCAATGAACATATAGGTACAGATGTCATTTCTACTGTGCATTTTTGCATCCTCGGGATATATTCCCAGGAGTGGTATTGCAGCACTGTTCACAATAGCCAAAATCTGAAAACAACAAGTGCCAGAGAACAGATGACTGGTTACAGAAACTCTGGTATATCTACACAATGGAATACTATGCAGCTGTTAGGAGAGATGAGAGAGTCATGAAATTTGCTTATAAATGGATAGACATGAGAGTATCATGCTAAGTGAAATGAGTCAGAAAGAGAGGGACACACATAGAAGGACTGCACTCATTTGTGAAGTACAGAATAACATAACATGAGGCTGACACCCAAGGACAGTAGATACAAGGGCCAGGAGGATTGCCCCATAGTTGGAGGATCGCCAATTCAAACAGCAAAATGGGGGAGGGGGAGCGAGTATAAGACCTACAGAAATTGTCATCATAGTAGAACAAAATATGATAGCAATTTTAAAGAAGAGAGTTAGAGGGTTAATAAGGAGTGCAGGCAAGGAAATTGAGAGCATTATGAAAGCAAGAAAGTTGACCAGAAATGGATGATGGTAAAGATCAAGGAGAAGACAGCATAAACTATCAGGGGAATTACGGAGAATAATTTAATGGAGGATATGGTTCCAGTGATTCATTCAATGGAAGGAGTAAAATGTTCTGACTCTCATTTTTATCATGCCATAGACCTTGACCAATTTCACCATTCAAGCAAAGATGATGCAAGTATTGGAGGGGGATAGAGAGGGGAGCACACTTCCAACGTTTTACAAGTAGGGAGGATGACTGTTTTATAAAGGGACTTTACTTTTATGTGTTAGCAACATGAACACAGAATGTAGAAACTACACAGGTTTATCCAAGGGGATAAACTGTTTAACTGTTTTATCCAAGGGGAAAAAAAAGTCATGTTTAAGTTGTAAAGGCAAACCTACACGATAGGGGCGTTAATAGGTTTAAATGTACTAAAGGCAAACAGTTAGCATCACTCTAGGTGTTCACAACTACACTCTTTTACCAAGTTCTAGATTTCTGAACCACCACAAACCTAAATGACAGTATGCTAAATCAAGACAATTCGAGATCTAAATTAAGAGGGAAAAAAAGGACAAAGCACAATCTACCAAATTTGTAATAGTCATTCCTAAATGACTAAATATGGAAAACAATAAGACTTCAAATCCATGTCGAGCGACTCAATCACTGTATATCTGCACTATTATAACTTGTATCTATCTGTTCCACTTTTAAGAAAGCACATTATAGTAAAACCAAATAATATTATTATTATATTGTTTTAACAAAATAATAAAATATATTAGGCTAGCATTTCCAAATATTGATTTTGGATATTAAATTCTACATGAAATATAAACTTGTGAATGATGATTCCAAAATAATTAGTCACTATTAAAATATCTTTGGTAATAGAGATATTTATTAAAATATTAAGCAGTGCTAGTGCTTTTATGACATAAAATCCACTTTATCTCAAAGTAAGTTCAATAAAAAAATCAGTTTTAGCATAAAATCTGAATCTCAAGTTGGTTCTAAGAGAAAAACTAGATTATTTATGTAGTAATAGATTAGAATATAAATATTTAGGATATATCTGATATATTCTAAGTGATATATTTTATTCTATATATATTATAAATGATATAATTTTTATTCTGCATTGTAGAAAAATACTTAAATGATACAAACAAAAGTCACTTCATAGATGCCAAAATTAGCACTTAGTTACTGAATCCATTGAAGATAATATTTATTATCTGGTTAGCACATAGTCAAATTATAGGTGATGAATGACATAGACTGTGTTTTTAAAAATCATGTTAGGTTTTTTATAGAATGTGAAACTTCTTTATTTAGCCCCATCTTGAAAAAAATGTCTATTCAGTACCCGTCTCTAAACCAAGTTCATTTTACATGGTTCTTCTGTAGGAAAATCTGCTGTAAATCAAATTATCTATTCCTGCTCTGGCATCCTGAGAAACAATACAACAAAGGTTGAACACAGAAAGTAAATTATTATAGTATCATTACCATTACCAATATGCTACTCATAAAATCTTGGTCTTATATCACTTCATAGAAGAAATAACACACAATATTCTTTTTTTTTTTTTTTTTTTTTTTTTTTTTTTTTTTTTTTTTGCTTTTTGGGTCACACCCGGCGATGCACAGGAGTCACTCCTGGCTCATGCACTCAGGAATCACCCCTGGCGGTGCTCAGGGGACCATATGGGATGCTGGGATTCGAACCCGGGTCGGCCGCGTGCAAGGCAAACGCCCTACCCGCTGTGCTATCGCTCCAGCCCCAACACACAATATTCTTTTTTAGAATATACTGATTTCATATTCTGAAGAGGGAGGTGTAAATTATGTTCAGAGCTGCTGTATTGTTGAAGATAAATGGTTTGTTTACATGTATGGCATGACCACTGGGTTATGGGCTGATGTTCACATTTTCTCAGATATTTAAATTTTAAATATCGGGGGAAAAAAACCCTAATTAATCCAATTCATGTGCTTTGACAAAACAAACCATCATTCCACCACCTCTACCACCCATCTCTACTACCACCATCACTGGAACAGTCATGTCTAATCATTAAAGAAAATAGAACCAGATAGCTATGAAACTTTTAGGCTCATGGCTATAATACTATGTGCAATTTCTTATCTAATACTGATACTGGATTTCAAGTATTTTGACCAACTACTTCTTGATCTTTCAATTTAGGAGGCCAGAGAGACAGTTTAAAAAGACTTTGAGTACATGCTTTGCATGTGGAAGGCCCAGGTTCGATCCCCAGTACTTCATGGTTCCTTAAGCCAGGAGTGCCTCTGAGCACTGTTGGCCGTGCCTCTTCCCTCCCCCACACCTTACAAAAGGGGAGGGTGCAAATAAGTGAATGTAACAACTGGTGAAAGATAATCAGTTGAAGAAAAAAAATTTTTTTAACTCTGAATTATAGAAACATTGATTAATTAGGAAATCATGGGGTAAGTTACCCTCATTAACTGAAAGGCTGGTTTAAGTCAGGCTCATCAGATTTCCTCAGTAAGCACTGTCACCAAACTGATTCTGGCATCATGAGTCTGAGCATCATTATGGTGAACTGTACTTGATGCATAAATTCTAGGCAAGTCAGGCTGAATGTCCTGGGTAATATCCCGGGGAATTATTTATCCTTTGCTTTAAGATTCCAAAGAGATGACTGGGAGAGACTGGTTAGCTGGGCTCCCACAAACTAATGTTTAGTCTAATGGAAGAAGCAGAAGTGGGGAGCCAGGATACGGCTGGAATGGCAGCACAAATGCCTCACAGGAGTGAGGTCCAGACTCCATCCTGAGCGCTGTGGTCCCTAAGTCCCACCCAACAGCAAGAACAAGTTCCTTAATAGGTCTGCCTTTAATTCCTCCCACAGGATTCGGTTTATACTTCTCCATATACAACTTCTCCATGTACATGATTATTTTTAGAAACCAAGGGCTTTTATTATAAATGAATCACTTAAAGACTGGTGGGTGGGTAGGTGAGGGGTGGGCAAGGAACATGGCATGTTAGGTACCAGTGTTTACTTCAAACAACTTCCCAGTTTTCTAATCAACTTTTGGGATTTAGTTCAAGGGATGTCAACTTAAACTCATTTGAAATAATTCTTAACAGGCTATACTAGAAATAAGGACCAGCTCAAAGGTAAGTGAAATAAAAGAGAAACATGTAGACTAATATACAGCACTTAAGTATTTAATAAAAGGCAATTTTAGGTACTGTAGAGTTTGCTTTGCACGTTTCCTGGCTCGATCCCCAACATCCTATATGGTCATACCCTGAGACCCAACAGGAGTGATCCTGTCGGATCTCAGAGCCAGGAATAAGCCTTGAGCACCTTCGGGTGTTTTCCCGCTTCTGAAACAGACAATTTTATAGGCAGCTATAATACAGTGCATAGGGTACTTGCCTTGCACGTGGTCAACCTGGGTTCCATGACTGGCATCACATATGGTTCCCTAAGCCCTACCAGGAGTGACCCTGAGCACAGATGCAGAGGGGAATTAAGCCCTGAGCACTGGGTGTATCCCAGAAACAAAAATAATAATTCTATATACAATATTAACAGGAAATTTCTGAAGTCTAAGTATGGCCCGTAGCTCATGAGACAAGTGTTCTCTAAATGAACAACTGGGCTTGACATATCTAACTGTAAGAGTAACTGCCGCTGCTGTCACAGATGCTATGTGCTGTGTTTTCTGCAGGGCCCAGTATCTGCACAGATCTGATTTGATCCTAACCAGACTTCATTCAAGTAGATGTTACCTTCACTGAACAGAAAGAGAAAATAAGCTTCAACTTGTGATGAGTCTAAAACAAAGAAACAGATTCACAAAACTGCTGGCCTGAAAGCCTGCTCACTCCCTACAAAGTACTCTGCTCTATATGAACTAAGTAAGTTGGCTCACATCGTCCTTTTTCAAAGTTGGCACCTGCCACTGGCTTCTTTTCTTACATGAGTCTGTAGTCCCAAAGCCCGACCTACAGAGGTGAATTTGCTGCTATGACATGTGCAGCGCAGCTGAGATCACTAAGGTCATGCTCCGCCTTCCTCTTTCAGCTTGCACCTTGGCAACAGGGGCCCGTGTGTAGTGGTATTTTGAGTGGAACATATTTCACATTTGTGTGTGTGTGTGTGTGTGTGTGTGTGTGTTTGGCAGAAGAGTTCTAATGGAGAAAATACAAGTGTTAGCTTTGTTGAGGCATGGGGAAGCAAGTTAATGGCCATAAGTTCGATGTAAATCAACCTGCTACATGAAATATGGTGACCTTCCTCGGAAACTTAGCGAAGCCAGGTTCTCTCTCCACCGTCTGTGGGAAGGGCTGGGATGAGAGGCCCCTGAAGCCAGTGTTCTTTCTCTTGGAGCAGAGGCTTACAACACAATCAGGCTTCATGCTAACCTGCTTCATACGATCAGTTACAGAAGATAATATGCCAACAGTGATAATGGACAAGCAATTGATTTGAAAACTTTCACTCCCCAGGAGCCATACGCATGGATATTTGAGTGAGAAGTTCCGGTGATCCTTCCCCTTCAAAGAGCATTATCTGCTGCCACCACTCATTGCTCAAGAAAAAGAAGCCCTGTGTCCCAATTCTCTTTAATGACTTGGAGCATCATGTTTTGGGACTTGGCCCAGAAAATTAATCTCTTTCCAAAACAGTCTTTCACCAGTGAAAGTCTAAATTTCATTTCTTATTACTGAAAGTCAAGGACCACTGTTTAACAAAGAGCTTGCTTACTTCCAGCTCTTGTTGTACTTATAATTAAAGCTGCCCCAGTCAGGACTATTTCAATAAAAGAGGAGGAAAGCTGACTGGTTTTGTAATTTTTTTGAGATTTGTGACTTTTATAAATGAGACTGTTACAGATACTACAGGCAGTGTGAAAAAGAACGACAAAGTGAGCACAGACATTCAAAAATATCAGTATGAATCGTAACTCTTACCTTTCTTGCTGAAGCCAAACATTTTATTGGACATTAAAAATTATTACAGTATTTGAAACTCCAAACAAGGACAATTCAGGATGGAAAGAATAGAAACCTGAAGGAGTCCAATGTCTTCAGTACAATTTTTGAATAAAAAACAAAACAAACAAACAAAAATCAACAAAGAAAAAAACCTGAACACCAGAAAAACAGTTTATAGCCTAACACACTAGTTTCATGATGCATACATACATATGTACATATGTATGTGTGTGTGTATGTTTACTTATATATCCAAAGTATATGTCCATCATGTGACACTTAATCACTGTTCTACAACTTAGGCAGGGAAGCAGCTTTTACTATGGTAAAGCCATGTGTCATCAATACCATGAAGACAGTCTATCAGTTGTAATAGCTTCTATAAAATACCACAGTAAGATTGCAATCGGGCTAGAAAATGGGCTACAAATCCCAGCTATGTTCAAGCAGGCAGTGAACCAAAAATAAAAATAGGTAAAATGGAACCATGAACTAGACAGTGCTCATCTAGATTCATGACCAATGAGACAAAGTTCACAGGCCAAGGCTTCAAAGTGATTCTTTCAGATCTAAAAGACAATCACACAAAAGAGAAAAGCATCTTTGTGATTTAGGTAAAAAAAAATTCATAAACTTTCACTCCAAAGGACATAGCATTAAAAAATCATAAATCACCAAATACCACATATTACCACTAAAATGGTATTTTAAATATGCAAAGGTAAAGAGATTAAAAGTTGTACTTTCTCACTTTTTATCTGTCCAGTTCAGATAAACAATCTGAAGCTGTCACGTAGTCCTGATAAATCATTTGCTAAAATCTTTCAGTGTTTAATCACTTTACATCATGGTCAACTCTTAAGTTTCTTTTCCAACCACCATATTTAAGTTAGCCATTAGATACTGAATTAATCATTATTCCATATAACAACATAAAAATACATGTATTCAATCACATTTCATCAATTATTAGAATGTAACAGAATCATCAATCATTGTAATATAACCACTTTGAAGAACTTAAATGGCCCAAAGTAATGTCTACTATTCCATTAACAGATATGTTCTATTTCTCCTCTATGTAGTAAAAATGTGCTCATGCCAGTATTTTCATCCTCACATGTGCCTGTTATGGGGTTTCCAACTCCAGGCCTGTACAAGCAGCTCTCGCTTTTAAATATGATGGTATAATTCAGAGCGAAGCAGCATTTGTTGAAATACCAGCTTTCATATGATTCCAATAAACAGTGAGCCCAAATGATTTCTTTGATTGGTTTCAGGGATCAGACAAAGCAGACTTCAAAGGTCACGGCAAATATTTCTACTAGCACAGACAAGTCATCACTGTGGCTAGTTGATACTAGGATGGGTGTGCAGTACAGTGAATACTCTGTGATAAAATACAATGAGTTCACGATACAGAGCAATGATCTCAGTGAAAAGCAAAGTGAACATGATACAAGCTCTAACAGAAACGAGCAACCCTATCTGTTACTCATCGTAGCCCTTGTTTTAAATACCCTGAAATTTCAAATGCAAATTTTTAAGTAATGCTGATCATATAAGAGTTCTCTAAAAATGAACCATCAAGATCAATGTATCATGTGTTTTTTATTTATAAACAGCCAAAGATGTAAAAATTTGCTCTAAGCAGTCACAATATAAACATTAAGCAATACTTATATGAGATCTGGACGTTTTAAACTTTCTAGTTTTTGTTAGCATTTTGGCAAAGCAAGTGGTACATAAATGGATTCAATGCAAAAATATCACGAAAGAGAAAAATATTTAAAATTTACAATACTTTCTGCCCCTCCCACCCCCGGGCCAACTTAGATACCTAGAAAGGCTCCCCAATCAGGTCTCACTTCTGGCTAAAGGAAGAATACCAGTCCTCCAGCAAAAACAGCCCCGTCTTTGCATCAAAGAGGCTCTCACTTCAATGAAATTCCTCCAAGGGGAGAGGACAGGAGCCAGGTCCCTCGCATGGTATTCCCCAGATGTTGAAAACGTAACTAATTTATTAGCATTAGAAGATTTGGTTTATAGGGGAATTTCACTGGTCCAGTCTGCAGCCTACAAAAAAATGGATCATTTTTAAGTATAACATTAGAATATGAAACAAAGAATGAGGATGTGTGGCTTTTTAGTCCACAGAAATAGATATAATTCCAAACATGACAATTCAACAAACAAAGAAAGCATGCCTACCATTGAAGTTGGGGTTCCTCCAGACTTTTTAATATTCTTGGTAGGCATTCCATGAAGGCGACTGAGTCTCGCTTGGAAACCTGGAAAGTCAAAGACTCAACTGAGGCAATTCTTCGATTGCTAGAGCATAGAAGAACATTCAGTCAAGACAGAAACCCAGCAAAACGGATGTAAACAGCTTACACACCAGTGAACAGAACCACAGTCCTCACAAGAGGCCAGAAACAACACGGAAGACTTTGGATGCAGCAGGTGCACAACTCAGCATCATTAAGTACTAGACTGTCATCTAGAATTTTCCTTACTCTCAATTTACCTGTCCACCACATGTCAGCATCTTCGGATAGGTCTAGCAAGAAAGTGAATGGCCCTTCTCCTGAGAAGTCAAGAGCATGCTCCAAGCGGTAGCTGATTTACTGACCAACATACTTCTCGAAATTCTGTGCTGAAATTTGTTTCTAGTCAATCTATCTTCTCCAAGTGGTAATTCCAAGACAGACCCACCAAGCCCACTAGTTCCATCCGCCAGACTGTGCTACTGACCTCTTCTGCCCGAATGCGACATTAAGGGAAAAGAACCAGTTAAGATACTTTCAAAGACTGGGTCTGGGAGATTCTTGTCCAGGTCCGCAGGCTGTTCCTTCTCCCACCAGGGCACAATTCCGGTGATGCCACAAGCTCCACCCGATTCCTTTTCATAGAACCAGTCACTCTGTTCATCATCACCTATGCGGGCAGAAAAACAGCCACAGATCCATCAGTCATATGAAGAGCTGTCAGATTCAGACAAGCCAATAAGATGGAGCAGGTAGACGGAGCAACGGATGGAGCATGCACTTCAAATGGGGGCGCCCAGGGCTCGATCCCATCGCTCATGGGTATCACCCCAATACCCCTTGACATGGCCTCCCACAATGCCCCCCCACCCAAATACAAATGGCTGTTAAATCTCAATTTCAGATGCATGACTTCTTCTATAAACATATATACTATTTGTACGTATTTTAAATAAAAGTATGTCTAAATGCTGTGTGGGACATAATTATACTAATGAAGAAATTTTTCTATGTATCTGAAATTTAAAATTTAACTGGGGACCCAGTATTTTATATGATAATACTAATCTACAAAGGAAATTCTCAAAATTCTATACTTAAGAACTGCCATTAATAACAAAATGTTTTAGAACCAATTCAGAGATATGAAAAATGGTAACAAATAATGTAATCCTTTGGCAAATCTGTAGGGAAATCCATTAAGTGACTAACCTTTTCACATTAAGGAAAAACAAGCATTAAACTCTTGCCAGGAATTTAAAGTTTCAGAACTGTAAAAATTGACTCCTTGCATTTGATAATGGTATCTAATTAGCTTGATTTCATGATTTGTACAGAGTGTAAAAGAGGAAACAATCATCAGCAGATGTGACTAAATGAAATTAATCTGATTAAATTCATTAAGAAATGGCTGTGAAAAAGCTGACTATAAATGAAAAGTGACAATTGCCCAGAGTTTATAAAGAGACTATAATGGACTAATAGTGAGTAAGGTAGTAAATACATTTAGTAGTAAGCAATTTTGACACAGAACACCATCCGAGTTAGGTTTGACTTTGGGAGAATCCATGAATACCTGTGGAGTAATTATCAATTTAAAATTCAGTCTGAAACGTGTCCTTCATGTGAAATCAACAGAGTTTAAGTTATTTTAGAGCAACAGAAGTTGTTTTAAAGCAATAATAGTTTCAATAGGAGATAAAAACATGCCAAAAGACAGATAGGTTTTAAAATTAAGTGACAAATAGTATTTTGAAGATAAACAGAGATTTTAGCCTTCATGATTCTTAGAAGAACTACTAATTCTGGTTTCTAAATGGATCAATTTCCAATTTTCAAAATCTATGTAATTTCTCTCTCTTCCACCTGCTCCCTTATTTTAGTTATATTTTCTTTCAGTACAGGTACTTTCAAACCACTGCTATGTCAAAGTGTGAAAAGCTTCAGGAAATTACGCAAACAGAAAAGACCTCGGCTGTCAGACACGACTGTTTTAACAGTTTATAACACTGAATTCATGAAAACCATCTAATTACTTACAAAGTAGAGGGGATGACTGAATGTCACAGCTGCATAAAAATGATAAATGACTTGCAAATCTACCTTTATTAATGCTCAAACAGGATGAAACATTTGGAATCTGGGAAACTGAAAACCATGTCTTACAAACTCCAATCGCCAAAGGAGACGTGATTGGAAAGAGGTGGCTCCCTCGAGGGAGCTAAATCCTGCCTCCTACTGAGAGCTTCACATCCTAGCTCTGGGAGATAAGCGGGTTCTCAAAGTCATTAGGCAGGGCAACCAGAGAGAGCAGACAAAGGGGCCACTGAGGGTGTGAGAGAGACGGGTCACATTCATCAACTTAGGAAGGGACTAGCAGTAAGCACACATCATTCAAAGGAGAAAGAGAAAGGTCTTGGCATCTCAGTACCTTGTCTTCCTTCATCGTTGGTGAACAGACCCGCATCAGTGCTGCTCAGGCTGCTGGAGTCACTACAAGGAGAACAACAACAAAATGATCAAGAGAGTTGATCTCTCAGTCATAGAACACTCAAGCATCAGGACACTCAGAGATGGAACTTAAGTGTGACAAGGATCAGAAAGGAGATACAATTATTTTTTTCAACCATACTGCAGAGACTCTGGTTCTATTAACTAGAATTATTTGGGCTGCAAAAAACTATAGGGACCTGCCAGGAAGACAGACATAACAGCAGCAAGATGCACCCAAGGGTGGCACCATGACATGTTTTTCCCAGGGGTTCCCTGTATTAGGCACCAGCATCCTATTCCAGAAATGAAGGACAGACCCGGGGGGGGGGGGAGCTGGCAGGAAATGACTTTCATAACCATACCTGCTAATGTCCCAGAAAGCACGTTTCTTAAACAATTGCGACTTTGACGAGAAAGGTAAGCTTACGGGGGATGGAGTGGAGTGAAGATACATTTCCTCCAAGTTTAGGGATCAGTAAGTTAAAAACGTACAACTGATGAGGGGGTAGCCAAAACTGGGCTCTCATATTTTCACAAAAGTTTTAAAGCACAATAGAATCCACTTTAAGACACAAATGTGTGCTGACACTGTCACTGTCACCCCGTTGCTCATCAATTTGCATGAGTAGGCACCAGTAATGTCTCCACTGTGAGACTCGTTGTTACTGTTTTTGGCATATCGAATGCGCCACGGGGAGCTTGCCAGGCTCTGCCATGAGGGCAGGATACTCTCGGTAGCTTGCCAGGCTCTCTGAGAGAGACGGAGGAATCAAACCTGGGTCACCTGCGTGCAAGGCAAATGCCCTACTGGCAGTGCTATCACTCCAGCCCACAAATGTGTGCATGTATGTATACATGTGTATGGTTAAGGAGGTTATTACCATCTACAATTACATCCTCCCCCCCCCCCCGCGTGCTGGGTTGCAGGTAGATTTCCAGACTTTCCAGATCATGCCCCCAACGCCTGCCTTAGTTCTCTGCATCATCACCCCCTGCTCTCCCAGTGGAATCCTTTGTCTACCTCACTCCCTTAGAGATGTCGTTCTCGGAACCCCTTTCTAAGGCGGATTCTCAGTCCTTAGTACCCCCAGCCAACTCTGCAGTGCTGTACTTGGGTTGCACTGTACATCTTTCCTTCCTGACACCCTCCTCACAGCATTCCACATGTAAAGTTTCACATGTGGGCATGACATGTGGGTGTGTTTTCAACACATCAGAGAACAGAAGCAAAAGTGAGTGGTTGGTGCTCCCTGGGTCTCTCTCCACAGACATCATCTCATCCATGTTCTTACAGGGTGGCTTTTGCAGCACAAACAGCAAACATCACATGAATGCTTAATGAATCAACGTAGGAGCCAATCTTAGGACTTGACCCCAAACCTGGGCTCTACCAGGGTCCCTTTCCCTCCAGTCTTCTCAATATACCTATTCACAACTTTCGTTTTCCCATTTACTATCACTCGCATACTTTGCCTCTCACTTACAGGTGGATTAGACATGGACTAAGCCAGAAAACTAAAGAAAAGCAAGTTGAGCCTCTTCACTGCTTGAGCCCTTCACTAGTTTCCCGTGGCTTTTATGAAGAGGTGCAAATTCCTATGAGAACATGCTGTGGCCTGACTCAGTTTCCACTTTGCATGCCAGTGACAAGAACCACATCCTGGTCTCAAGCACACATCAGAGCTCCACCATCTAGTCTCTGCACAACCCCACAGACCCCTTCTAGCAGCTAGGAAGGTCCCTCTCTCCATGGGCTCCTTCTGCTGAGGGCAAAGTGAGGCACTTGCTTCCAACCAGGCAGTGGATAAGCAGCCTCCACTCCTGCCCCTCAGCTTAGCTCAATCACGTCTGCAGAGCGCAGGCAGCAACTACTCAAAGGCTCGTTCCAGGATGGAGTGATAGCACAGTGGATAGGGCATTTGCCTTGAACGTGGCTGACTCAGGTTCGATTCCCAGCATCCTATATGGTCCCCCGAGCACAGCCAAGAGTAATTCCTGAGTGCATGAGCCAGGAGTAACCCCTGAGCATTGCCAGGTGTGACCCAAAAAGAAAAAAAAAAAGGTTCGTTCCATCTTCTGCCTCCTCCTCTCATACCCAGTTGCATCATCAGGTTCCTTATTCATCCACCAGATCCCAAGAAGTGCAATAACCATTTACAGAGAGACAACTCTCCAAGTTGTCTAAGATACACCTCGACTGGCTAGGGAACCACCCTGCTAGATTATCTTCTCAGGAAACGAGGGCCTTGCTCTCCAATGACAGATGAAATGACATACAAGGAGAATCTCAAATGACAACCCCAATCAGGAGAGCAAAACCACCCTTTTTGGCAATCTGTGCCTGGGTCGTTGGGAACTGGTAGGGTACCCGCTGGTCCCCAATGTGAGCTTGGATATTTTCTACAAGGAAAAGAAAGGAAATGAGTTTCCTCTAACTTCTTAGGGGGGATGCCTATCAATAAAAGGCAGACATCCAGAGAGAAGTTTTTGCCATCAACTGCCAGAGCAGAGGGCCGGTGAATAATCCAGAATTAAGCACTTTTCAGATGCCACACGTCCCTCTCCTAGTCACTGCACAAGATAATTATTATGGTGGTGGAGGGATTAGTGTTGAATTATTGTATACCTAAAACCCAACTATCGGTATTTTGTAAATCATGGCTCTTTGATAAAAATTTTAAAAAATAATTACTTCAAAAGGGTTGATGAGTCCTCAAGATCAGTGTCGAAATAAGTCTCAGTGTGGGCCAAGCAAGACAACTTTCTTGGAAGAAAAGCAACTTCCATCAGCTATTCAAAGCCTTCCTGATAAATCTTTATGCCTTGGTTATTTTCACTCTTAGAAGACCAACACTTATAGGAAATAAATTCTACTGAAAAAGCCTTTTCTATAAACTTTTGCCAGATCCTGCTCCTGTTTATAAGGCTATTTACATGTCATTGATATGTGTACATTATAAACATTATAAGCTCTAAAGCACATAGTTTCTACAATTAATATAAAATCTATCCTATGAATTAAACCACTCTTTTCCTTGCTATTTTTAAGGAACGTACTTTTTTCTGGGTCTTGCTCTGCCTTTGGATTTAAGGAAATAAGGACAAGCCTAAAACAGAGTGTATCCTGTCACTACTTGAAAAAGAAATGAAAATTTCTTCTTTTTTTACTTGAAGGTGGGGTTAGTGGGGAGTCATCCTGGCAGTGCTCAGGGATTTCTCTTGGCTCTTTGCTCAGGAATAACTCCCGGTGGTGCTCAGGGGTCAATGTGTGATGCGGAGCTCAAACCCAGGTTGGCAGCATACAAGGCAAACACCGCAGCCCCTGTACATCTCTCTAGTGCCCTCCTGCACTTCTTGTCAGTAGCTTTAGTTGTGTGGCAAACAAAAGCACTCACTTACCTTTCAATGCTGATGAATCACCACGGCGGCAGAGTGAGGCCGCCTCCTAATGGAGAGATCAGACTAACGGCCAGTGGGCGCCCACCTGGCCCATTAGTCTCCAGACAAGAGCAGGTGACATAAAACTGCCAGTCAGGTGGTTTTATGACTCACTGAGATCAGAATTCCAAGCTATCCACAGACTTCCTAAAGCAGCAAGGCCCCCACACACCCAGGGGACAGGCAGCAACTGCTGCGTCTCAGGAATCTAGAGTAAACTGAGGACCCGGAACACTAAAGAGGACCAAAAGACTAGAGCTCTGTAATTAAGTAAATAAATAATTATAGATCCACTTCCTAGGAGTTACAAATGTGCTCCTATTCGAAAGCACTTTCCCATCGAAAATCCATTTCCTCTTCACTTCGGAGCTGAAAATTAAGTCATTATAACACAATCACAAGACTTTGCGTAAATCAAATAAGCAATTTTGCTCCGTGCTAAACATCGTAAATTATGGGGAAATATAACCATGGTTAAACAGCAATATCACTGCCATTATTATAATTTATAATTGCTCAGAAATAGAATTAATTAAAATACATAGCACGGTCAACCAGCAACATGGGAGCCACAGATTTAAACGTAGAAGGGAAAAGGCACCTTTCACTCATGAGTTCGTCAGAGACCTTCTGCTCTTCATATTCCATTTTGTCCTTGTCCACCTGGTTGGGTTCCTCGCTTTCCAAAACCACGCCCTCATCTGGGATCCGGGGTCCCTGTCTCACAATCTTCAGCTTCCTCTTCTTGACTTTATTCTTGGTGAACTCTTGGTATGGACAGGTGCCGTCATTGTCCATGTCCTGGTCTCTGCAGCCATCCAGGGGCTGGCTGGTGGAACGTTTGCTGGAGACGTCGTGGGGCAGATCGACGGCCATACGTTTCACCTTCCTCCGCCGTCGCAAAGTCCGGTTGCCCAGGTTGTCCACAGCGAAATCCGACTCATGCCACAGAGGCCTTTTCCCTCGGACGTTGTTGTTTAAGTTGGACGACGGCCGGCGCTTGGCCACTAGCATCTGGTCGTCGGAGTCACTGTGGTCTTTCTTGTTGTTATTGTGGGTCTCCCGGTAGTCCTTGCTGGGCTCTTCTAAACTGGAATCTGAGCCTTCGCTCAGGCCATGCCCCATCTCCCAGGGGTGGTGGACATTGTAGGACCTCCGCTTCCGCCCTCTCCTCTTCCTTGCCTGGCGCTTCAGAGGGCAAGAGAGACTTCGAGAATGGTCTCCTGTTTCCGCAAAGCCTCCCCTAGCCTGCTCTGAGCTCTCCTCCAAAGCCGAGACAAGATCATGAACCAACTCTTCCATGGTTCGACTGAAATGCCTGTTCCAAAGGAAGACAATAAAGTAAGAGACAAGGGCAGGGACCAAAGCCCCCCAGCTCCAAACTCCCCAAACTTAGTCTACCTGCCCCTTCCCGAGAAAAAAAAGATTACTTGGTGGCCCCATCCCTGGAAATCTACACTCTTTAAGTGAACAAGCAAAAAGTACCTCAACTGGCTCCTATGGCCCATTGCTGAGTACCACTGCCTAGGAGAGGACAGAATGTTCCCTCTGGAATGAAGCTTAGTTTAATGCTGCAAGCCATCCACTCTCAATGGGAAAAAGCATTATGTGATGATAACGGTTTGAAAGCCACTGACTGTCCAATATAAGATATGATGGGAATGAACTTTCTCTCTCTCTCTCTCTCCCCCCCCCTCTCTCTGAAACACAAAAAGCTAATTCCAAAGTTCTTCACAGATAAAGATATACAAATTTAACCAAACATCATGCAAAATTCAGGACTGAAAATGCTCATATGCAAAAGGAACTTCCTGGCCTAAGACAGATCATCACTAGTTTTGGTCTACACTACAAAATAATCTGTGAACTTTTTTTTGGTACTAATACTTGGCATTACTGTCTGACCCACTCATCAGCAAAGAGACATCACATATGGGACGCTGGTCAATGGTAACTGATACTTTCAAACTCAACTCCCAAAGACTGGCATGATGGATGGTCTGACATTTTATTTCTCAAATGTGATTCAAATGAGCAGCTTCTATAGACAAACATTTTGCAAACCGATTCTAGGAGCATGGAGAGATGAAAATCTTCTCAAATATAAAGAACTATTCCAGGGTCAACGGTAGAGGTGGAAGGTGGGTAGAGAACAGTCATTATTTCTATAACAGCCCCCTGAGGGAAAAGGTCTCTGCAGAGAAGGGAAATAGCCTGAGCACTCCCCAGTGAGTGGGTGTAGTTGCAATCTAGCTATCATCTTGGGCAGAAGGTGTCTGAACCACTGCCTATGGGTCCTGAGCACCTGTCTCTTCAGGCACGGGAAAATTCTCGCTGGTGATTCTGCTGGGCTAGCCTGTTTCAATGCCACCCTAACTATAAATGCAGAGTCAACTGGGAGTCATTCCCACGACCATTTCTGCCCCTCACTGCCTTCTCACAGCTCTGTGGGGTCTCTGGGAACAGAGACAGAGACGGAGAGCAGCATGCCCAGGACGGCTTCACAGGGTGGGAAGGAGAGTCAAACTCCACCTCCTACAGAGAGCAGCCCCAGAGCAATGTTAGTTGCGCCCCTCCCCACCAAAAAAAAGGATAAAAATAATTTTTTAATCATAGAAGAATCTGGGGTTAGAGTGATAGCACAGTGGGTAGGGAATTTGCCTTGCATGCGGCTGACCCGGGTTCGATTCCCAGAATCCCATATGGTCCCCTGAGTGCTGCCAGGAGTGATTCCTGAGTATTAAGCCAGGAGTGACCCCTGTGCAATGCCGATGTGACCCAAAAAGGAAAAAAAAAAACATACTAGAAATAGCACTGAAGCCCAAACACATGCTGCCATGTGAAGCTACACAGAGTCCAGAGGTTCATGAATAACCACCTTCTGGATTTCCCCTTGTTGCACTCTTTCTTCTTTTCCTTTAACACTCTTTCTTTGGAAGAAATGAAGTCTGAACCATCTATTCCTCTGATTAATAAACACTGCAGACTGAAAACAGTTCACTGGAAGTCAGTGGAATGGTGTTCCACCAAGACTGCTTTGTCTAAGGCTAAGGGCACCGCATCACCTGGGTCTGTCTTGGCGAACGACTCTTTGAAGATTCAGCTTTCCTACCAATGGATGAATGACTAATTCTAAACATTAATGTGAAATGAATTCAGCCTACTAACATTGTAAGCTGTTTTGGAAATTATAATGCAGTGCTTTATTCCAGAAAATTGTTCTAACACTTAATAAAAAAGGTTAGCACATCAAGATGAATCTTCAATCCACTGAAGTCTCATACTCTTTGAGTAATTTCATATAAAAATTATAGCTGCAGCTAATAGTTTAACAAAATATAACCAATAATATTACAATGAGAGTCTAATTTCTAACATCATTAAAACTATATCAGTCTTATTTGATTTTATTAATGGTTTCCAAGAGCATAAAATCAACTTTAGAAATATTATCTAACTTATTTCCTGGTATCAGATTAATGGACTAAAAAACTATTTTTACAAGCTTTTTAAAAAACTGTTAGAAACGCCCAAAGGCTAAAAAAATATATAAAAAGAGAACACTAAGTCTCAGGGCTCAAGGGACATTTTTCCCTTTCAATTTCAACCAACCCACCAACCTCCAGAAGTTAATCCAACCACAACTCCCTGTTCATGAGACACAAATATTCCATAAAATTGCCTCCTTTCCTTCTCTCAGGTCAGACAGGTATCAAGTAGTCTCAGCGAAATCGTGGTAAGACTATCATATGGCCAGCCTTGCCTTCATTTCCTCTGCCTTGGCAGTTACATTGAAGACCGCAGCACAGAAACACATGGTCCAAGAGACTTTTTTTATTCGAGGGGTCAGGGAAGGAAGTTTGGGGGTATGGGTCACACCAGGTGGTACTCAGGGCTAGCTTCTGGCTCTGTGTTCAGGGATCACTCATAGTGGGGTTCAGTGGAATTTATGTGGTACTGGGAACAAACTGGATTTGGCCACAAGCAAGACAAGCACCCTGTGGCCCAAAAGAATTCTTTTAGGAGATATTGCAAAATAGGCTAAAGGCAGGAGGCCTGGGCTGGATCCCTAGCACTCCCTGGTCCCGCCACACCCAAGTCAGGAAGTAACCCCTGAGCACCACTGGGTGTGACCTGGGGAATCAAACCTGGGCCTCCTGCGGGCAAATATGTGCCCCAGGCCAATCTATCTGGCCTTAATTTTAAAAATTCATATTCAAATTTCTAAAATAACTGTTCACTTAAAAATTTATTTTGGAAATAAAATCTTGGGAGAGATTGCATTTGGTGTAATATCTAAGGTAACAGCTCACTAAAGCTTTTCTTATGATACAGCAAATGGGTAGAATAAAAGTATAAAGTTCAATTATGTAAAGGGAAACTGCTTGAGCAGATGAAAGTTTTTTAAAAAATCTTTCTTTCCCCTCCCCAAATTATTAGACAATACTGAGCAACACAAAATGTGTAATGAAGTCAACATCCAATGTACCGACTGTAGGTAAAACCTTTAACTGAAGGCTGCACTAACCCTCCCCACCATGAGCGAAACCCTCTTCCTGGCTTCCTTAATACCAAGTATTAAACAATTATTTTTTTCAGCACTCCCCTAAAAATTATGCCCATTCAAAGTAAGAAAATTCAATTACTGTACAAAATAAGGGCTGAGTAAAGGTTTTCATTCTGGAATAAAAGGAGAAGAACCAGGAAGCAGACTTGGTCGCAACTTTCGAATTTCTCTGTATACCCAAAGAACTGTGAGTTGCTTGATGGCCCAAGAGGGAACTAAGACAGTCAGAAATAGACAACAGGATGCAGCAGGCGCTCAGGAAACCCCAGGAAACAGACACTCTCCATCAGTTAACAGCCTGTATGTCTGACAGTGACACTTTTAAATCTCCATTACTATAAGAGGGGGAAAGAGCATGTACTTAAAAACTAGAGAACAATTGATTTGCCTGGATACTGTTAACTATACAAGAGGATATGTTTGTCTGCTAAGTAAATGAAACAATTTTACTAATAAACAAACAAAAACCTTTAGGACACAACTAAAGGGTAAGGGCTTACAATTATCAAATAGGGAGAGACAGCGAGACAGGGAAAAAAAGGAAGGAGGAAGGAAGGAAGAAGGAAGGAAGGAAGGAAGGAAGGAAGGAAGGAAGGAAGGAAGGAAGGAAGGAAGGAAGGAAGGAAGGGAGGGAGGGAGGGAGGGAGGAAGGGAGGGTGTGGGAAGGAAGAGAGGGAGGGAGGGCGGGAGGGAGGGAGGAGGAGAGGGGAGGGAAGGGAAGAAGGAAGAGAAGAAGGGAGGGAAGGAGGGAGGGAAGGAAGAAAAGGTATGGTATAGTGGAAAAGTTCTCACTTCATCGCTGTTTGAACCTAGCTTACCTTTCCTACTGAAGAGGGCAGAGCTACAAATACGTAACTGCTAACTACAACCACCACAGTGCCTTTCCAAAGTCTAAGGGAAGCAATCAACATCTGAGTCACTGTCATTTGAATTCCGTATGCAGTGACTCAGGGGTACCCCACTTGCCAGTCACGGCTGGGGCTGAAGAAAGCTCTCTCTCTGTTCACAAAACCCAAGAGCTGGCGGGTCTACACGCGGGCGGTGAACAGCGTGTCCCAGGGAGCCCTGAGTGCTGCGGAGCATCACAATGGGCAGCAAAGCGAGCGAGTGGAAAGCCTTCCCGGGGCCAGTGTTCTAAGGGGCAGGCTTCATCCTCCAGCCACCAGCAGCCCAAACCTGTTTCAACACTGGCTCTCAGACTGCAGTGTGAACCAACATGGCAGACCAGTGGTTTTCTCCCTGTCTGCACCTGTGGCCCGGGCCGGCTGAGGAACAGGTGGGTGAGACCAACCCCCTTTGTAACTTCTGTGACGCAATGATGCAAGGAGCATCATAAGTTTAAATTTTAACAAAGCGCCTTGCAGGAATGAGTAAATATGCTTCCTTAATGACAAAATAGTATCACGGTATCTACCTTGAACTAATGCTGTCACCTGTCATAGAGGACCTTCCACCCAGCCTACTACTGGATTGAGAAACTGCCTCAGCACTCTGGACTGGGAAAGGAGCCCACCTCGACGGTGACTTACCCTCCCCTTCAATGCAAACATCTAGGCTAGCTGAGAACATTCTGACCTACCTAGACTCAGCCATGAGTGAACAGTAACCTTCTCTCTTTTACCAAAGCCCAGGCTTGGGGACAGAGGAGCCCAGATTATTCTATAACATGCCAACAATGAACTGTCACACTCTTGATACTAGGCAATGGATACAAAGTAAAACTCTGGGAAAGAAGGGAACTTCCTAGAAGGTGTGTTTGAGTCAAAGCTTTGATTCTGGTGTCTCAATTGCTTACAAAAGGGCCGGAAGGCTGTGAACTCGTTATTCATCTTCAGATTCTGGGCATTCACCTTAAAAGGGGCTCAGCCACTCCCTCGAGGCCCTGCAAGGAGAGTGGGCGCTGCCAGGGGAACAGTCATGTCAATCCTCAACCCGCAAAGCAGCCAGCATCTACTTAAGGCAAAGGCTTTGGCCTCCTTGACGTACTGCCCCAGGGGAACGAGGGCAGATGACATTTGCCAAAGCCCCGCAGACAATTGCCCAAGGTGTATGGCCTCAGAAAAGACCTGTAATGACCTCAGAAGAGAATCTGCAAGTATCAAGTGAGAAAAGCATGTGAAAACTGGGTGCCTCAAGCGGTCGGTCCTGGGAATCAGCTTTCAGAGTTAAGTGTGCCAGACTCTCCACCAAAGAGAAAAGTGCATTTCCCACCAGTTGAACAAAACCTCCCAAGGACCCTGACTCACCCAGTGGCCCTGTCCCTATGTCCCACAGGATACGCTTACTTGCTTACTTCTTTACCCCAGGGACAGAGAAACGAACAGAACTTAAAAGGAAAAGTCAGATTCTACTATTCAAAAGGGATCTGAATAAGTTGGTCCAGTTTAGTATTTAAATTGAAGAAAGTCTCTGTGTCTGCCTCTTCACTGAAGGACCTTACGCATCATTCAAAATGTAGCCTCTAAGTTGCTTTCAAAATATAACTCAATGAAGAAAAAAACGTACTGCCTAATAGTCTAAAATAAGCAAAACTTGCATTTTAAAAAATAATTCCTTTCCAGTCTTATCAATACACATCAGCACCTGTCAGACTTGTGCAAGTTCCACATCTGGAGAACAGCTGCACATATATAAGGACCCTGCTTGATAATGCTTGAATACGTAACATGGTCCAGGTTCCTAAGAGGAACAAGAACGAAGACAACTGGATATCAATGGCAATTACCTCGAATCACACCCAACACATACACATGTTTTAAATAATAAATCAGGGGGGAAGGGGAATGAACCAACCAATCGGTGGCTAAATTAATGAATAAATAACAAAGGAAAAATAAGACTTGATGAAAATGTAGAAAGTCCAGATACCACAACTGCACACATTAAAAGCCATGGCATCTGTGTTGGATGTTAAAGGACCATGGCAGTCAGGGGCAGAATGCTCAGTTTGGCACACAGGCTGCCAGCTAACCAGAGCAAGGTGCTGAAGAGTCAAACCAAGATAGCTGAGTTCTTGTCAAAATCACACTAGACAAGGCCTGAGGCAGAGACTTCAGTGGGACATTATGAAACCAAGTTCCAGAGCAAAAACAAAAGCCAGGTACTTTTTAAAAATGTGTCTTTTGCACTCTAGAGTTAGCCAGACCTACAAGGAAACAAAATAATCAACTAGAACAGAGCTATAGAAATCACAGCCCAGTCAGTATATTTTCTTTCAATGGCTTTAAAAGCAAACCACACCAAGTTCACTAAATGCTACAGTTTAGTATATCAATGATTCCTTCAATATTTTGATGATCAAGAACTTTTCTTTGATAGCGGGACCACAGCCAGTGGTATTCAAGGCTTACTTCTGGCTCTATGCGCAGGAGCTACTCCTGGTGATGCTCGGGGGACCATTTGGGGTGTGGGGATAGAACTCTAGTGGGGAATCTTCAAGGCCAGCAAACTACCCACTGTATTGCCTCTCTGGGTCTAAAAGGATTTAAAGGATTTCATTCAAGACCAGGGCTAGAGCTGAGGAGAGAGCACACACATCTTATGGATGAGTTTCTGGGTTCAATCCCCAGACCTGAAAAACACAGACAAAAGAATTTCAGTGGAGGGGCTGGAATGATAACACAGTGGGTTTGCCTTGTACGTGGCTGACCTAAGTTCAATTCCCAGCATCCCATATGGTACCCTGAGCACTACCAGGAGTAATTCCTAAGTGCAGAGCCAGGAGTAACCCCTGTCCATCGTCGGGTGTGACCCAAAAAGCAAAAAAAATAAATAAATAAAAGTAAATAAAAAATAAACAACAAAAATCTTAAAAAAAAAAAGAAAGAATAAAGAATTTCAGTCGAAAAGAGAGTGCAGGCATCATGCTATCCTAGCTCAGTCACAGAGGGTGAGTTGGATGGCACCATGTGGAAACAGGACAAGAATTTTCAAGATAACTGAGGGACATTCTGCATGATAAAGGTGTGTACCTCATCATGACTTGAGTAGGAGGTAGGAGGGAGAAGATGCAGATGTCTTTCTTACATTTTTACTTATCACCTACCCTACAACTTAGTAGGAATACAGTGAGCAGGCCGGTTCTCATAGTATTTCGCCTCTCTGCCTTGAGAAGACACGAAATGGTGAAACCTTATTAAAAGGGCTCCTGGGAGAACAGAAACCTGCTAGGTCCTGTCTTATAAGAAGGATATTTTTGTTTGTTTGGGAGCCAGACTAGAGCAACAGCACAGCAGGTAGGGCGTTTGCTTTGCATGCGGCCGACCTGGATTCAACTCCTCTGTCCCTCAGAGAGCCCGGCAAGCTACAGAGAGGATCCCGCCTGCATGGCAAAGCCTGGCAAGCTCCCCGTGGCGTATTCAATATGCCAAAAACAGTAACAACAAGTCTCACAATGGAGGCACAATACTGATGCCCGCTTGAGCAAATCAATGGACAACAGTGCTACAGTGCTAGTGTTTGGGAGCCATCCTCTGTGGTGTTGGGGGCTTATTCCTGACTCTGTGCTCAGGGATCACTCCTGGCGGGTTTGGAGAACCGTATGAAGTGCCAGACATCAAACCTGGGGGAGCTGCATGCAAAGCAAACACTCTACCTGCTGTGCTATTGCTCTGGCCTGAAGGTTACTTGCCAGTATATGAAATGGCAATGCAAGACTAAACACTAGTGTGTTTCACTTTTACATCTCACATCACCATTAAAAACAACAGTTCATGGCTGAAGAGAGTACAGGGGTTAAGGCACTTGCCTTGATACAGTGCAGACACCACATGGTCCCTCAGTGCCAAATTCAGAGTGAGGAATAGTCCTAAGCATTGCTAGGGGACCCAACACCCCACCTTGCAAAAACAAAACAACCAAAATGGTTCATTAGAAAACGGAAACCAAGGGTTACTTCCTTTTCTTATAGGAAACATGACAATTTAAAAGGTGTATAGGGGCCCAAGAAGTAGTGCAGAAGGTAGGGGCCCTTGTCTTGCCTGCAGTGATCCGAGTTCCATCCCATACCACTTATGGTCTATTGAGTCCACCAGGAGTGACACTGAGCCCAGCAGGGTGTAGCCCCGAAAACACAAAAAGTTTAAAAAAAATAAAAAGATTCTACCTGCAGGTTCATTCATTATGAAATAAGCTCTAGAAAGACTTGGTTCCATTCAAAAGGCACCAGGCAAGAAGTTCCTTGCAACTGTTGATGATTCAGTGATACAAAAGAAATTCTTAAAGCTCAAAGACATGTTGATTTCCTCGAGTTCTCTTTTGCTGCAGAACTGGCTTATAGCCACAATTTCAGAGTAGTGAACTGGCTCCTTTGCTGATTTGTTTCACAACTTGTACTATGTTTAATTGCAGGACCAGGGCCCTGGGGAACCAACAGGACAGGCACCAGAAGGGAGCCTACCATTAAACACCCCAAACCAGTGCCTCACAGGAGGGCGGGCTACAATGTGTCTCACGATTCTGGGTATCAGAAAGGGGACAATCTCCAATACAACTGCTGTCCTAGGGGGTCAGGGGTGCATGAGCTGTCACAGGGGCTGTCCTGGGGAAAAGGAGTGTGTGCCCGCTTCTGTAAAAGCACTTTTAGAGTCTAGGCAATACAGGTAGCATGAAGAGGCATTGGGGAAAAGGGACAGGTAGGAGACACCCCTAAGTCCCCACCCTCCCATCCCCCCGCATTTAATCCTGTCTTGGACATTTTCAGGACAAACCTACACACTTCTCACTTGGTCTAGGAGGTGGCGGCTAAATGCATTGACAGGTACAAGAGTCCCAACTTGGAATAGCTAAAAAAAAAAACAAAAACGGGGGGGGGGGGTAGAGGAATGTCTCTACTCACTATTCAGCTTCCCTAACACATGTACGGCCTTGGACCTTAAAAGACCAGGTCTAACGGTGAATCCAGGACAGGGAGTTGTGGAAGAGGCCTGGATGGGGACGGTCTTCCTTCTCTGGTCCCTGTCACCCCTGTGGCAGGGGCGGAGTTGTTGCGGTGCTGGGGTTGGGGATGGGCTCGGGCTGGCAACCCCAAGGAAGGGACTCTCGGCCAGCCCTGACCGGGTGCAGCCCAGGCCAGCCGCTGCACACACAGCACGCCTTCCTCCAGCTGCCTCTTGCTGGGGACAGGGCACGCGAGGGGGCCTCGGGCTCTCGGGCTCGCCAACCCCTCCAGAAGCCCCCAGCCTCTCCCCCCGCGTCACTCCAGCTCCCCGGCGCCGGTGCTCCCACCCCCGCGGGCCGCCAGCCTCACCAGCTGTTCCCGGCGGCTGGAGCTCCGATCGCTGAGCGCCCGGCAGCCCCGAACATTAACGACACCCTGGCGCCCGGCCTCGAGGCCCAGCCCGAGCACACTCGCCACCTAGCACGGCGCCCGCCACGGCCCGGCCCGGCGCACCAGCATGTTGCGCGGCGCCCCCGGAAGCGGGCGGGAGGCGGAACCGGAACCGCGCGCGGCGCCTCCACGCGCTCCCCCCGCCGCGGGGCCGCCCCGCGCGTCGCCGCCGCCAAGCCCCGCGGCCCAGAGCCGGGGGGGTCCGGCCCGCCCCGCGCCCCGCGGCCGCCCCCGCTCCCGAGCAGCCCAGACCGCGCGGGGGCCGCGGAAACACAGGAGCGCGAGCGGAGGCGCGGGCGCGCGGCGCCGTCCCCCCCGGCGGGCAGTGCGGCTTGGTCGGGCCCGGTCGCCATGGCGACGGAGAGTAACACCCGGGCACAGTCGCCGCCGAGGCCATGGCCACGCTGGCCCTCCTGCAGGCGCGGTCCAAGGTCCTGGGTCAGCACTACTATTACAAGAACAGGTGAGTCGCCCGCGGGGCGCCGGCTGCACCCCGGCTCGTGGGTTCTCGTGGCACTGTCCGGGCACCCGGGCCCCGTTTCCTGGTTCCATCCCCCACGTGGCCGAGCTGCGGAGGATTCCTGCAGCCCCGCGTTCACAAGCCCACCGGACAGGAACGCCCCTGTGCAGGGGGGCGTGTGTGTAGCTCGGAGGGAGTCCAGCGTTACCTGCTTCGACTTTCTGGAAGGTACCGCAGAGATGCAGCGGGCCACCGGTGCACCTCTGATCTCTGTCCTCGCCAAGGGAAAGTGGGTCCTGCTCGGGCGTTACCCCACCCCCTGGAGATCTGGGTCTCAGAAATGTCAAGACCACTGAAGCCCTCCTTCCCGAGACTCACTGGTCTCGCTCAGGTGACGCTATCAAAGGACCCACCTCGAAGGCTCTGGAAGACTGCACTTCGCCACCGCCCAGAAAGGTGCCAGCAAGCCATGGACTTCGGGCAGCCTTGTCTGCAGGAGTTCCCCAAAGGAGTAAAGCTGAGCAGGATTGGAAACAGCCGCGAGGCAGAGGAATGGAAGCACCAGCAAGAAGGGAGACTTTGCAGGGATGAACTTATTCTAGCATTTAGCTCATGACGGCTTCTCCCTCACAGCAAGGAGAAAATTCAAGTTTACACCCTGCTGTAAATAGTAGTGGGGGAAGATTATCCCCACCTCACTTCTGAAACTGCACGTGGCAAGCATCACTTTGGACTTAAACGTGTTTCACGTCTCCATTATCAGTCGTCATTCCTGATATGCACAACAAATCTTAGTTAATCCCATCATTGGTCCTGTTTTAAATAAAATACCCCCAAATAACTAGAGGCTGGATCGATAGCACAGCGGGTAGGGTGTTTGCCTTACACGCAGCTGACCTAGTTTTGATTCTTCCACCCCTCTCAGAGAGCCCTGCAAGCTACAGAGAGTATCTCGCCCACAGGGCAGAGCCTGGCAAGCTACCCGTGTTGTATTCGATATGCCAAAAACAGTAACAGCAAGTCTCACAATGGACAGAAGCAAATCGATGAGCAATGGGATGACAGTGATATAGTGATACCCCAAAATAGCTAAGGAGTGATATACTCTATAGGTCTAGATAAGTATATTTAACATTCCTTTAGAAATTATGGCAACCCCTGTATTTATTTTTAACAGATAAATATAAAGCAAATCACTGTCACTGTCATCCCGTTGCTCATCAATTTGCTCAAAGGGGCACCAGCAATGTCTCATGAGACTTTTTGTTACTGTTTTTGATGTATCGAATACGCCATGGGGAGCTTGCCAGGCACTGCCGTGCAGGTGAGATACTCTTGGTAGCTTGCTGGGCTCTCTGAGAGGGGCGGAGGCATCGAACCTGGGTCTGCCACGTGCAAGGCAAATGCCCTCCCCACTGGCTATTGCTCCAGCTCTCCTAATTTTCATGGGCTGCTACAGGGTACAGGCACTAAAAATAGTAAGAATAATGATGAACAGATAGTGAAACAGCATTACTTGAGCACTGGTTATTTGCTGATCATTGCACGAGGAACTCATTTCATTTGTTTTTCACACTGCTACCAATTAATATTTTAATTTACGTTTTGGAGGGAGAGGGCACACACCTAGTGAAGCTCAGGGGTTACACCTGGCTCAGTATTCAGAAATTACTCCTGTAGTGCTCTGAAGGCCTTATGGGATGCCAGTGGTTGAACTCAGTTTGGCCTCATGCAAGGCATATGCCCTATCTACTGTACTATCACTCTGACCCTAACTTCACATTTTTGAAGCTCAAGAACTGTATTCTAGAAAAGCCTGTTGAAATACTACCGTGGCAAAAGACACCATTTCTGCAGTTTTCACTACCAACATTGATCCTCACTACCTGGTTTCTGATAATAACCTTTATCTTCAGATTTATGAAACCATTTGGAGAAAAGTTTAGGGTTAGGTCATGAAAAATACGTTAGCATCACTATTATTATCATTAACATTTTCAGCATAAAGTAAAGTCCTGAAATGGCACCCAGGACTTAAAATCCCTGTTTGCCTTATTTAGGCAAGAGAGAGAGAGAGAGAGAGAGAGAGAGAGAGAGAGAGAGAGAGAGAGAGAGAGAGAGAGAAAGCAGGTATTGATATCTTTGGGGCAAAAGAAAAATTAAAAGTATTAATTTATATGCTTGCATGCTACCCAAAATCACTCTGTTCCTGTGGTTGGTTACTGAGGTGAGAATGCTCAGATCATTTTTTCTATATAAATCAGTGGTAATACTGAATTTGGAGATACAACACGCCAAGCCTCCAACAGCAACTGTATCATACCAAAGAAGAATGATCTACTTTCAGATAGAAGGGAAAGCTGTCTGTGAAAAAGCAGTCAACTTTTTTGAGAAATTACCATAATTTTTATGTCCCAACTGTCACTGACTAAATCACTAATTCTAGTGTGCCCAAGAATCACCTGAGAATCTTGATAACATTCAGATTCTGATTCTTTGAATCTTATTTATGGCCATAATCTGCATTTCTCACAGGAAATATAATGGGAGACTGAACACTGAATTCTCAGACATAGGTCTTGCTCTTGAGAACCAGGATACAATATGAGAACTGGGTCCATCAGCAATTTGCCTTGGTTCCAGTGCCCCAAAGTGAAATTATACAAACCTACCTAGGATAGTGAGCTATAATTTTAACCTATTGGGTACACTGCCCTAAAGACTGTCCATCACTGAAATATCATTAAGTGACATATGACTATGAATCATATTTATATAATTGCAATATCATTGTAGCAGGGGGCAGGGTCCGCCAGCCTTGCATAACAGATACATACATACCTCTCAGAGAGCCTAGCAAGCTACCAAGAGTATCCCACCCACACGGCAGAGCCTGGCGAGCTACCCGTGGTGTATTCGATAGGCCAAAAACAGTAATGGGTCTCATTCTCCTGACCCTGAAAGAGCCTCCAATCATTGGGAAAGATGAGTAAGGAGAGGCTGCTAAAATTTCAGGGCTGAGTGTAATAGAGACGTTACTGGTGCCTGCTCAAGTAAATCAACGAACAACATGACAGTGATACAGTGATACAATATTGTGAAATGTGTATGCATGTTGATTCTATTTTCACATGAGTAAAGGAACATGAGATTCAGGCAGATAGGTAATTTATGTGAACTTACAAAGCTACTAACTCTCAAAGCCAAGTTGTCCAACTCTAAAGCCTGTAACTTCAGTTCCTCGACAGACCAGATCTTTTTCTCTTCCTTCCTTCCTTCCTTCCTTCCTTCCTTCCTTCCTTCCTTCCTTCCCTCCCTCCCTCCCTCCTTCCCTTCCTTCCTTCCTTCCTTCCTTCCTTCCTTCCTTCCTTCCTTCCTTCCTTCCTTCCTTCCTTCCTTCCTTCCTTCTTCCATTCTTTCTTCTTTCGTTACTCCCCTCCTTCCTTTCTTCCATTCCTTTTTTCTGTTTGTTTTGTTTTGGAGACATACCCAGCAATGCTAGGTCTTGGGCTCAGTGATCACTCTTTATGCTTTGGGGACCTTATGGGATGCTTATGATCAAACCTGGGTCAACTACGTGCAAGGCAAATGCCTTAACTGCTGCATTATCTTTCCAGCCCTCCATACCAGATTATCTACCTTCCATAATAATCTGATGGAGTAAATGCCAGCAAATACCAAAATCCAGAAATTCAAATGTCGTGAGTATGCCATTGTAAATCCACCAAGAGTTGAAGGAAACAGCTTTGATCTTCCTTGGTTTCTTGCGATGTCTTCATTCTATGTTGGCAACAAGAAGGTGGCAAATAAAAGGTTATTAAGTCAGCACCTAAATCCCTCTGAAGTGGAAAGGTTACTTTTTAGAAGATTATTACTCAATCTTCAAATCAAATATTGAGATCAAATATTGGCTCTCCATGAAGAAGAGAGAAGCTTCTCCCAAAAGAAGAAGCTGGAACTCAAAAGTGAGAAGCAATTTGGGCAGTAGCTACTGCCAGCTGCTAACAGAGCCAGGGAGCAGGGAGATTGCACATTACTGAATCTCCCCCAAGACCTCTGGACTGTTGATCAAACAGGAAATATTTGGTGGACATTAGTATTTTCACCAGCCTATTAGAGTGACTGAGTCTCAGGCTTAGGATGTTGCATGGTGGAAAAATCTAAGTGCTTTTTTAAGTTTCCAAGTAAAAGAAAAAAGCTGCAATGAACTTGAGGAGAACTCAAACGTTCGTGGCTGAGAGCTGCCTCCCCAGGCCTGACACTGGGCAGCAGTGGGCAAAGGACAGGGGAAACAGCGGAACAGGAACCGGGCTCTAGGCTGGTCGGGGGTTGGTTTATTTCTCTCTCCCCTCCAGCATAGTCCGACCTCTGCCTTTATGGGGCAGTCGTAGTCATAGTCCCGGTCATCAGAGTTCCATCATCCTAGTCTCTTCGTGGACCTCAAAGTCCTCTCCTTTGTTGTATCTTCTTCCTCATCTGGCATAGTTTCATAGTCTTCTACTTCCAGTCATCATTATCATCTGGTTCTCCTTCTGGTCCCAATGTCTCCAAAGTTCTCCTCCTCAGCTTCAACATCTCGTCATCAACTTTCTACACCCTAGTCCTCAGCATCTGGTCTTCAGTGTCTAGTCCTGACTTTTTCATTACCAACATGTAGTCCCAGTGTCTCATCTTCATCTCCTTCCCAGAGTCTAGTCCTCACTTTCTCCTTCTCAGCATCTCCTTCTTGAAGTCTAGTCCCCTCTTACAGCCAAGTTATATAGAAATCATGAAGGGTGGGGATACAAAGGTGGGGTGGAATATTACCATAACAACAAAGAGAGGTAAAGCATCTCCTTCAAGAGATTAACTCAAGGACAAAATCTCATCTGAGAGTTCAGCACTCCAGATTACTAGGAGATCCACACAAGGGCAGGATTCCATTCAAGGTATATTGATTCCATTCGAGGTGTATTTCTCCTTTTCTCAGCTAGTAATCCATTTGAACAGTCGTAATAAATGTACTTCTTATAATATTTCTAGCAATGTCATTTTGTATGAACACAGTAGGAGATATATTAAGCTTAAGGGTTGGCTTTTCCTGGGGACATCTCGCTATATATTCCAGACCATAGTCCTCAGGCCAGGTTAGTCTTTTCTAACCCCAACAGGGTCCTCATTCAGTTACTTCTTTTTTGGGTTATGACAGAGTTTGTCCGTGACTGTGCTCTTATAGCTAAGTATTATGGCACTTGGTGTGGCCCATTTTGATGCCATGGTGGCTCACAGCTTGCCCTGGGTCCATCCAGTCCCTTGTTGGGACCTTGCTCTTGGAGTGCTAGGAACTAAGAGCAACTGAGACTTAAGTAAATATGGATGCCCAAGAGTAAATATTATTTTGGAGTCAATTAATTCCCATGTTAGCATCAACTGTCTTCTTGTGTCTATACAAAAAGGACGTTGCTAAATAAACCATGCAAATGACATAAAAGGAAGAGAAAAGCAATATAGGATTATTAGTGCCTGATGGGAATTGGGTGTGCCTCAGTTGCACTTTTGTGGGAGTGGCTCAGTAAACCTTAAGATCCCTGGGGGAAGAACAAGAAAAACCCAGTGTTATCCAGCATACCTTGTTGACCATTTTTCAATTTTGACTAGTTTCATATTTATTCTTCTAAATTATTGATATAGCCTCTATGATCTACTGGGTCTGTTTTGTAGAAAGAAGAGTTTGGAAACCATTCCATTAATCTTTGTTAATTTTCCCCATAATCTTATTTTGATTTTTCTCTAGTTAACCTGTCAAATGCTAATAGGAATGAATTAAATTGTCACTCTTCTATCAAAATTCTAGAGCAGAGTCTTTTGATGTAATGCTATGTGGCATTGTATTACAGTGCTACCGAGTCTCCTCATTATTGACAAGGTATTGCTCTCTCCATATATATAATGCTTCACCTTTCAGGCATACCTATAATTGTGCTGTCTATACTCTTCTTTCCTAGAGAAGACAATCTTATCATCTATTTCTCTTTGCAAGCAGCTCATTGGGGTTTTTTTTAAAGCAAGTTTGTGATGATGATAAAAGATGAAAATGTGATACAGAAGGTGAGATGTGATGAATGGGAAGAGAGCTGAAATCTCTTTTAATTGCCTTCTCTGCCGGAAAATTATTAAAATGCAGATGCTCCGCAGTACAATTACTGCTCTCACAGACCCAGGTTCTCTATAGAAACTCTTAAGGGTGCAGGGAAAGTGGGGGTGCAGAGGGGAGTGAGGAGAGATGCTTTTTTTAAAAATTTATTTATTTTTAATTAGTGAATCACCATGAGGGTACAGTTACAGATTTATACATTTTTGTGCTCATGTTTCCCCCATACAAAGTTTGAGAACCCATCCCTTCACCAGTGCCCATTCTCCACCACCGGTACACCCAACATCCCTCCTACCCTCCCCATTCCCGTCTCCCCCCACCCCACCCTGCCACTGTGGCAGGGCATTTTCTTTTGTTCTCTCTCTCTCATTAGGTGTTGTGGTTCGCAATAGAGGTGTTGAGTGGCCACTGTGTTCAGTCTCTAGACCACATTCAGCCCGCATCACCTTTCCCCTTCATGGCCTCTGACCGCATTATATTTGGTGATCCCTTCTCTAAGTTGCCCTCTCCCCAGAATGTGAGGCCAGCTTCCAAGCCATGGAGTCAACCTCCTGGTACTTATTTCTACTATTCTTCTATTCTTGGGTGTTAGTCTCCTACTCTGTTATTCTTTATTCCACAGATGAGTGCAATCTTTCTATGTCTGTCTTTCTCTTTCTGACTCATTTCACTTAGCATGATACTTTCCATGCCGATCCACTTATACGCAAATTTCATGACCTCCTTTTTTCTAACAGCTGCATAGTATTCCATTCTATAGATGTACCAAAGTTTCTTCAACCAGTCATCTGTTCTAGGGCACTCGGGTTTTTTTCCAGATTCTGGCTATTGTAAACAGTGCTGCAATGAACATATAAGTGCAGATGTCATTTCAACTATACTTTTTAGCTTCTCTGGGATATATTCCCAGCAGTGGTATTGCTGGGTAATGGGAGCTCAATATCTAATTTTTTGAGAATCGTCCATATTGTTTTCCAAAAGGGCTGAACCAGTCCGCATTCCCACCAGCAGTGTAGAAGGGTCCCTTTCTCCCCACATCCTCGAGGAGAGATGCTTTTACTGCTCTCTGCTGAGAAGTGGATCCAGTGCTTTCACAAACACGTTTCATTTTAATACAACAAACATACTGTAATTTGCATTATTCCCATGGTACTGCTGTAGAAGATTGTACTGTGTCACTGCATCACTGTCATCCTGTTGATCATTGATTTGCTTGAGCAGGCCCAGTAATGTCTTCATTCATCCTAACCCTGAGATTTTAGCAGCCTCTCTTTACTCATCCTTCCCAGTGGTGCCGCATTCAAGACTCTTCAGGATCAGGGGAATGAGACCCATCATTGTTACTGTATTTGGCATATAAATACGCCACAGGGAGCTTGCCAGGCTCTTCCCCGTATGGGGAAGAGTAAACTGTTGGTAGCTTGCTAGTTTCTCAAGAGGGAGAACTAGACTATCAGATATTGTGCGGCTGCACTGCAGCTGCATGCTTCCTGGAGCTTGGTTTTATAGTCTCTAGATGTTGGCCACTGATGGGATTACATGGCACCAGGGTCAGTTTCTGGGTATGACTGCCTAGTTACTGGAAAATGGGGAATCTGGGTGGAGGAGGCCCAGTCCTGATCTGAGCAGCCTTGGAGATCTCGTCTCCAGGTCCCGCACACCTGAGTTCCTCTGCCGGTTCCTTCATGTGTGAGGCTCGTCCAAACATGTGGAGAGTGGCCTTGAGCATGACTGTGGCTGGGTTCCAGAGGTCTTCAACTGGAAGATTGTACTAGAAAACTTTAAACTACCAGCCAAAGATGACCTCTGATACATCTAGTTGCAAAGTGTATGATTGGGGTAGAGAGATTTTGAATCAAGCCTATGCCTGGAACATCACATAGACAAGGACTAAGGGCCATTGGTAAGGTCTTGTTGTGATGAGGACAGTCTACACTCTGGTAAGGGATCTAGGAGAAGCTGTGACTGGCCTGCATCAATATAAAGTGCCTTAATAGCACGTAATGATTCCTAAGCCAGGCCAGTTCTACCATCTGTTTTCCATCTCCTCTCTCCTAAATTTAATTTTTTTCTAACACGAAGATAATCACTAGTTTCTAGTTGCAGATTTTGTAGTTTTTTTAACTTAATTTTTTACTGTGATAATTTTGTTTTACAAGGCTGTCTGTTTTGGAGTACAACAGCAGACCTCTTTAAAATATGAATTTCCACATCACACCCATGCCCCCCCCCCAAATTCTGCCTCTACAATTTTGTCAGACTGACACCCCACCTCCATTTCCCTCCTCCTCTGAATACATTCTTCCTCTGGGCTTGGTTGAACTTGGGTAATGAACCTGGTCCTATTAACCTAAGCAAATAGCTACTTAGATGAATATGAGTTCTTGCTTGGATTTAAATTAGAGCTTTCTGTTATGAACAGGTGTTCTCTCCCTTCTTCCTGGTATATCTTAACTGACTTCTGCCAAATGCTGAAAGAAGGTTTATGTGAAAGTGTAGGAACATTTTTAATCTTAATTTGAGACATTCTTTAATCTTATGCCTCATCTCTTAAATTTATACTCCTACTGTACTTAAATATTTTAAATATCTGATGGCTTTAAATCCAAAAAGAGTAACATCCTCTGGCACATTGCACCCAATAAATTCCTAATTATAAGGAATGAGGACAGAGGTTTAAATGTATATTATCAACTCAATGGATGTCAAAAAGTCAGTTGAGATTTAATATCTTTTCATGAGTGTTAGTCATTTTAAAACAAATAATTGTTAATATATATGTATGTCATGAGATATACTGTGATAAACTGTGGGAGTACAGCTCACTAATTTTATATGTATATAAACCTATGCAACCATTACCCATAAAGTACTTAAGTGTTTTTACATTTTTGTGAATGGAGAATAAAAGTAAATGTTTGATAATGTGATCCTAAAACCAATAATAATATGATATATATGGTTTCACTTAATTCACTAGCAAGAAAAATGTACGATAATCCTATTTTTAACCTATTACTGGAGGTCATAAATATTATAGTAAAAGGAGAGAAAGTGTTCATATATGTTCAAGTATATCAATAGATAGATAATCACCAGAACGATACCTTAAAGAGCTGGCATGCATTTCTTATAGACCCCAAGTTTGATCCCTAGCATCATATGACCCCCAGGTACCTCCAGGTTTAGCCCTGTTGGCCCAGGCACCTCTGATCTAGCAGCATTATTCTCACAGGATCATTAGCTACCAGATCTGTATAACTAGGCCAAGCGTCACTGGCAATGGTTTGGAAAATTCCTTTTGAAACCTCATACGTACATACATATGTATATATGTATGTATACATATATATATATGTATATACACATCCGTGCTTCTATCTATCCATCTGTTGATATATACATCAACACAAATTTGTTTTTGTTATTTTTAATCCCCAAATGATCTGAGAAATTAACTCCTTGGGAAAAAAGGGTCTAGAATACTATTCCAGGGAGGATTGAAAGGTGAAGCATTATGCACACTGAGATGTCAATACATTGTCAATCACAAAGAGACTCAGCAGGACACTAGACGAGACACTCAGCATCACATCAGGAAGTCCCACTCTAAAAGTTCAGTGGAAGAGGGACAACTTAGCATTCCTGTTAGCATGTGTCAGGTTAACTAGTAGCTTGAGATCCTTAAGTCTTAATAACAAAACAATATGCAAACATGTTATTACATCACTGTCAACAGATAGGTGTCCCTGATTTTTTGATAGTTCTCCACTTAGTCACGAAAGACCCACCTGTGTCCCTGACCTTGGGAAGGAGTCCTAAGTAATCACCATTCCTCCAAAGAAAGGTGGGGAGTGACACTTGCATGAATTGAGTGTGACCGCCCCCAAAATACTCCCCAAGAACAACTCTACAAGCCGAGTTATCATGGAAATCCTGCTCTTTCTAGGGATTTGTGTGTGACTTTCAGTCTTACCAGGTATGATTTGATAGGTTATTTGTGGGGTTTATAACACTCAAAATTATTTTTCATATGAAAAACTTTTATTGTTTCTTTGCTCATTTCAGCTTAGGAAATGTTCAAGGAATGTTCTAATTTCAGAGAAGGGAAATCAGCAGACATCTTATATTGCTTGGTGGCGAACAGTATAATTCTATTCCTAATGTCTAACATTGTTACAAGTCACATAGATAATGAGAGCAAAGAGTATGGTATTTTCTTCTGTTATTTTATTCAGAGGCTAGAACATATAATAACATTATAATAAACATGGCATGCTGGTGTATAAAATACATATCTTTGCATATGACTGGAAATCTATGGAACTACATATTTTTTCATTTACTATTTATTGTCAGATAATTCCTAGCTACTAATGATACACATAAATATAGTGTTACCCACGGTTATACTATTTTTTTCAACTGATAATGAAGTGACTAGAAACTTTAGGCTTCTTCTCAATATTTTATTACATTTCTTTTAATACTTTTGGTCTTTCATCATTATTAATTCATTTAGTATTCATTGTGATAATACTAATCATAATAAATTTATTTCAAATTCATGTAGATGTCATATTTTATTCACTGCTATAGGATTTTCATTGTAATTTGGAACTAATTAATATACCATTAAAATAAAGTGTTATCCGCATTTTTCATTTTAAACGTAAAATGTCTAGCAGTTTGTGACATATTGCATGAGTATTCGGTGTCCCAGTGGTAACCCAGGAATCCATGTTTCATTTTTTAAGCAGTTAAGAATAAAGCAACAGAAAAAAATGTATGTGAAAAACATATTTCAGCACTTAAGTTAAAATTTCATAGTAATCTGACTCTTGGTCATTTTTAGTTAAGTTATTCACTTTATTTTTTGTAACACTCCCAGAAGCTCCTCCCAGCTCACAGATAGGATCATAGATCAGAGGACCATGTGGTGCCAGGGACAAATTCAGGCCTCCTGCCTGTTTTCATCCTCTTGAGCTATCTCTCCAGCCCCAGTTATTTTTGAAACATTTCCACTGGCTTAAGATATACAGTTCTTATTATTAGTATTTTGTATGCTTGTCCTTATATACATTGCCATAGAAGATGATTTAATCTTCTTGTTGACTTGTTGACTTGTTGACTTGTTGACAATGTATTTTAAGATAGCATTACTACCAGGAAAGAATAGAAAACACAAACTAGAAGCAGATATTGGACTGTTGGTCTTCTGCATTTCTAATAACATTTATAAGTAGAGAGAAGGTTGAAACTAATATATTAGTCTGAAAGAAGTAGTAGGTATATCTGCATTCCTTATTCACTTTTTAGGAAGAATAGATTAATGTTTCAGTCATTCAAATAGATACGTTAAAAGGAAAGAAAAAGCTCTAATTATCTTAATTGTAATGTTAAAAAAGTCTACTAATCCACTTTGGCACCCAGTGACTTCTTATAGAAATGCATCTAGACTGTGAACTGAGCTAAAATATCAGAAATCCAAAAGCTCATATAATCTTCATTCTCAGCAATGGAAAACAAATTATCAAGTAATACCTTTTCAGCAGGTTTGATTGTTGGGGGAAAATTCCAAATAATAATAGTGAGTTCTCTGTTGAAATATTGAATGTATTCAAAGTATAGAAAGAATAAGTGAAGATCATTCACCACTCAGGTGCGGGAGTGGGTGTGGGAGGGGAGTACATTGGGGTGCTTGGTGGTGGAACATGTGCACTGGTGAAGGATGGGGGTTTGATCATTATATGATTGAGACTTAAACCTGAAAGCTTTGTAACCTTTTTCACGGTGATTCAATAAAATTAAAATTTAAAAAAAAGGAAATGGCTTTTTGGGGCTTATTTTAAAATTTTTTTAGGGTGGAGCATACCCCAAGGTCTGTACCCAGAGTAAGCCAAGGCTTACCCCTGGCTCTGTGGTCAGGAACCACTCTTGGTATGCTTAGGGAGCACATACAGAGCTGGGGGCGGAACCAGGGTGCACAATGTGCAATGCAAGCACCTTGACCCCTCGTGCTATCTCTGCAGCCTCCGGCTTGAGGCTTTAAGAATAAAATGACATGGTTAGGTTCATGTTTTTAAAAATCCAACAGCACAATAGATCGGAGAATGAAATTGAGTAGAAGACAGTTTCTGGAAAACAAGTTTATAATCTTCAGAAGCTGAGGACCTAGGAACATAGAGAACAAGTCATCTTCCCAGTTTCTGTTGTCTGCCCTCCACATAAGTTTAATTTGGCTCAGAAACATCCTGAGATGCAGCGTTTGACAGACCCTTTTACCTCAGTCTGCCACAGCATCTTCCTCTCAGATGGGAAGAGGAGCTCCCTCCGTCTTGGAGGTGACATGGTGCTGCATTCCTGTCAGCCTTCACTCTGGCCTGTGTGGTGCAACTGTATCCACTCCCATTGCTTTCCCTCTGCTCCACACTAACACTGTCATGCTCTCCAGGACTTGGCATCATCACAGGCCCAGATTCAGATATACCTTTTGTGTCTGCAGCTCCTTTTCAGCCAGGCTTGTAGCTAGTCTATCTTGCCACCATCTACTTGCTTCTCTGTCCCAAATAGCTTTATTGTCAATCCTGGTTTTTCGTAACCCACTTTATGGTACTGTACAGAATTTTGTTGGAAATACTTCTCTCATTTTTTTAATTTATTTTCTCTGATTATATAAATCTAATCAAATATGTACACTAAATGGAGCAGAGAACAAGAACAGAAAAATCTTTCATGAGAACACAATTCTGATGTTTTTAAGTAGTAAGTAAGAGTTATTGCCTCAAAAGGCTGGAGCACACACTTTGCATGCAGCAGCCAAGGTTTGGCTGCTAGTATTGCATGGTACTTTGAGCACTGCTGGGAATAATTCTTGAGCGCAAGCTAGGAGCCACCTGCAACACCTCTGAAAGTGGCCCTCAAACAAATAAACAAAAGTAAGAAATAAATTACTAGCCATTTATTGAGCAAACATGAAATGTTAGTTATGTGCTACCCAACATTTTAATGTGTAGCTAATCTAAGACGTATAACTTTATCATAGGAGGATGAGGAATAAAAATTGTGTTGGATATCATTGCTTTGTCCTGCTCCCCTTGCCACTAGGAGCTTAGGTATATCAGTCACGCCCATCAAAGTGCTCCCAAGTCACTCCCATTCCTTTGTTTATCTGTAACCACTTCTACCAGTTTATCTGCTCTTCCTCTAATCAAACTGTGTTAATTTGTAAGGTCAGACCTTGCTAGGACAGTGTATTTGTATTGTAAGTTAATATTGTCTTTCTCCTCTCTTATGTCTTTTGAATGGTTTACTTTAAAACAATATCCTTTTTGTGTGGACAAAGACATTTATTAATATGCTTTGGTAACATGGGATTTAATTGGCTTCAAATATTATTCACTCCCCGGCATCTGCTTTCTCGACTTAAGCCTCAGCTGCCCTTGCTTCCTAGCACCCCCAAAAGCAGGGTCCCGACGAGGGACGGGACGGACCCAGGGCAAGTGGTGAATTATGTGCTACCCTGGCATCGAGATGGGCCTGGCCAAAGTGCCTAATGCTTAACTGTGTTAAGAGCTTGGTCATGGGCATGTCATGTCATGATCCAAAAGCAACGACGAGACTAGGACCTTGCTAGGGCTAGGAAAGACTAATCTGGCGTGAGCACTGTAGTCTGAGATCGAGGTGACCCCCGGAGAGCAATTCTATAAGCTTAATGCGTCTCTTGATGATGGCATCTGCATTTCTATGTTCATTGCAGCACTGTTTACAAAAGCCAGAATCTGGAAAAAAACAGAGTGCCCCAAAACAGATGACTGGTTAAAGAAACTCTGGTACATATACACAGTGGAATACTATATAGCTGTCAGAAAACACGAAGTCATGAAATTTGCATATAAATGGATCAACATGGAAAGTATCATGTTGAGTGAAATGAGTCAGAAAGAAAGAGACAGACATAGAAAGATTGCACTCATATGTGGAATATAATATAATTGAGAAGTGCAAGTTTGCAGTGATGCAATTCTTGGCAGATCTTTCTCTGGACTTAGTTACTAAAATACTAAAATACAGAAACCCAAAACCGTGAGGCCACTAGGTGCGGTCACTCGACCTCATGCCTCTTCATTCTCAGCAACGGAAAACAAATTGTCAAATGCTTCCTTTTCAGCAGGTCTGACTTTAGGGGGGAGACTCTCCAAACAATAATAGTGAGTTTTGTTGAAATATTGAATGCAATCAAAGTGAAAGTAAAGTGAAATTTATCAGTTACACAGGCAAGGGGGTGCTAGGGGTGGTGGGGAGGGCTAGGGGTATGGGGGGACAGGGTGGAGCAATACTGCGATTCTAGGTGGTGGAATATATGCACTGGTGAAGGGATGGGTGTTTGAGCATTGTATAACTGAGACTTAAACCTGAAAACTTTGTAACTTTCCACATGGTGACTCAATAAAAAAAATTAAAACAAGTATGTAACACCTTAAATAAAGTTCCTAGGTTAAAAAAATGTGTCTCTTGTTATGTCCATACAAAATGATTTATAATATGAATACTTATATGTTAGTCGGACAAAGAGAGGAGAAACACACCCATGGGATTCCGCTCTTGGAAGAGCGGATGTCCTGCTGAGAGAGATTCTGTCCCAGTGAAAGCATCCCCTAAGGGATAGAACTTTACCCCCTATTGATTATAACCACATCTATGCATAAGCCCCTACTGAGAGAGATTCTGTCCTAGTGAAAGCATCCCCTAAGGGATAGAACTTTACCCACTATTGATTGTAACCACACCTATGCATAAGCCCCTGCCTGCATCCCCATCCAGAGCTGGATGCGGGGGATTTAAGGGGGCTGTGAGAGGGGGCTGGGGGGGAGTGCTGTCGAATTCCAGGGCGAGTCGCAGGGCCAGAGCTGGAGAAGCTAGAAAGAGATTGAGATCCAGACAGAGATAATGAAGTAGGATGGGGGAGGAAGAAGCAGGAGGAGACTCAGGAGAATGGAGATGGGAATGGAATAAACTGCGATTGAGACCAACCATCTTGGCTCCGTTCCTTCCTTCACGTGCCTCATCATTGCCTTCAACCTCCCCTGTGTGGGGGAAGTGGCTGGAGATTACCAAACGTGGGTGGCGGGAGAGACAGCGCCACTGCCTTGTGCCCAGTGCCTGGCGCGGTGCGGTGAGGCGCTCCCTCGCCCCCCTTTTCTTTTTATTTTTGTGTTTTACACAAATTGGATGAATAATAAAATAATGATGGAGAACTGTCTTGTTTCAACCTTTTCCTGGTATCATGCATCACACGAATCATGAAATCTCATTGATCGTCGATTTCTCGAGCGGGCTCAGTAACCTCTCCATTCGTCCTAACCCTGAGATTTTAGAAGACTCTCTCCACTCGGCCTTCCAATGATGCCGCATTGGAGGCTCTTTCAGGGTCAGGGGAATAAGATCCACCTGTTACTTGCTTTAGCATATGAATACACTATAGGAAGCTTGCTAGGCTGTCCCATGTGGGCAGAAAACTCTCAGTTGCTTGCCAGTTTCTCCCAGAGGGAGAAGTAGGTTGTAAGATATCGCTTCTGGGAGCTTGCTTTTAAGTCTCTGGATGTTGGCCATTGATGGAATTACACACACTTGGGGTCCTCTGCTGGTTCCTTCATGCGTGAGGCTTGTCCGAACATGTGGAGAGGGGCCTTGGGCATGGCTGTGGCTAGGTTCCGGTGGTCTTCAGCCGACTTAGTCTAAGTCGGACTTAGTTCCAACTTCGGACTTAGTTCTTCCTGGTATAACTAAACAAAATCTAAGAGTTGATTTTTTTATATTTATAAACCTCTGACCTATTCCCTGCCACCTTTATTTATTTTTTCACTGAATCACCATTAGCCACAGTGACAAAGCTTTCAAGTTTGAGTTTCAGTCATACAATGATTGAACACCCATCCTTCCACCAGTATACATTTTCCTCCACCAATGTCCCCTGTATCCCTCCTCCTACCCCTCCCTCTGCCTCTATGGTAGACAATTTCCTTCTTACCCTCTCTCTACTTATGGGTATGATGGTTTGCAATACAGAGCTTGAGAGACCATCATGTTTGGTCCTTTGTCAACTTCCAGAATACATCTGCATTCCCAAGAAATCCCTCCAACCATTGTTGACTTAGTGATCCCTTCTCTATTCCAGCTGCCCTCTCCCCCAGCCCATAAGGCAGGCTTCCAACCATGGAACAATTTTCCTGGCCTTTGTCTCTACCAGCCTTAGGTGTTAGTCGCATATTATGATACTTCATATTTCACAAATGAGTGCAGTCCTTCTATGTCTGTCCCTCTCTTTCTGACTCATTTCACTTAGCCTGATACTTTCCATGACCATGCACTTATAAGCAAATTTCATGACTTCATCTTTCCTAACAGCTACATTGTATTCCATTGTGTAGAAGTCTCTTTAACCAGTCCTTGGTTCTCGGGCTCTCGAGTTGTTTCCAGATTCTGGCTATTGTGAACAGTGCTGCAATGAACATACAGGTTCAGATGTCATTTCTCCTGTGCTTTTTTGCACCCTCAGGATATATTCCCAGAAGTGGTATTGCTGGGTCAAATGGGAGCTCAATTTCTAGTTTTTTGAGAAACATGCCTATTGTTTTCCAAATGGCTGGACTAGTTGGCATTCTCACCAACAATGAAGGAGTCCCTTTCTCCCCACATCCACACCAACACCAGTTGCTTTTGTTCTTTGGGATGTGTGCTAGTCCCTATGGTGTGCGTTATATTTCTGTTGTTTTTATCTGCATTTCCCTAATGGCTACTGATGAAGGGCATTTTTTCATGTGCCTATTGGCCATTCAAATTTCTTCTTTGAGAAAGTGTCTGTTCATTTCATTACCCCATTTTCTGATGGGATTGGATTTTTTTTTTGTAGAGTTCCTTGGACTGGAGCTATAGCACAGCGTGTAGGGCACTTGCCTTGCACGTGGCGACCTGGGTTCGATTCTTCCACCCCTCTCGGAGAGCCCAGCAAGCCATCGAGAGTATCCCACCTGCATGGCAGAGCCTGGCAAGCTCCTCGCGGCATATTCAATACGCCAAAAATAGTAACCACAAGCCCCACAATGGAGACGTTACTGGTTCCCACTTGAGCAAATCGATGAACAATGGTACGACAGTGCTACAGTGCTACAGCGTTCAACCAGTGCCTTTTATATCCTTGATATTAACCCCTTATCAGAAGGGCATTGGGTGAATATCCTTTCCCATTCCAAAGGCTGCCTTTGTATCCTCATCACTATTTCTTTTGAGGTGCAAAGGACTCTTAGTTTCCTATAGTCCCATTTGTTTATCTCTGCTTCCACTTGCTTGGTCAGTGGCATTTCCTCTTTGAAGATACCTTTGGACCCCTGCCACCTTAAATTCACCTTCTGAGACTTCATTGACAGCAGGTATTCAGTGTTGGATTCATGTTACTCTATAGGCAAATTCATTTAACTGATGTCTTGAGTGACATCATCAAGCATTTTAATCTTTCATGGTAAGTGCAGTGCAATTTAACCAGTAATTCAAATAATTATGTTTTCAAAATAATGACAAATGAGTACATTGCTTTTTTTAAAAAAAAAATCTGTCTAATTATTAGAGGGCAAATTAATTAGTTGCAAAATAGGTGATTATGAGAATGAAAAAAAAAAGCTGTTGAAAGCACATGGCCCCTTCCTGAAAGGTTAATTTTTAAAACTCATAAAGTAGCTCATGATTTTGGAATTGCATTCTTTATTATTTTAATTTCACATAAAATGACATATGAATTAAAATTATCATTTAATAAGAAACTAAAGCTTATGTTGAACAGTTTCATTAACTTTAGAAATACATTAGTTCCTAATGAAAAACACTACAATTTTAATTTTGTTTATTTTTTTAGTGTTGTGGATGGATTTAGGAAAAAGGAAAATGATGCAGCAGTTACAATTCAGAGTTGGTTCAAAGGATGTCGAGTCCGTGCATATATCAGGTACACTGACTTTGTTGTGTTACCTATCATCAAAAGACACACATCTCCTTATGTGTGAAATTTACTCATATAGTTCTCATTTCATAGAATCCATTACTTGTAAAGTTAACAAATTATGTGATGTCCTCTTTTAGAGATAAAACACTATTGAGTCATCTTGTCTTTTATGAGAAAAATTAAATTATGTTTACCATTTTTCTCTATTTTGAAAAGTTCTCTATCCTTGATCCAACTCTTGCCTTCAAATTCTCTAGGAGGGGTCAAGTGTCTGGGCTTGTAATTTTTGCAATGTCTTCCTTCACTTTTAAGAAGGCAAAGGCAAAATAACCAAATGCAAAGGAAGCAATTACAATCCTCTTCCACTTGTTGGTAGTTTGAAGCAAGACTTGTAGGAACATGCCATTGGGTTACAGAGACTAGATTTTACTGTCCCCACTTTCCCCTCAAGCTTCTGTGAGACTCTTTTAATGTTAAAAGCAATTTCTCTGGAGGAGGTGGAGGAAGACTACAAGCAGCATGCAATAATACCCTGAGGTGAGCTAGGAATACCTGGGTATGTGCTGATCAGGAAGAGCTCAGAGCAGTATAAGAGAATTCATGTCCAGTGGTAAAACTTCTCTTCTTGAAGCATAGCTGTGGAGTGTTATAATCTGTATGATTCCAACTTGGGGAGACAAAGTCCTCTTTGTCCGGATCCCCAAATTCTGGTGGGAGAAACATGGATGATGGAGTTTCCTCACGATTTCCCCACAGTTACCACCACTGAGCAGTTTCTGGACACCAGTGGAAATCTTATAGTCCAGCTGGGCAGATTCTTGGGTTTCCCAGGGTTCACCTCCCCCGACCCCCCCTACTCTCCTCACAGGTAACTCCCGCCCTCTGCAATCATACACATCCTTAAATTCTGCCCAGTCAGCTTCAAATTGAAGGTTCCATATTACCCTTTTCTCATGTCCAACTAAGTCACCGGAGAGGCTCATGGAATGCTGAGAAATAGTTCACTTCCTCCATTACAGGTCAATTATGTACTGGTAAAGGACATGGTAGTCCATTCACCGGGCTTCCAGATGGATAGGACCCAGTGGGAGGAAAGGACACATGGGCACCAGGCTCTCTGGGCACCTATTCTCTCAGAGTTCCCTGTGCTCCCTAATCCAGAACCCGTCTTTTTTGTTTTCCATGGAGCTTCATCACATAGGCAAGATTGACTTGATATACCTAGAACTCCAACTCCAGCTCCCTCCTTTCCCCATAGGTCTGGGGTGAGGCTGTAACCTCCAAATTCCACTTGATGACCCCACTAGCAAATTCCTAAGCACTGTCCTGAGTCTCTTTATTAGCCTTTTGTGGCTAATAAAGAGAAGATGCCTTTTTTGATCTCCAAGGAAATTGAAAGGGTTTTAGGAGCTCTGTGCTAAAACGAGGATAAGGATATATTTATTATAAGCCACAGTGTTGAACTGAGACATATAAGCATGAAAACTTAAATGATTGGCCTCAATCATTATTTCTAATTACAATGACATGTATGGATAGGCCAGCTTATTCCTCAGCATGTCATCTTCACCTACTTTATTCTTGTAACATTAAAAAAATATGTGCCTGGAGTTGGGACTCTTGAGCCATGCTACTGGGGCCCCTGCTCACTTCCTGTGATGCTCAACCAGCTCTCCCATACTTCCTTGCAAGGGCTCCATGGATGCAGTGTTGTGATAACCCAGTAATTTTGACAATCACAAGAATTGCCCCAGCAGTGAATATATCCCAGAGAGGCAAAAAAGTACAATCGAAACAACATCTGCACATGTATGTTCATCGCAGCACTGTTTACAATAGCCAGAATCTGGAAAAAACCCGAATGCCCCAGAACGGATGACTGGTTGAGGAAACTTTGGTACATCTATACAATGGAATACTATGCAGCTGTTAGAAAAAAGGAGGTCAAGAATTTTGTAGTCAAGTGGATGGGCATGAAAAGTTTCATGCTGAGTGAAATGAGTCAGAAAGAGAGAGACAGACATAGAAAGATTGCACTCATCTATGGTATATAGAATAACAGAGTGGGAGACTAACACCCAAGAACTGTAGAAATAAGTACCAGGAGGTTGACTCCATGGCTTCGAGGCTGGCCTCACGTTCCGGGGAAAGGTCAACTCAGAGAAGCGATCACCAACTACATTGTAGTCGAAGGCCATGTGGGGGAAGGGAGTTGCGGGCTGAATGAGGGCTAGAGACTGAGCACAGCGGCCACTCAACACCTTTATTGCAAACCACAACAGCTAATTAGAGAGAGAAAACAGAAGGGAATGCCTTGCCACAGTGGCAGGGTGGGGTGGGGGGGAGATGGGATTGGGGAGGGTGGGAGGGACACTGGGTTTACGGGTGGTGGAGAATGGGCACTGGTGAAGGGATGGGTTCCAAACTTTGTATGAGGGAAGTATAAGCACAAAAGTGTATAAATCTGTAACTGTACCCTCACGGTGATTCTCTAATTAAAAATAAATAAATTTAAAAAAAAAAAAAAAAGAATTGCCCCAGCAGTGCTTGGGGCCCTCCAGAGTATGGTTGGTTATATTTTGGGTCATGTGTTCCCAGAAATCAAACCATGGTTGTGTGCATGTGCCCTTAATCCCTGTGCAATATCCCTGACCCCCAGAAATATTTTGGAAAAGTAACTGTCATTTTAAAAATGTTTAATCCTAAACCCCAAGGGAATATTGAAGTTATAACATAATAAATATAGTATACAAAAACCTCATGTTTTTAATTAATTTATGTATTTTCCTCTAGGAACAATTAATTATTTCCTCTAGGAACAATTAATTATATAATTAATTATATAATAGAATGACAAAGTTCACAGAAACTTGGCTTTGAATTTGATTTCTGGAATTATAGAAAGGTCTATTCCAACCAGAAATTTAAGCAACTATCCTTATTTCATTAAAAAAAGGATTTTTTTGAGATTCAATGGCTTACAGTGCTATTAACTTTTCTCATGCACTTAATTCTAACACCACAGCCATCACTAATGCAACCCACTCCCTATAATTCTAAGACCACACCCATTACCCACTGCAACCCACTCCCCTTCCTACACCTGTTTCCCTAAAACCCCCTTCACCTCCAAATGAATTGATTTGGATCAATTCTCCCATTATGTTGCCTTTGTCCCTACCTCACTGTGCATCTTTCAGCCCTATCTGTGAGAGAGATCATTCTATATCTATCCCTTTTTTCTGACTCACTTCACTCAGCATGATATTCTGTAGTTCCACCATGTTGCCACAAATTGCATGATTTTTTTTCTTTCTTAGAGCTGCATGTATTTCATTGTGTGTGTGTCTGTGTGTGTGTGTGTGTGTCTGACAATTCCCTATCACTCATCTTTAGTTGAGCATTTGGGTTGTTTCCATATTGTGGCTATTGTAATAAGTGTGGCAACAAATATAGGTATGCATATATCTTTTTAAATTATTTTTTGTGTGTTTTGGGGTTAGATGCCAAGAAGGCAACTACCCTTATTTCAAATAAATCATACTAATATGCATGTTTCTCACACAGGTATTTACACAAAATGGTAACAATTATTCAGAAATGGTGGAGAGGTTACTTAAGCAGACAAGCATATCAAATAAAAGTAAAGGTAAATATTTTTAATGTATTTAGTGATCATTAGAATCATACAATATATAATGTCATTTATTCAATAATATTCTTATATGGTTTTAAAGTTAATTGACAAGTATATGCGGAAAAAAATGGCTTAATTGCTAGTATGAGATCTCTCTCTTTTGGGAAGCCTTTCCAAAGCTTAACTATGCCAGATATTCTTTCATTAAAGTACGTTTCACAGTGTGTATTTTATGTTTGCATTTATTTGCTCAATGGGGGACTTTCAGATGGTTTCCAGTTTTGCATCTCCAGCATTCAGATCAGTGTTTTTTAGCGAACAGGTCACAGACCAGTGCTGGTGCACAAGTGTAAGCAACCGGTGTACCACCTTGGCTATAACTGCTGTTCTGTAGGTTGATTCTCAGGACAGGTGCTAGTACACGGGTTAAAAAAAAGATTAAAGGATGCTGATTCAGACTAATTCCTAACATGGTCCATATATGGTCAAGAAACATTGTTTAAATTGGAAGTACCAAAAATTCTTGAAAATATAAAAGGAAGCCAGTTTCTCTGTGTCACTTACCATTCTCATTATCACGGACTAGAGGGAAATGGGAAAGTTTGGTTCTGAAGAAGTGCAGCCTGCACTGATCTTCCGTATCATGGACTTGGCAGACATATATGATAATATTCCAATTCCTGCTAGAGTCAGGAATGTGAGGAGGCTCAGAGCAAGTCAATTTGGGTTGTATGGTTGATGCCAGCAGGTCAATGTATATCTGTGGGGCGAGTGCATCAGCTGCTTGATGGTGCCTTCAGGCTTCTGATACCCCCAGATTGCCGGCTGTTCCTTTGGCCAGACCCCAACAACTTGGGGTCAAATTTACCAAGAAATTAAATGACCAAAAGGTTTGTGGGAGTCACACCTACAAACCAACTCCAGCTCAGCAAGAAGGAAAGTGTATCCTTAGGCACATACAAGGAGGCTGGGGCTACGTAGGGGGTGGAGTGTTGGGGGATGGTGGTGGGGAAATGGGGATCATTGGTGGTAGTAAATGTACACTGGTTGAGGAATGGGTGCTGGATCATTGTATGACTGAAACCGAATTATGAACAGCTTTGTAATGGTCTATCTCATGAATATTCAATTAAAATAAAAAAATAATGGTTCATGCCTCATTCATTCAGCTTAATCAATGGCTGAATAAATAGCAGTACTCCTACATATGCCAAAAACAATAACAAGTCTCACAATGGAGACGTTACTGATGCCTGCTTGAGCAGAATCGATGAACAATGGGACAACAGTGCTACAACAGTGCAGTGCTACTCCTACGTTAAAAAATAAAGTAAAATAAAAAGTAAAAAGAGGAGGGGCTGGAGCAATAGCACAGCGGGTAGGGCATTTGCCTTGCACGTGGCCGACCGGGGTTCGACCCCCAGCATCCCATATGGTCCCCCAAGCACTGCCAGGAGTAATTCCTGAGTGCAAAGCCAGGAGTAACCCCTGAGCATTGCTGTGTGTGACCCAAAAAGCAAAAAAAAAAAAGAAAGTAAAAAGAGGAGGCTGCCCAAAAGAAGAGAGAGAGTATGGGGGAAATGGTCTGCCATAGAGGTAGGGGGAGGGTTGGGAAAGGGGATGGGATACTGGATACTGGGAACATTGGTAGTGGAAAATATGCACTGATGGAGGGATGGGTGTTTGATCACTATATGACTGAAACTCAAATATGAAAGCATTGTAACTGTATCTCACAGTGATTCAATTAAAAAAAAAGAGGAGGTTGCTAGTCATCAGCCTACCTCATTAATTTCCTGATTTATTACTGTTTTCTCTAATTGTTTATATTTATTCTTCATTTATTATTGCTTAGTTGTGTACTAGAAAAATGCAGAGAAGGAGAAAGGAACAATAAATATATAACTAGATAACTAAATAATAAAAATTTATCTAAACTATGTATCATTTGGATAACTAAATTTGATAACTAAACTTATATATCATAACTAAGACAATAACTAACTCATAAGAATAAATAGCTAAATGATAAGAACTCACCTTTTGAAGTCCATCAGAAGAGGGAAAGACAAAGAATGAACTATCTCATCTGTGGGGTGTAAAGAAACATAGTAGGGATACAACAAAGACCCAAAGCAACAGACACTGAGCACTTGTATTATATAGGAAGCTGGCACAGAGGAGGGAAAATGAGGATTCAAGTGAGTAGCAGACACTGGGACAGTGATAGAGGGAAGTGGACACTCTGGAGAAGTTTGTAGTGAGAAGTTGTGTTGTGCGTGAAATCCTATCATTAAGAGTATTGTAAACCACAGTACCTGAAATAATTTTTTTAAAAAATCTACTTTCAGTGAGATTATTCATTTATTTATTTTTGTATTCTGGCCACCCATAGTGGCGCCCAAGACTTATTCCAGGCTCTGTGCTAAGGGATCAGTACTAGCAGAGCTCGAGGACCACATAGGGTGCTTGGGATAAAACCTGGATTGGTCACTTGCAAGGCAAGGGTCCTGCTCGCCGTAATACTTTTCCAGTCCCCTCAGTGAGATAATATTTAAATATTAATAAAATATAGGGACTACTTAGAGAAAGAATGAAGTATTTTAGAATTAATGAACTAAAGTATTCAACTATAATATAAGCACGAACCATGAAAGTATATGATCTCTCTTATTCCTAGATATTCCTAGATATTCCTAGATATCTCTCTTATTCCTGTGTTATTCCTTTGAGGAATGTACAATTATTTTGTTATATTTTATTAGGTCACCATGACCTACAACATGGACTGGAGTGATACCACAGCGGGTAGGGCATTTGCCTTGCACACAGCCTACCCGGGTTTGATTCCTCCATCCCTCTCGGAGAGCCCAGCAAGCTACTGAGAGTATCCCGCCCACATGGCAGAGCCTGGCAAGCTACGTGTGGCATATTCGATATGCCAAAAACAGTAACAAGTCTCACAATGGAGACGTTACTGGTGCCCGCTTGAGCAAGTCGATGAACAATGGGACAACAGTGCAGTGCAGTGCAGACCTACAACATTGTTCATAATAGAATTTCAGGTGTACAATGTTCTAACATCACTCCTAACACCAGTGTGAACTTCCCCCCGACAACGTACAAATTTTTGTTATCTTAAGGTAAACTTACATTAACATCATTTCTTTCTTGCCCAGGTTTTCCCCTCAATATCATTACTCTTTTCGTTCATTTTCTGTCTTTGACTGTAACCATTCATGAAAATGTTCTTCCACACAGTTCAGCCAAATTGTAAAGAAAATCACTGGGATCTCTGTAGAGGAATCTATCTTAGTAGTATCCTCCTCACTATTTCTTTTGAGGTGCAGAGGCTATTTAGTTTCTGATAGTCCCATTTGTTATCTCTGCTTCCACTTGCTTGGTCAGTGGCATTTCATCCTTGAAGATACCTTTAGCTTCAGTGTCATGAGGGTTTTGCCAACCTTTTCATCAGTGTACTTTATGGATTCTGGTCTGATGTTGAGATCTTTAATCTATTTTGATCTGACTTTTGTGCATGGTGTTAGGTAGAAGTCTGAGCCCAATTTTTTGCATCTAACTGTCCAGTTTTGCCAGCACCATTTGTTAAAGAGGCTTTCCTTGCTCGGCTTTATATTTCTCAATCTCTTATCAAAGATTAGATGATCATATATTTGATGGTGTGTGTAAGGATATTTAACCCTAATCCAGTGGTCTGCAGATATGCCTTTGTTCCAATATCATGCTGTTTTTATTATTACCATTTTGTAGTACAATTTGAGGTTGGGGAAGGTAATGCCTCCCATCTTTTTCCCCCAAGAATTGCTTTAGCTATTTGTGGGGGCTTATAATTCCATATGAATTTCTTTTGCCCGCACACCTGGCTGTCTTCCCCAGGGCCCCTCAAAGAGAGTGGGCTTCAGTTTCCCTCCCCACCCTGAGCAGAGCTCCCGTGGCCAAAGACCTCCGGAGCCTAGACACAGCCATGCTGAAGGCCCCTCTCCACATGTTCGGATGAGCCTCACGCATGAAGGTACTGACAGAGGAACCCAAGTGTGTGGGACCCAGGACTGAGACCTCCAAGCCTGCTCAAATCAGGACTGGGGCTCTTCCACCTAGATTTCCCATTTTCCAGTAGCTAGGCGGTCACACCCAGGGACTGCCCCCGGCACCATGTAATCCCACCAACAGCCAACATCCAGAGACTTAAAACCAAGCTCCCAGACAGCGCAGGGGCCGCGGTTTTCCTGAGCGCAAAAGGGAGACGCCGATCCAGCCAAAACAGGACGTGAGCGCGCTTGCGGGAGTCCCCAGGGGGCGGGGGCGGTGACCCCCGCCCACCGCAGTTAGATACTTAAACCCACCTCCCCCACGTGTGCTTCCTTTTGGACCCGGCTGTGGAGCGAGCACGATGGAGGGGCCCGAGGGAGCGCCCTCGGACCCCAAGCAGCCCACTGAACTAATTCCGGCATGGGACCAGAGACCCCACGGCGTGCTGAAGCAGTGGGACCCGGGCATCCCCCAATTCTTTTAACCTGTCTCTCTCTCAACTCCTCCCTCCTGAGCACAGCGCAGGGGCCGCGGTTTTCCTGAGCGCAAAAGGGAGACGCCGAGCCTCTCTCTAGGTTTCTCCATCTTATGAGCACCATAAAAGGGTAAAAGTTTGTAGTGATGTTATTTCTGGTTGTACTTTCCCTGGACTTTATACAGAAACCCAAAACCGCGCGGCCGCTGCTGCGGCCGCGCGACTTAATGTCATCTTAGTATGAGCAATATGTAATGGTTCCTTTCTAATGGGGCGGACTTTTGTGGGAGATCCTAATAGTAAGTCTGTTTTTGAAATATTGAAGGCAATCAAAGTGGTAGCCATCTCACTAGACTGAACTAAGCTATATCCCCACGCCGGTTGAGAAGAAATTTTCTTCTTTCTCGGGAAGAAACGCGGTGTGTCATCAACTACAGTGTGATGTCCATTAAGCAAGCAGATCTGGTGGCGTGGGAATGGGATATAAGGGGAAAAATTATGTACAAGGAACAGCGGGACGCTGGTGGAATCTCGAGCCGGAGCCGATACCAGCGCAAGACCTTCGGGTCCAGAGACTGCTTGGAGACACTCTACTAGTCTATCAACTAAGCCAGAGCCCCATGCCTGCTGATGACGGGAAATAACCATCCTTTTCGGTTTTTTTTCCCTTGTCAGGCAGCGTGGCGATTACTAAAACAGGCGTGAACTCGGTGGCGCGGGGCAAGGGGGAAAAAGAAAAACTATGTAACAAACAGCGGGACTTAATATCTCTATATTCTTAGCAATGGAGAACTATCAAATGCCTCCTTGGCAATAGGACTGCTTTTCTTTTTTGGGGGAAACCCCAACAACGGTAGTGAGTTGTGTATCGAAACATGGAATGTAATCGAAATAAGGCGTAAACGAAGTGAAACATATCATGTGCAAGGGTTGGGACTGGGGAGGTGGGAGGGGGCGGCAGGTATACTGGGGGGGTTGGTGATGGAAGATGGGCACTGGTGAAGTGAAGGGTGTTTGAGAATTGTATAACCGACATAATCCTGAGAACTATGTAACCCTCCACATGGTGATTCAATAAAATTAAAAAAAAAAATTAAAAAAAAAAAAAAAACCAAGCTCCCAGAATCGTGAGGCCACTTCACGGCCACACAACATCTTATAGCCTAGCTCTCCCTCTGGGAGAACCTGGCAAGCTACTGAGAGTTTTCTGCCCACATGGGAGAGCCTTGCAAACTCCCCATGGTGTATTCATATGCCAAAACCAGTAACAATGATGGGTCTCATTCCCCTGACCCTGAAAGAGCCTCCAATGTGACATTGTTGGGAAGGACAAGTAAAGAGAGGCTTCTAAAATCTCAGGGCTAGGACGAATGGAGATGTTACTGAGACCGAAATTCAATGATCAAAAGGATGATGATGATGATGATGATGAATTTCAGGAGTGTTTGATCAATTTCTTTGAAGAATATAATGGGTATCCTTATAGGGATTGCATTGAATTTGTATAAGGCTTTGGGGAGTATTGCCATGTTGCCAATGTTAATTCTGCCAATCTATGAGCAAGGAATGTGTTTCCATTTCCCCGTGTCATCTTTTATTTCTTGAAATAGTGTTTTATAGTTTTTTTTGTACAGGTCCTTTACCTCCTTAGTCAAGCTGATTCAGAGTTACTTGATTATCTGAGGCATGATTCTGCATGGGATTTTCTTTTTCCTATCACATTCTTATCTCATTATTTGCATATATGAAAGCTATGGACTTTTGGGTATTGATTTTATAACCTGCCACTTCATTATACTAGTCTGTTTTTTCTAGGATCTTCTTGGTAGATACTTTAAGATTCTCTTAGTACAGTGTTATGTTATCTGCCAATAGTGAGAGCTTGATTTCTTCCTTTCCTATCTGGATGCCCTTAATATATTTTTCTTCCCTAACTCTATGGCAAGTACTTCAGTACTATATTGAATAGACGTGACTTTGTATCGTCTCTTGTTTCTGATCTTAGAAGGAAGTCTTTCCGTTTTTCCCCATTGAGAATAATGCTTTCCAAGGGGCTTGTGCTAGATGGCTTGACTATACTGAGAAAAGTGCCTTCGATTTTCATTTTGCTGAGAGTTTTCATCATAAACGGGCACTTGATCTTGTCAAATGCTTTCTTCGCATCTATTGATAATATCATATGGCTTTTATATTTTCTTTTATTGATATAATGTATTATGTTAATTGACTTGCAAATGTTAAACCATCTTTGCATCGCCAGGATGAATCCCACTTGGTCATGAGTTATTGGATTCTATTTGCTAATATTTTGTTAAGGATCTTTGCATCCGTGTTCATCGGGAATATTGGCCTATAATTTTCTTTTTCTGTGGTGTCCCTGTCTGCTTTTGGTATTAGGGTGATATGTGCCTCATAGAAACTGTTTGGTGGTATTTCCATGTCTTCAATTTCCTTGAAAAGCTTGAAAAGGACTGGTCTCCTTTAAATGTTTGAAAGAATTCACTAGTGAATGAATCATTTAGACCTGGGCTTTTGTTTTGGGGAAGATTTTTTATTACTGTTTTAATTTCCTTGATAGTGATAGTCTATTCAGGTATTCCAGATCTTCTCGATTTAACCTTTGCAGGTTACAGGAATCCAGGAATTTATCCATTTCTTCTAGGTTGTCTTGTTTCATGGCATATACTTATCTCCTATGATCTTTTGAATTTCTTTGGATTCTGTTGTGATGTCCCCATTTATTTTATTTTATTTTATTTTATTGCTTTTGGGGTCACACCTGGCAATGCTCAGGGTACTGTGCTCTGGAATCACTCCTGGCAGTGCTGGGGGACCATATGGGATTCCAGGTATTGAAACCAGATTGGCTACGTGCAAGATAAACTTTCTACCTCCCCCACTTTTCATTTTTGATTCAGTTTATTAGAGTTCTCTCTCCTCTCTCTTTCTCTCTCTCTTTTTCTTTGTGAGTCTTGCTAGTGGTTTAGCAATCTTGCTTATTTTTTCAAACCAGCTCTTGGCTTCTTTGATCTTTTCGATTGCTTTTGGGGAATTCAGTCCATTGATTTCTGCTGTTAAATTTTATTATTTCTTTCATCCTGCCTGGCTTGGTTTCCTTTTGTTGGTATTTTCTAAGACCATAAGCTGTGAAGTCAAGTTATTTATGTGTGCCCTTTCTTCCTTCCTGATAAACGCTTGCAGAGCTATAAATTTTCCCCTTAACACTGCTTTAGCTGTGTCCCACAAGTACTTGTAGCTCGTATTTTCATTCGCATTTGTTTCCAGGAATCTTTTAATTTCTTCCTTGATTTCCTCTCTAATCCGCTATTTATTCAACATTGAGCTGTTTAATTTTCAGGTGTTTGATTTGATTCTTTGTTTGTGTGTGTGATTAACTTCTATCTTCAGTGCATCGTAGTCTGAAAAGATAGTTGATATACAATTTCTATCTTCCTGATTTTATTGGGATATAGTTTGTGTCCCAGCAAATGGTCTATCCTGGAAATTGTTCCATATGCACTGGAAAATAATGTATAAATGGTTTTCAGAGGGATAAAAGGCACTGTATGCATCTATTAGCCCTCTCTCTTCCATTTCTTCCTTCAGAGCCAGTACTTTCTTGCTGAGTTTTAGTTTTGTTTATCTATCAAGAGGTGATAAGGTAGTGTAGAAGACTTCAACTACTATTTTGTTGCTACCAGTGTACTCTTTGAAGTATATTAGCAGTTGTTTTAAGTATTTTGCTGGCCCCTCATATTAGTGACACTTTTATTTGTAGCTTTTGTATTTCTGCTCTCATTTTTTCCTGTATTTTATTGGCTATCAGTTCCACTGTTTCTTTCATATCCTCCTTTACTTTACTGGATGTCTGTTCCACCATTTCTTTTAGCTTATTGAACATCCTCAGCATTTCATCTCTGAATTCTTTATCGGAGTGATTGTATTTGTGAATATTCCCTGTTGAGGCTTCTGGGCTCTTTTCTTCATCCACTCGTCATGGTGGGTATCTGTGCTGTGTCTTCATGTTGCTGTAGTAGCATTTTTCTATCAGTGTCCCCCTCTTGCTGCGAGGGAGGATTCTGGATGAGCGTGGTCAATGGTGGTCTCCTTTTTCCCTTCAAGAATACTGACTTCCTCTTTGGTGCTCCTGTGTGACTCATGTGGGGGTCGATAGTGCAGCTTCAGGGGATATGTTTTTTTTTTTTTACATTAAGCTTGTTCAGATTCTTGTGTTCACCATTATTTTGTTAAGTTAGGGGATTATTTTGATTAGAGTAGGCTACTGGAGTATTGGCCTAATGTGTTTGGAATAGCCACACTCTCCTCGTAAGAATTAGATAAGGGAGGTTAAGGTATGAGTCAAAGTGCTATGAAAGAGGAAAATAACTGCAGCCGTGTGAGTGGTCACTGCCCCAGAGGCTACACCCCCACCACAGCTGTACCTGTGGGGGAGGGGCTTGCGTTGGTGCAGTCCTAGGTTGGAGTTCTACTTCCAATGCACTTCTAAAACCGGAGTCCCCTCTGGCCTAGGTGCTCATGAGGGCACCTTAGCTGAGAAGGGGTCTTCCAGTTCACTGTGGCATCTTGCTCAACTCGCTGCTCAGGAGGCCATGGCACTATTGTTTTTTCTTATAAGGAGATATTTCAAGATTTCAAGATATTTCAATGTCTTCCTCATTTAACTTTTCATTACTAGGTTTAGCATTCAGTGATGGTTTTGCACTAGAATAAATTGTTATTAAATGTGTCAAGCAGTGGTTCCTAATCCCATCATTTCTACTTTCACTTGATAACATTTTACTGTAAGGAAGAGCTTTTTCCTCTTTACATCACTCATTAATATATTCACTTATTTTTTTTTTGTTGGTGTTAATTCATAGATTCTTACTTTATTCAATGGTTCATGTCTGTAATTCATTACCATGCTGATTGGTTTGGTGTTCACACTGTTCAAGATTTGCTGATCTGAAACTCCTGGCTACTCCCAGCTCTGTGCTCAGGGTTATTCCTGGAGGTACTGAAGAGACTATGTTGTACCAAAGATCCAGGTAGGGTCAGCTACATACAAGGGAGCACCGAGCCCCCTGTGATATTTCTCAGCTACTTGATATTAGTCTGGGAAGCTGGAAACTGTTTCAGAAAAGTTCTGCTTCCTAGTTTATGTTTCCCTTTGTGCCCAACACAAGAGCACCCAGTGCCTAACATAAGTTCTCATACATAGCAAAAGATCTCAACAATTTTCAAAAGATATGAAAATAACTACCACTTGCTGATTGACTGGCATGACGAAAATATTGCCAGATTTGAAAGCCACTGATTCAGTATGCTTGTCTTTGGAAAGTTGTCTAGACAGATCACAAAATGAGTGACAATATTTCCTGGTAGGAAGTGAACTGAGAACCTGAGCAGGGGAAAAAGAGCAGGAAAGAGACTTTTTTTAGCTACAAGCTCTTTGGTTGCTTCTGAATTTTTAAACAATGTGAATGCATTGACTATTAAATCAATTCATTAAAAAGAGAAGTTCATTTCAAAGGTACTCCCCCCCAAACACACAAGGATAGTTGATTGAGCAGATGAGGAGTTAATGTTGCCTTCAGAGGTCAAAGAAAGGAGGCTTAGCTGACCTCTGGCTATTATAGGTCAAGAAGGAACAGAGGGAAAGGTCTGTCAATTAGGAGCAGCAAGAAGAATGCTTTGGGATTGGCGGCGCAGGTCGTGGAGCAGGATGCCATGGGAAGCACAAAAGAATGTTGACTTTAAGGCTCAGGGTAGGAGAAAAAGAAAAATGTTGGTAGGGAGTTGAGAGTGGCTTTTGGTAAATTGTTTCCAACATATTTGTCAGAATTTATTTCTTAGTCACATTTCTTACATTCGTTGTTTCAACCTGTACCAGCCATAGTGTATGGAGAGGAGAAAAAGCAGGTAATGCCTGCATTTTCTCATGAAGAAATGGAGGAGAAGATGCCTGTGAAATGGGAAAGTTAAATGAATGTGTCCAACCTCCTCAGATCCTGATCCGATCAATCTCCGCCCAGTGAAGAAGAGCTTCTCTGGGGCCACAGTGCTCCCCTCCCATAGTGTTCCTCCGCTGTATCCCTCCGCTGGAGTGCACGGTCCCACCTTCAGCCAGAAAGTGAAGCCCGGGAGGCAGTCCTCTTTAACTCCCACCGCTTCTTACTCCCTCCTGGCCCCTTGCCCTCTCACTGTCTCTTGGTCTTAATCTCAGTTGCAGAGTCTCACTCCAAAGTCTGCCGTCTTTGTGTGCAAGTCTGTGTGTGTGTGTGTGTGTGTGTGTGTGTATGTGTGTGTGCAAGTCTTTGTGTGTGTGTGCAAGTCTTTGTGTGCAAGGCCCACAGCGGACTGTTCACGTAGGTAGTTTCCAATCATCTCTAGCCTCATGCTGCTGCTTTTTCCGTACAGGTAGTCTCTGAACACAGGAATCCATGTGGAATTGCCCATTTATGCAGTGTCAGGTGTTTTTCTTCATTTTAAAATACTGTGTGATCAACCCAGAAGCCCCCTTTTCACTCTGACATGCCCCCATTGGTCTGCATCCCTCCTTGTCTCCCAAAGCTTTACTTCAAGGTCAACCTATGCTGATTCCAGAAGCAGAAAAACACTGGAGGGAAACTGCGGTCATGAGGTGCCTTCCTAACTGGGCTTTTATCTCCCTGTGACTTGTTGTTTTTTCCAGCTATCATGTGGGAACCCATCTGGATGACAGTGATGGTCGACTCCACTGTATCTCAACACATTTTGGTGAATGTATCACATGGCAGAAGGCAGCCGTCTTTTGGATAGACAGAGAAATAGATAAATGAAAGATTTAGAGGAATACACACCAGCAGACTTATGCTCTGGTCAGTGTGGTGGTAATTTCTACCCATGAGTGCCTCAGACTTCCACGGCTACCTTCCCATGTGAAAGAATGTCTATCTCTACTTTACTGTGTTGTGGTTAGACCAAATATGCTGACAGATGGGACCTGCAGACTCAAGGTGAAGCCTTAAGAGGTATTCTATCTTCCCTTCTTGGGCAAGAACTGCATCTCACACCTAGGCTGTTCTTCACCATGAGCTAAGACAGAGCTAATGCAGAGAGACCTGGGAACTAAGCCACAGGGGAACCTGAACCCACACTCATTGTGAGTTCTGAGTAAATGTTTGGCTTAGTGACCTTCTAGCGTGGCTGCGTTTTCATCTGAGTCAAGCTAGCGGATGGTTAGCAATGATTACAAAAGCATGGCTACGTATCAGAAACATTCTAAATGGGCACTCAGGGAAGTGCACACAAAGATGTCTGGAGCTTTTTGAGCTTGTGATGATGCTAGGACACCTCCATGTGGTGATATCTTGTAAGGCGATTGTGGCTCTCCCAGCAGTGCCTGGCACTCCATAATTAGCACTCCACAACTGCTTATTAAAGTGGAGCCGAGATTAAGAGTCAGCTGCAGAGATAAAGGCATTAGAGCCATCATTATAAGACAAGAGGATTTTCTACCTGATGGAAAAAAAAGAATCTGAACAGTGGAGCATGAGGCCAAGAATAGAGGCTTTGCAATGCCTGAGGGTAGGCCCCAGCAGAAGAAAGGAATTACAGGTAGGTGGTAACTGGAAAAACAAAGACCTCAGGACCCAGTGAAGAAAACTTAGAAGTCTTGGAGTGTCCAATTCCCAGCGAATTGTGGAAAGCCCTAGGATCTCTTTGAGGGAATTTGGCGATATTTGGACAGTCGTCTCAAATTCCACTGCAACAGGATACGTCTACCAGCTTTAAAAGAATCCTCATCTTGCCTCCCTCTTCTGTAGCCAGTCCCAAGTTGCCCTCATTAAGCCACAGTGATAGAGCCATTGCAGCTAGTTTTGTGACATGACTCGTGCTGCCTGTTCTTGTCATGCTGTTCTGTCTAGCAGCTTAACCCAGATTTGTCCATCTTAAGGCTCCCCTGCTGGATCAACTCACTACCTTGAATATCTTTGCCTGTTCTTGAGGATGTGCTCTGATTCTTTTTCCCTTTCTCCCTTCCTTCTTCCCTCCCTCCCTCCCTCCGTCCGTCCCTCCCTCCCTCCCTCCCTCCCTCCCTCCCTCCCTTCCTTCCTCTCTTTTATTGTGAGGAAGTTTCTAGTTGCTGGATATGTGTTCTGAGCATGTGCATTTCGTGCAGACCAAGATCTTGACTAATCTTCCTACCACATCTTCCTACTGAATGCTCCAAGGGCCCTACTCTTTGGGGGCCTTCTTGTGTACAACTGTCTTGTGTTCTGTCAGTTTCGTTTGGATCACTTCCTGCCCCCTGTACCCCACTTTTTAAGATGTTGAAATGGACAGAGTCATTTTAAGGGTGATTGTGTCAGGAAAATTGTGATATTTTCCCTCATATGCCCCTCTGCAGCACTGCCACTTTGATTGGCACGTGAGGGAAGTCAACTCTACCAGTATTTCTCAATCTTTATCCAACTGTGGCCCCCTTCTGAACTTGTTTCCTTCCTGTGCTTCCATCATCCTTCTGATTGCACCCCTAGTCTCAGGCCATGGCCTGATTCTATTTACATGATTTTTACCTGTGGCTCCCTTGGAATTTCCTGGGGACATTCTAGTGTGCATCTACTTTTCCTTGTACGATACTTCTTTTCCTCTTGTAATACATATCACTCTTCATTTTCCATTCATTTTCCATCAGTTTAATGTCAAACATACTATGCTTTTACCAACATACTCTGAGTGCAAGTACAAAGATTGCCCCAATATATATGATTATTTATGTATTAGAGAAATGATATGTGTAGCTATAGTCTTGGACAGCTCAATGTTATATTTGCAAATTGAGATCAACCAATGAATATCATGTATGAAAAACCACATTAACAGAATTCAATTAAATTTTTTACGAGTAGTAGAAATACTAAACTTTTCTGAAAAGTTAATATATAAACAATTTTATTAAAATATATTATTCAAATCATCAAAATAATTTATTGCTGAAAATCAAGCAAACTGTTTGCAGGCTACATATCATTTTACTATTTCTTATAAACTTTTTCATAAGTATTGAAAGGAGTAACAAAAGAAAAAAGTTTATTTAAGCAAGACAAAGCATATCATCAACTGTCAGATTTCATTGTATGTTATTATAATAAATCAACAGGCTTTTTTGATGAATAGAAAAAAAATGTAAATAAAATGTTAACTACTAGTTTTAAAACTCATGATGTTGACCTGCTTTCTTCTATAGACATGTTTATTTCACGACATTAGATGGATAAATATTTATTTATTTATTTATTTATTTTTATTAGTTTATTTTTAATTAGAGAGTCATCGTGGGGGTACAGTTACAGATCCATACATCTTTGTGCTCATGTTTCCCCCATACAAAGTTCGATAACCCATCCCTTCACCAGTGCCCATTCTCCACCACCAGTAAACCCAACATCCCTCCCCCCCTCCCCAGTCCCGTCTCCCCCCACCCCACCCTGCCACTATGGCAGGGTATTCCCTTTTGTTCTCTCTCTCTGATTAGGTGTTGTGGTTTGCAATAAAGGTGTTGAGTGGCCATTGTGTTCAGTCTCTAGTCTGTATTCGGCCCACTAGATGGATAAATATTTATTCTGTAGCTGAGAATTCCCAAATCCTAATCCTGGGAGATGTCTCAAAGGATTTTCATTTGGAAGTCTAGGTTCTATGTGTGAATCCCCACATAGTATGTGGTTTGTTGAACACAACCATGAGTGACACCCATGTGTCTGGCAGGAGTATCCCCTGAGCACTGCAAGATGTACCAAAGAGAAGAAGGGGGAAGGTAGGGGAGAGGAGGGAAAAAGAGGTGAGGGGAAGAGAAATGCTGAAGTCCTTTTAAATTTATTTCTCTAAGACTTCCACAGGCAACACTGGTCACCTTTGAGTGTCAAGAAAGAAAATAAACTATATGTTCTTTTTCATTTGGGATCTTACATCAGAAAAGCACATGAAACACAGCATAACTAAAAACTGATTTACTAATATTAATTTAAAAGTTCAATATTTTTATTATAATTATGGAATGACCTCATATTTTGGTACATCTTTGAATTGTATTTTAATTTTATTAATTATACCTATGAGGAATACTATAATTGTTTTATTTCCTTTGTTTTGATGGAAAAAGAAAGGCTCTTTTAAAAATCAGCAAAGAGATTGGTGTCAGCTGCCAAGCGAACAAGGCAAAGCATATGCACAAAATAGTCATGATAAAATAAAATAATAATGTTTATTATTTGATAATAAGCATTTTAATAATTGTGTCCAAAGTTATGAACTTTGATAGCACTGATGTGGAAAATAAAGGCTCAGGCTTGTCATTTCCGTTGCCCATATGTGCATGGCTTTGAAAGCTCCATTGGCTTCACGCTGATGCAGACCCTTTGTTGCCCAATCTAGCAAATCAAATCAGTCGATCTGTTCAAGTTAGATAGCTGTGTATGTGAAAATATTATAAATATGCTGTGCCCTCAGTATGCTGCTTTTTGAGAATGGTTACCCGTCTCTGCATGGAAACTCAACAGCTGCTCACCCACCAAGGAAATATGGGGTGACTTACGTTCAGCTAGCAAAATGTCATGGAGCCACTGAATATGAAGATAGACCAAGGAGAAACTCAAAGTTGAGGAAAAGACTAGATTTATCTCAACTGGGTAATGGAAAGTAAGCCACAACTGTCTCAAGGAGAGTAATTTGGACTCTGGGTGTCAGAATTAAAGAGAGTGAATGTTTCTGGTTCTCAAGCATTTAGGTTCTGGTCTGGTTCTTGACTATGGTAGTGAACGGCTAAAGAAGTGAAGATCTAAGGAGGGGGTTAAGGAGGAGGAGAAAAATATGGAAGAAAAGAGGAATAAGATTTGCAAGCCTGATAAAGTACAGCAACTTCAAAAAGACACAGAAAGTGATCAATGAGACAAATATAAAAAAGCATGATATAAACAAGGAAGGGTTTTGAGGGAGTGGTAATAATTATTGTTCAGAAGGAAACTTCTTGGTGGTTTGAAATGATGTGAAAATATCAACTGAGCAAGGAGAATGCTGACTTTCTCCATTTGACGGTCTCTGGTTGGAAAGAAAAGTGTTTTCCTCATATAAATGCAAGCCCTTCCTTCCTTCCCTCCTTCCTTCCCTCCTTCCCTCCTTCCTTCTTTCCTTCCTTCCTTCCTTCCTTCCTTCCTTCCTTCCTTCCTTCCTTCCTTCCTTCCTTCCTTCCTTCCTTCCTTCCTTCCTGCTTTCCTTTCTTCCTTCTTTCCTTCCTCCCTCCCTCCTTCCCTCCACTCCTCCCTCCCTGCCTCCCTCTCTCTTATATTTCCTCTTCCTTTCTTGCAAGGAGCAGTAGGATTTAGAAAGCTAGAAAACACTGATAAAACACGTAAGTGAGGGGAGTGGTAGAGCATGGAAGTAAAAAGAAAGTGTGCAATAGTTTGATCAGATGAAAGTTTCAGGGGACCAGATAAGAGTTTTAGGAGTTCACTGTGAAACAAATAGAATGTGATTTGAGTTGAACTTTGAATATTACTATGACCTCTAAAAAAGTGGGTATCATTTATCTCCTCCCACTCCACACTTTATATATCACTGAATAGAAAGAAAATTTTAAAGATCCCTATATAGAGTCTGTTCCCATCAGTAATCATTATCTTCTAGAGGAATAACATGGTTGAGGTATGTGTCTTAGCTTATAAATCTGTCTTTCCATGATCTAAAATACTGAATTGTCGTTACATTAGCCAGCCCAATTCAAGATGTCTTGCCTTAAGCAATTGGAAACTACTGAAGATCTATGAGTAAGAATATTAAATAATTCGATGAAATTGGCCTTGTAGAAAATTCATCCAGTGGGGGTATTAAGAATGTATTAGAAAAAAAATTTTTTTAATGTAAAGCAGTAGGAAGACTGTAAGTTCAGGCTTGCAAATAGAAGCCTGACAAAGCTCAAAGATTCAGTGAAAATTGTGGATAAATCATCTAAAAAACAGAAAGCAAACATGGGCATTGGTGAAACCAAGCACTTTGATATTTGTCTTAAAAAGCAGAGGAAACAGTGGACCAAAACATGGGTGATATGTGCAGTAGAGTCACTACTTTCAAAACAGGGCTGGGGAGGGTAGGAGGATGTCCATCAGAAAAAGCATCAATGCTAACTGCAGTATGGACACTTCTCTTGGGGTCCGCTGTCCCATACGCCAAGAATATAGCTGTGAATACGAATACGAATACAACCTCTAGAAAATGTTTCAGAAGCCTTCTTAAAATTGAGCTGGGGATTTGATGAAGATCATACACCTAACAGACAATTGGTTTGGCGTCCAAATGTTGGTCTCTCTCTATCCCAGAAATTATTTCTACTTTATTTTTACTTGTATCTGTTATATCATACTAGTTATTTGTCCATCTCTTCCACTGTCCTAGATCCCTGCACCTCTGCTTTTCTATTCCTTTATAGCATTTGGAAACTCTCCTTAGTTGGGCACCCTATTTCCACTACAATAGAACCATAACCTTTTATGTTTGATCTTCATCACACATCTTCAGCCTTCCCTTCTAAAATAGGCTTGACATCTTAATAATGAAAGATAGGAGATGATAAATAGTAGGGAAAATGTGAGAATTTTGTCTGCTTAGAAATTATAATGGCCTATCATTCTTAGATATATTATTTTTAGAAACTAGGATATGCATTGGTTACTCAGTCCCATAGAATGCAGAAAAAAATAACTTTTAGCAGAACTCTAGAAAATAATATCAGAACAAGGTTTTATTTTAGTCTTTCATATAACTGAGTCCTTCATGTAACTGAGAAAAGCATTAGTATAACAAATTATCATGATTATGTCAAATGGAAATAAAAACTTGATGAAAATGTATGTTTTTTGGAGTGTTTAAATGTGTTTTGTAGATATTTATGAAAATTCACAGTGTAGACTGAAAGATGATTTGTTGTGGGGACGAGGGATGTTTGCTCCATACCCTGGGGTCCGGAGGAGTGTGTACCACTGGGAACTGATGCTGGGGTACCTCCACAAAAAGCTCGTGCTTCAGTCCTCTTATCCATACCCCTGACTTAGAAAATTTTTTTATTTTTTAAAAATTATTGTGAAGTATATACAGTATAAAATTTATCATTCCAACTCTCGGGCACCTTCTGGAGGCAGGTGGGCAGAAGACCCACCAGGCAGCCAGACCCACACCACAGCACTGCAGCCACAGCAAGGGCTCAATGTCACCACTTTCAAATACTCTCTGCAGAGACGCCAACCTGTGAGTAATTTCAGGTACTTGGTGACCAGTGTGAGAATGCTGGTGTTCTGCGGAGTCAGGGTGGGGAGTCGCCATCCTCCACTCCCACCCCACCAGACACTCACACACTGTACTTCTGGATGCCTCGCCACCTCCACCCCTCACAGCCACCGCCATCTTAACTCATTGGCCCAGATGCGACCTCATCATACCTCCTAAAGTTACAGACAGCTTCATGAATTTTTAGACAAGGACTTAACAACCCTCCAATAAGCTATAATAATTTTCACATAAATTGAAATTTTTATGCCTATTGATTTTAATATTGGAGCTTTGTTACATAATCAATTTTAATTCTAGAATTATAGAACCATTTATAATTGTGGCTTTTTTCTACATTAAAATAAATAAGTTTTTAAACTTGTTATTTAAACCATTTAACACTCCTCTCTTGTGGCACCCCACAATAGATATACACTGACTGCAGCCATCACCATTGTCTGCGTGTTCGTGCTTCATCATCTCTATTCTCATGCCTTTCATGCATCCATTCAGAACACATGCTCCCTCTCCCTCATCTCTGGCAGCTATTCTATCTTTGTGGACTTGACTCCTCTAGGGACTTTATAGGAATCATGGTAATCGTTCTCATGTCTATTTTTTGTTACTTTCAAAAGTATTCCATAATGTCCTTGATTCATTGAAGAATGGTACCCTGCCATCAGAGCCCTGGAAAACCTTTTCCTAATGTCCATCAGCTATGCCCAGAACACCTTTAGTTACATTTTTCTCATTGGAATCCTCACAGCAACTCTCAGAAGTATATAATAACCCACTTTGTGAGGATGAGCAGAAACACCTAGTCTTTTAAATGTTTTGCTCAAAGCCACTTGGCTGATAGAATCACAATAGGACTTGAACTGAGATCTGGATTTTGAAAATATTTTCTACAACTAGTAGTTAAACAGCAATATGATAAAGATAAAAGTCTCAGGATCTTTTCTTTTCATTTTTTAAAAATTTGTTTAAAACATTTTTAATTAAATCACCATGAGAAACACTATGTTGCAAAGTTCCCCATGATTTGGCTTCAGTTAATGTTTCTACATCCATTCCTTCACCAGTGCACATTTCCCACCACCAATATCCCCCGTTTCCCTCCCACCAACCCTCCTCCACCCTGCCTCTATGGCAGACATATTTGTTCTCATTCTCTCCCTCTTTTTCTCTCTATTTCTCTCTCCCTATCTCTCTCTCTCTCTCTAGCTCTGTCTCTCTCAGGATCTTTTTCTAAGCCCAAATATGATATACATAAATATGTAATTTCTAACATGATTCTCTCATCAGTGGTTCTCACTGCCTTGATATAACTTGAAGAAATAATGCTATTAAAGTATTTCGTTTTTTCAAAGGTAAAATACTTAAAATGTAGCTCAAACCCCAGGAACTATATCTCATTTTGTATAACAGAGAAAGAATTTGGAATAAAAGTGACATCATCGTGTTCATTTGTACACAACATATAGCAGTCAACTGTTTCCTAATTTATCAGTGTTGATAAATAATATAGCCCTTCTGCTCTCTATACAATTTGCTTTGGATTAGACCAGATAATTTAAACAACTCTAATTAAAGTGAAACCCTTTTATATGAATTCATGTTCATCCAGGGAAAGGAAAATCCCTATGTAAAGGATCCAGGCACATTTTACTGGATTTGTTCCTTAAAGTAACACATGAGCTAAAATTGTCTTGGTGGAGTAAATTGAGTTACATGGGCTAAGTTGTGTGGTGTGTTGAAAAACGTATGTGTTTCATTGCTAATTTAAAGAATACTTGGGGTCAGAGAAATAGTGCACTGCTTATGGTTCTAGGATCACTGCCAGGGGTCGCTCCTGCACACAGAGCCAGGAATAGTCCCAGAGCACTGCAGAGTGTGACCCCATTCCTCCCCCCAGAAAAAAACATAGGTATTGAATTAAGTTAAAGCACTTGTCTTGCATGTGGCTGATTCCAGCTTGATCCCTGAGTACTACCAGGAATGATCCTTGAGCACAGAACCAGGAATAGCTCCTGAGTACTACTGTGTGTGTCCCTCAAAACACAAAGATAACAAAAAGAATGGATGTGGAGACTTTATTTTAAACCATATTTCACTGACATAAGTCAAGTGGTTAAATGTTTCTATCCCCTGAGATCTGTAGGTGAATAAAAGCATCTCTACCAAAAGGAAACCAAGATATTAGGAAGTCTTCATTGTTTCAGAGAATTTGCAGTAACTTGATATCATTGTATTTATGATTTTATGGTGTTAAAATGAATATTGAATGACACAAAATTCCCCAGGATTGCTCAGGAGGCAGCTAAGTACATACCATTTTGTACAGATGGTTGGAAGGTACAATTTTGCTCCATCACTGCATCCATATCCTTGAACGATTTCGACTGAAGACAGCATTTCTTTGAATTTTTCATTAAATCAGACGTCTTGAAATATGAATTCCTTTTATGTTTCTGTGAGTTTTGGCTAAAAGAACCCCAGTGAATAAATCATATGATACTAGGTGTCACCCGAACTTGTGAATATTTCTGCTTTGTTATTCTATTCTCAGTAGAGCACCATTGATTATCAAACTCAGCGGAGAGCGTTTTATGATCATATATCTCCATTAGCTCCTAGTTTGACTACCATAGATTTTTCTGGTTAAGCTTGCATTATGTATTAGGAAGCCTATCTCTTCAATACGAAGTTTGATTTCATTTTTCTAAGCCCAGAACTCTTATTATGTATTATGTATAAAGATCCTTATCTTTTATATGTAAAAATAGGCTGTGCTGTCTCTGTGTAGCTGAAATCTATGCCATCATTTTTTTTTCTTTCTTGATTCCCAGGAAGCATGTTACACTATGAAGATGAATCTCTACAATGCAATGGCTGTCAAGGTAAATATTTCTTCACTTGTTAAACAAATGAAAAGTCAATTGTGCCCTGAATTCACTTTTAATAAACCGAGCAAACCTGAATAATGCAAATTTGATTGATATGCTAATGGGAACAAGAGAAAAGAGCTCATAGCTTCAAAAGTTAGTTCTTGGCAGTATTAAAAAATTTGAATAAAATATAAAACCTGTAATTATCAATGCTTACATTTTAGAGTGTTAAATACCTTGAGTCATAACTAGAATAAGACTCTAAATATTAATGAAGCAATGTATTCTCCCTCAGATGTCATCTAGAATATTGTGATAAATAGATAAACAATGCTTTGGAATATAAAATTCCTGCCTCACACAAATCAATTAGAAATCATTCACCTGATTTAACTAATAAAATCTGTTTCCAGAATAGAGGTTATATTTCTACCATTTCTTGGTTCATTTTTACATGTTATTTTACTGAATGTAATGATTATGAGATTTTCATGGTTCTACAAGAATTGAGGATTGGCCACAACAAAAACATCTTTTTTTTTTTTGGGTCACACCCAGCGATGCTCAGGGGTTACTCCTGGCTTTGCACTCAGGAATTACTCCTGGCAGTGCTTGGGGGACCATATGGGATGCCGGGGATCGAACCCGGGTCGGCCGCGTGCAAGGCAAACGCCCTACCCGCTGTGCTATTGCTCCGGCCCCCAAAAACATCTTTTCTACTCTTCTGATTTATTGCTAATCTATTACATATGGAGAAATTATGTTCCTGAATTCTCTTAAAATCCATGTTGTACTATCTTCTCTTTTTTTTTATTTTTGGGTCACACCCAGCGATCCTCAGGGGTTACTCCTGGCTCTACACTCAGGAATTACTCCTGGCAGTGCTGGAGAGACCGTATAGGATGCCGAGAATCGAACCCGGGTTGGCCGCATGCAAGGCAAATGCCCTACCCGCTGTGCTATCACTTCAGCCCTTATCTTCTCTTTCATTCTCCCATCACCCCCCACCCTCACCCCCCACCCTCATCCCCCACTCCCAGCCTGCCTCTCTAGCAGTCGCTTTTCTTCTCGCTCTCGCTCTCTGTCTCTGTTTCTTTGTCTCTCTGAAACTCTGTCTCTGTCTCTGTGTCTGTCTCTCTCACACTCTCTCTCTCTTTTTGGGTAGTATGGTTTGCAATATTGATATTGAAAGGTTATTAGGAATATCCCTTTGCCTACTTCTAATACTCAGTTCTTGTCCAGTGTAATCACTTCCAGCTATTATTGTCATATTGGTTTCTTCTCTACCTTACCTACCCTCCTCAGCACACACACTTATGGTTGATCCCAACCAACCAGTCCTCCTAGACCCTGTTTTCCCTGGCCATGGATATTAGTCTTCCACCATATATTTTTATATACCACAAATGAATGCTACCATTTTATATCTGTCCCTCTTTTTTTTTTAATTATTTTATTGATTCACCATGTATCTGTCCCTCTCTTGATTCATTTCACTCAACATGAAACTCTCCATATCCATTCATTTATAGGAAAATCTCATGACTTCATTTTTCCTAATGGCTGCATAGTATTCCATTGTGTAAATGTGCTATAGTTTCTTTATTCATTTTTCTGTTCTCGGGCTCTCAGTTTGTTTACAGATTCTGGCTATGGTGAATAGTTCCTAATTATCCATCTAGCTCTGCCAAAAACTTCACCTCAGCCTAAAATCCATCTCTTATCTTTCCCTCTGAACATTATGCCAGCTGTGGCTCTAAAGTAGTGAGTGGTAGGTGACTGAGAATCTAAAGCTATTACTGACAAAGGCATCCATGTCCTCCTGATCACCAGGAGAAATAAAAACACAGAAGAATGCCAAGGAGATGACTCAAAGGGCTGGAATGCATGCCTAGCCTTGAGTTCATTCTCCTCCATGCCTGACAGCACCAGCAAATGTGACCTTGGTGGCCCCCAGTCGGTAGGACTCAGCAGCATATTTTCATCAGCCTGAGCAAGATTAGTCCCTGGAGCTAAGTATCATTGGAAGTAGCCCCAGAGCACCACTGGCAAGCAATCCTTTTCTCTCACCCCCCTGAAAAAAGCAAAAGGTCCAGTAGACAGCATTTGGAAAACATGTTCTCTTGTTTAGTTATAATCAGAGCCCCAGATCTTTGTGTTGAATTCTTACTATATTTGAATCACTAAGATTCATTTCACCTGTATGTGGCATATAAAGAAACCCTAAGGAAGACAGAGTGTCTGACCTGTCCCAACATTGTCCCCAAACCTGCTTTTCCTAAGAGCATTGCCCAAGTCAACTGGTCTTTGGTACAGACCAGTGGGCAAGATAAACTTTCCCTGAGTCCTGGGGTCCTGGATGGTAGGCAAAGTGAGCCCCTTTTCTCTGGTGTCTCAGGAATCATCTTGTTTGAGCCAGATGCTTTGCATACCTGTCTATGTCTCTGGCAAGACCACATTCCCACAAGCCCGATGAATTGCAAAATCATTAACCTCCTTGCTCTCCTGAGAAGATATTTGTTAACTAGCCTGCTGCAGAGCTGCTTTCCTTGCCCAGGTATTCCAAAAACCCTGAGACTATGCTGGCTTTTGGGTAAAGACTCAGATTTACTCCCCAATTTTGTCATTATTTCTTCCCTTTCCTTGATATCCACATCTTCTTTGTCTGCTCTGTAGCTTCCTGTTTAGAAATGTTAGTCTTCATCCCTCCAGTTTTGGGCAGGTCTTCACATCTCACAGTCAGATTCTTTCCCTGCTGGCAGTGATTCACATCTTCCACATGCTGCATCATTGGGCAATGATTCTTCCAAATAGTCTCTGCTTACCATGCCTGGATTCTTTCAGATTCTTAAGATTCAACAGATCTCAAGACTGATGAGTCATATGGGAGTAGACTGGGCATTAAAGTCAGCGGAAAGAAGCCTTGAACATTACCTGGAAGTGGAAATCATCATCCAAAGACACTCAAGAGTTTCTGTAAGATCGAGGGGCATGTAACTAGCACTTTGGGAAGTTGGCACCACCATCCTTCAGAACTCTGGGCGAGCTGACTAGGAAATAGACAGGTGAGGGGTTTCATGCTCCTTAGAGGAAGACTCAGTAAAAGGGCTCTCTCGTACTGAGGCCAAAATGATTCATTTTTAGCATTGTTGGATCCCAGTGACCAAAAGTGAATTTTATAGCATTGACAAGATCCAGCACCCGTTTATGATGAAAATGCTCAGAAAAACGGGCATTGAAGGAACTTTCCCCAATTTAGTCAAAGCCATCTACCACAAGCCCATGGTAAGCAGCATTCTCAATGGGGAGAAACTGAAAGCCTTCCCTCTAAGATTGGGGACAAGACAAGTTTGCCCACTCTCGCCACCCCTATTCAATATAGAATTAGAAGTTCTTGCCATAGCATTTAGGCAAGAAAAAGATATCAAGGGCATACAGATAGGAAGGGAAGTGGTCAAACTATCACAATTTGCAGACAATATGATACTATACTTAGTAAATCCTAAAGACTGTACAAAAGAGCTCCTAGAAACAGTAGGTTTGTATAGTAAAGTGTCAGGCTACAAAATCAACGGCCAAAAGCCCATGGCTTACCTATATAAAAATAATTAAAGAGAAGATCGAGATATTAAATAAAACAATCCCATTCACAGTGGTGCCTCAGAAAATCAAGTATCTCGGAATCAGCTTAACTAAAGAGGTGAATGACATATACAAAGATAATTACAAAATACTACTTAAAGAAATAAGAGAGGACACTAGAAAATGGAGACACATACCCTGTTCATGGATAGGGAGGATTAACATTATCCAAATGGCAATACTCCCCAAAGCATTATACAGATTTAGTGTGGTACTTATCAGGATACCAATGACATTCTTCAAAGAAATAGACAAAACACTCCTGAAATTCATATGGAATAATAAACTCCCTCAAATAGCTAAGCAATCCTTGGAAAAAAGAAGATGGGTGGCATCACCTTCCCCAACTTCAAATTATACTACAAAGCAGTAGTAATTAAAATAGCATGGTATTGGACTGGAAACATACCCACAGACCAATGGAACCAAGTTAAATATTCTGTCACAGACTCTCAAATATATGATCATTTAATCTAGATAAAGGAACAAGAGATGGCATGTGGAATAAGGAAAGCCTCTTCAACAAGTGGTGCTGGAAAAGTTACCTGTAAAAAAAATGAACTCTTATCTCTGTCTAAAGCCAGGCACAAAAATCAGATCAAAGTGTATTAAAGACCTCAGTTTAAGACCTGAATCTGTAAAGTACATGGGAGAAAATGCAGGCAAACCCCTCATGATATTGAAGCTAAAAGTATCTTTAAGGATGAAACACTACTGACCAAGCAAGTAGAAACAAACATAAACCAATGAGACTTATTAAACAAAGAAGCTTCTGCACCTCAAAAGAAACAGTGACCAAAATACAGAGAGAGCCCATGGAATGGGAAAGAATATTTACCCAAAACCCATTTGATAAGGAGTTAGTATTCAGGATATACAAAACACTAGTAGAATTATACAAGAATTAAACCTCCAACCCCATCAAAAAATGGGAAGAAGAAATGAACAGAAGCCTGCTCAATAAAGAAATGCAAATGGCCAAAAGGGACATGAAAAACTGCTCTATATCACTAATCATCAGGGAGATATAAATCAAATCAACAATGAGATGCCATCTCACACCACAGAGATTGGCACACATCAAAAAGGATAAGAACAACCAGTGCTGGTGTGGATGTGGAGAGAAAGTGACTGTCTTTCATTGTTGGTGGGAATGCCAACTAGTCCAGCTTTTTGGGAAAACAATATGGGCATTCCTTAAAAAGTAGAAATTGAGCTTCCATATGACCCTGCAATACCACTTCTAGAAATATATCTTGTAGGTGTGAAAAAGCACAATAGAAATGACATCTGCACCTGTATGTTCATTACAGCACTGTTCACAACAGCCAGAATCTGGAAACAACTTGAGTATCCAAGAACAGATGACTGGTTAAAGAAACCTTGGTACATATGCACAATGAAATATTATGCAGTTGTTAGGAAAGATGAAGTCATGAAATTTTCTTATTAGTGGATGGTCATGGAGATTATCATGCTAAGTGAAATGAGTCAGAAAAACAAAGACAGACATAGAATGACTGCACTCATTTGTAGAATATAAAATAACATAGTATGAGACTGACACTCAAGGACAGTAGATGCAAGGGCCAAGAATATTGCTTCATGTTGGAAGCCTGCCTCATGAGCTGTGGAGAAGGCAGCTAGAATAGAAGGGATCACTAAGTCAGTGATGGTTGGAGGGATCATTCGGGATGGGAGATGTGTGCTGAAAGTAGATAAAGGACCAAACATGATAGATTCTCAGTATCTATATCACAAACCATAATGCCCAAAGGTATAGAGAGAGTATGGGGGAAATTGTTATAGAGGCAGGGAAGGATTGGCGTAGGGAGGGGGATACTGGGAACATTGGTGGTGGAAAATGTGCACTGATGGAGGGATGGTTGTTTGATCATTATATGACTGAAACTCAAACATGAAAGCTCTATAACTATCTCACAGTGATTGAAATACAAAGTGAATTTTATTAATGAGTGAACTTTAATGAGTATATTTATGTCTTTGCAAGTGGTTGCCTGCGAAACTGGCTCTCCGATGTGTTTTTAAGGATGTGCTCATCTGAAGATGACAACCTTCATTCTCTACCAGTAGTTCACTTTCATTTCTGACCTCCACAATTCTGCTTTGTTGTGATTGTTTTCAAATTATATCTGTCCTTTAAGTGATTTAAATGAGACCGATGGCCTCACTTAACCCCCCCACCCCCACACCAAACCTAGGTGGCCATAGTACTCAAGCACCTGTGCACCCAAGAGTACATACCCAAACCACAAAACAGGCCCTCCACAGCCTTTAAGAACGTAACATTTGTTCTCAAAAATCATAACATATGATAATATATGATCTGCCCCAAACAGATTTTGGACATTCTCTCATAACTCCTTCACTCCTCCCATCACAAATATGTTCTATTCTATTGTGAAAGAGTCCAGTGGGACTTAAAAAGAAGTCTGAACAAAGTATCCTTAGCCTTTCCCTAAATTGGTCTTGCTGTTTTTCATAAAGAAGAATAAATTATGTTGATGTGACTTTTAAAAATGTAATAGATGCTGACATCTTGACTTGCTGCACTTATTTTATTTTATTTGTAGGTGACTTTTTAAACTAAATTTTTTATTAGTGAATCACTGTGAGATACAGTTACAGACTTACAAGTTTTTTATGCTTGTGTTTCAGTCATACAATGCTCAAGTACTCATCCCTCCACCAGTACCCATTCTCCACCACCTATGATCCCAGTATTTCTCCCCTCCATTCCCCCCCACCTCTGTGGCAGGACATTCCCTTTTTTTCTCTCTCCTTTTGGGTATTGTGGTTTGCAATAGAGTATTGAGTGGCCATCGTGTTTGATCTATAGTCTACTTTCAGCATGCATCTCCCATCCCCAGCGGATCTTCAAACCACAGTTTTCCTGGTGTTCCCTTATCTCTCTGAGGTGCCTTTTCCTCCAGCATGTGAGGCCAGCTTCCAAGCTGTGGAGCCAACCTCCTGGTCCTTATCTCTACTATTCTTGGGTGCTAGTCTCCTGTTCTGTTACTTTATATTCCACAGATGAGTGCAATCTTTCTATGTCTTTCTCTGTCTTTCTGACTCATTTCACTTAGCATGATACTTTCCATGTTGACCCCTTATATGCAAAGGTCATGACTTCATCTTTTCAAACAGCTGATATTATTCCATTGCATAGATGTACCAGAGTTTCTTTAACCAATCATCTGTTCTCGGCCACTCAGTTTTTTTTCCAGATTCTGGCTATTGTAAACAGTGCTGCAATGCATATTCGAGTGTAGATGTCATTTGCTGCATTTATTTGTAAGGGTCACATTTTTTCTAAAGCTTTTATGATCCCTCCTATAGAATTGATCACTTGCTTTTTTTTATGTTCACCATTTACCATTGATGCGCTTGCATTATGGAACCTGTAAAAATTTATCTCAGCTAATTTACATTCCTGGATCCACCACCCACCATAAGTCCCTTGGGGCCAGGATCCTATCTTCTTAATCATCATATCTTTCTATAGTTTTTGGCTTGAAGAGATGCTTAAATAAATGTCCCTGAATAAATCAGTAGTTCCTTCTTTTCTAAATAAGCTTTAAAAAAGTAGTTACTTATTTTCAATAGTTTCTTTTTTGTTGTTGTTGTTGTTGAAATAAATTTTATTTAAAAATGGTATTTATTTTTGGTATATGGATTTTTTTAAGTTTTTATTTTATTGAATCACCGTGAAAAAAATTACAAAGCTTTCAGGTTTAAGTCTCAGTAATATACTGATTAAACCCCCATCCCTTCACCAGTGCACATGTTCCACCACCAAGAACCCCAATATATCTCCCTCCCACCCACCCCCCACCTAAATAGCTAATGATCTTCACTTTTATTCTCTCTATACTTTGAATACATTCAATGTTTCAATAGAGAACTCACTATTATTGTTTGGAATTTTCCCTCAACAATCAGGCCTGCTGAAAAGGCATCATTTAATAATTTCTTTTCATTGCTGAGAGTGAAGATCCTGAGTTCAGGCGGCTGCGACAGCGGCCGCGTGGTTTTGGGTTTCTGATATTTTAACTCAGTTCACAGTCTAGATGCATTTCTGCAAGAAGCTGCTCTGGGTGCCAAAATGGATTAGAAGACCTCTCGATCATAGTCTGTAGGAGCAGAGGGTCTGTTTCTCACACCACAGCTCCGGATCTTATCTGGGCAGAAGGCATGCCGGTAACACCCCCCCCTCCCAGGACCACCTACAGGCTACATCACTAAAAAGTCCTACCTCTGAGTTGGGGTCTCTTGCCATGTGGATGCTGCCACCACCGCCATTTTCTGCTCAGAAAAACAGGGCAGGGAGGGAAAGTCCCTCCCCAGGTGGCACGAGGTATTTTCAATACTTTCTAAGTCCTGAAGTGATCTTGATGGAAATTATTGAACTGGAGGATCTTTGGGGCACTTTGGATGATCTGACCAAGCCCAGTGGTGTGGCTTAACTGGACCTAGTAAGGTAAGGGTTGGTTAGCCCCTGCCATGGGTTCATGACAGTTGCCATGAGTTGCCAACCTCCAGGATATGCCTTCACCGCACCCTTCTACTGACTGGCTGCTGAGTGAGAAACAGGCAACACAGCTATAAATTCCTCCTCATTTTAGCCCCAAGGATCCTATTCCTCCTGTTTCTCTGGATGATACCCTCCTTTCTGCCACTAGGGACTTTACTTCGACCTGGCTCTGGTTAGCGTTCTGCTTTTCTCCCAGTATCTGGGCTACTTAACAGTGGATCTCATTTCTATCTGGCCCTAGTTCTCTCTCTTTGAACAGCCTTCAGTCTGTTCTGTGAATGTCATGAGCTGATTCATTAGCTCAGTTCATTTCTCTCCTTGTCTTGGCTGGAAACTCATCTGTGCATCTATCTACAAACTATACAACTCATGTGAGCAGTGACTGACACAGAGGCATTACCCCACTCCTGCCCAACACTGGTCTTGAGGAATCAGCTTCCAAGCAATGCTAAAAATATGATAAAATAATTGCTTTATGTGTAGGCAGTCCTTTAAAAAAAGACCCCAATTCAGCCAAAGTAAGTAAGTAAACAAATAAAGGAGAGAGTGGAAAAAGTTACTAGAGTCCAAGTCAGTGAAATTATTCCTTCCATTCTAAGTACTATGACTTCTTATTGTTTTTAATACCTCAATCCATGACTCTCAACATTCAACATTTTCACTTGTTTGTCGATCTTGTTTCTTGGCTTGCCTATCCTAGGGAGCATATGTATGGATTGTCATGCCTTAAGCCTTGTTCTTCCACTCAAAGGAGAAAGTCATCCCATGTCAGGGCTACAGACAGTCTTTGAGACCTGTAGTTCTCCCAAGGGAATGGCTTCAAATCTAGGAGATGCCTTAGTATACCTGAGTCAAACCAACTTGCCAGTGAGAGTTCTGTCTCTGAGGCTAGTCAAGAGATTGCATTCCTGCATGTTCCCTAACTTTGGTGACTCCAGTCCCCTTTTAGCTGACAGAGATAGTTATAGTGACAACAATGATCATGGCATTTGGCATGGCAGTGGGCACAGTCCAGGCACTGTTCTGCATATTTTATTTTTTTTTTTATTTTTTTTCTTTTTATTTTTTTTATTTTTTTTTTTTTTTAATTTTTATTAAATCACCATGTGGAAAGTTACAAAGTTCTCAGGTTTATATGTCAGTTATACAATATTCAAACACCCATCCCTTCACCAGTGCCCAAATTCCACCACCAGAAACCCCAGTTTACCCCCCGCCCCCACCCCCTACCCCCTACTGTATAACTAATGAATTTCACTTCATTCTTTCTTTACCTTGATTACATTCCATAATTCAACACAAAACTCACTATAGTTGACATAACTCTCTCTCTCTCTTTTTTTTCTCTTTTTCCTTTTCCATTTTTTTTTTTTTAATTTTTCCCCCTCATCCCCCTTCCTGCGCCTCATAGTATGGTGTACTCCACGCCACGTTGGCCAGCGTGGGGCTTTTGCTTAGCTCATAGTCCAGAGGTGGCTGTTACAATAAGAACCTTCAATATTTCAACAAAAACTTACTGTTATTATTTGGAGTTTCCCCCCCAAGTCTGACCTGTTCAAATGGAACCCTTTCACATTGATGACAATTATAAATGTTAAGTCGCGCGGACGCGGCAGCGTCCGCGCGGTTTTGGATTTCTGTATAAAGTCCTGGGAAAATTCTGCCAGAAACCAATTCCTAAAGCTGTCTCTGGTTCCCGCTTGTTCCACATCCACCGGCTCTGCAGGGACATGGGCGCCCGGGCCGAAAACCCGGCCGGCCGGAGCCGAGCACGGGCCCGACTAGGGCTGGCTCTGTATCCTGCGGCTGTTTCAAGTTCAAAGCACACATTTTTTTTTTTTTTTTTTCCGCGCCACCAAGTTCGTACCTTCTCAATGGACCCGCAAAATGTCGGACACCACGCCTTCTCCCGGAGGGGAGAGAGACCCAGAAGGGAGGTTCTTTCCTCCGTTAGCCGGCGTGGGGCAAAGGCTTAATTCACAGTCTCCATCCATGGGTGCAGGCACTTGCTGGAACCCCAATTCCTAAAGCTGTCTCTGGTTCCCGCTTGTTCCACATCCCCCGGCTCTGCAGGGACATGGGCGCCCGGGCCGAAAACCCGGCCGGCCGGAGCCGAGCACGGGCCCGACTAGGGCTGGCTCTGTATCCTGCGGCTGTTTCAAGTTCAAAGCACACATTTTTTTTTTTTTTTTTCCGCGCCACCAAGTTCGTACCTTCTCAATGGACCCGCAAAATGTCGGACACCACGCCTTCTCCCGGAGGGGAGAGAGACCCAGAAGGGAGGTTCTTTCCTCCGTTAGCCGGCGTGGGGCAAAGGCTTAATTCACAGTCTCCATCCATGGGTGCAGGCACTTGCTGGAACCCCAATTCCTAAAGCTGTCTCTGGTTCCCGCTTGTTCCACATCCCCCGGCTCTGCAGGGACATGGGCGCCCGGGCCGAAAACCCGGCCGGCCGGAGCCGAGCACGGGCCCGACTAGGGCTGGCTCTGTATCCTGCGGCTGTTTCAAGTTCAAAGCACACATTTTTTTTTTTTTTCCGCGCCACCAAGTTCGTACCTTCTCAATGGACCCGCAAAATGTCGGACACCACGCCTTCTCCCGGAGGGGAGAGAGACCCAGAAGGGAGGTTCTTTCCTCCGTTAGCCGGCGTGGGGCAAAGGCTTAATTCACAGTCTCCATCCATGGGTGCAGGCACTTGCTGGAACCCCAATTCCTAAAGCTGTCTCTGGTTCCCGCTTGTTCCACATCCCCCGGCTCTGCAGGGACATGGGCGCCCGGGCCGAAAACCCGGCCGGCCGGAGCCGAGCACGGGCCCGACTAGGGCTGGCTCTGTATCCTGCGGCTGTTTCAAGTTCAAAGCACACATTTTTTTTTTTTTTTTTTCCGCGCCACCAAGTTCGTACCTTCTCAATGGACCCGCAAAATGTCGGACACCACGCCTTCTCCCGGAGGGGAGAGAGACCCAGAAGGGAGGTTCTTTCCTCCGTTAGCCGGCGTGGGGCAAAGGCTTAATTCACAGTCTCCATCCATGGGTGCAGGCACTTGCTGGAACCCCAATTCCTAAAGCTGTCTCTGGTTCCCGCTTGTTCCACATCCCCCGGCTCTGCAGGGACATGGGCGCCCGGGCCGAAAACCCGGCCGGCCGGAGCCGAGCACGGGCCCGACTAGCTGTTCTGCATATTTTAAATACCAGCCAGCTCTTGAACATAGGTGCCATGATTTCATTTTGAAAGCTGAGGTCACAGGGAAGAGTGGGTGGAGTTAACAATGGAACCCAGAAGGCTAGTATGCAAGATCCTGTCATTTCTGGTCACTTAAAGTCTTCCATTTTTATCCATTTCTCAGAAAATTTGAATGAGAACAACTGATGAGCCCAGACCTCAGGGAAATTTGTTCACACTATTGCTTTCCTGGTACAGAGGTAAAACATCACCCTAACAATTCCTGTGCATTCTCACTGGAATTACATTTCACTCTGGAATTCTAAATTTGACTGATGATAAGTTGTAGAAGGTTAGTTGTGGCCTGCCCAATGGAGTTGTGTGTCTCCTTGTTGGTTTGATCGACTGGCCTAGCATTAAAAACCACTGATATTCAAGAGAACCTAAAAGAAATGGACGAATTCCTTGACTCCTACAATCTCCCAAGACTGAGCCAAGAAGACGTGAAATACCTCAATAGGCCCATAAATATCAAGGAAATCAAAACTGTAATCAAAAGTCTCCCCAAAAACAAAAGCCCAGGTCCAGACGGATTCACTGGCGAATTCTTCCAAACATTTAAAGAAGACTTGTTGCCAGTTCTCCACAAGCTTTTCCAGGAAATTGAAAAGACAGGAACCCTTCCGAACAGTTTCTACGAGGCACATATCTCCCTAATACCAAAAGCAAACAAAGACACCACTAACAAAGAAAACTATAGACCAATATCCTTGATGAACACCGATGCGAAGATCCTCAACAAAATACTAGCAAATAGAATCCAACAACTCATCAAAAAGATCATACACCATGACCAAGTGGGATTCATCCCAGGGATGCAAGGATGGTTTAACATTCGGAAATCAATCAACATAATCCATCACATCAACAAAAGTAAAGATAAAAACCATATGATCATATCAATAGATGCAGAGAAAGCATTTGACAAGATCCAGCACCCATTCATGATAAAAACTCTCACCAAAATGGGTTTTGGAGGAACTTTTCTCAAGATAGTCAAAGCCATCTACCACGAACCTAGGGCAACCATTATCATCAATGGAGAAAAACTAAGGGCTTTTCCTCTAAGATCGGGGACAAGACAAGGATGCCCATTCTCACCACTTCTCTTTAATATAGTATTGGAAGTATTAGCAATAGCCATCAGGCAAGAAAAAGATATTAAGGGGATTCAGATCGGAAAGGAAGAAATCAAGCTCTCACTATTCGCAGACGATATGATGCTATACCTAGAGAAACCTAAAAGCTCTAGTAAGAAACTCTTAGAACAATTGACCTATACAGTAAAGTCGCAGGCTATAAAATCAATACCCAAAAGTCCATGGCCTTCCTATATGCAAACAATGAGACAGAGTAAAGGGACATGAAAAAAGCAATCCCATTCAAAATTGTGCCCCAGAAAATCAAATATCTTGGAATCAGCTTAACTAAAGAAGTAAAGGACCTCTACAAAGAAAACTATATAACTCTACTCCATGAAATAAAAGAGGACATGAGGAAATGGAAACATATCCCCTGCTCATGGATAGGGAGAATAAACATTGTCAAAATGGCAATACTCCCAAAAGCATCATACAGATTTAACGCGATCCCTATAGGGATACCCATGGCATTCTTCAAAGAAGCGGAGCAAGCAATCCTGAAATTTATATGGAACAATAAACGCCCACTAATTGTTTTAGATAGCTAAAACAATTCTTGGGAAAAAGATGATGGGAGGCATCACCCTCCCCAACCTTAAACTCTACTACAAAGAGGTAACAATTAAAACAGCATGGTACTGGAACAAAGGCAGAGTTGCAGACCAATGGAACAGGGTGGAATATCCCCACACACAACCTCAAATGTATGATAATCTAATCTTTGATAAAGGAGCAAGAGATGTGAAGTGGAGCAAGGAAAGTCTCTTTAACAAATGGTGCTGGCACAACTGGACAATCACATGCAAAAAAAATGGGCTTAGAACTCGACCTGACACCATGCACAAAAGTCAGATCAAAATGGATTAAAGACCTCAACATCAGACCACAAACCATAAGGTACAATGAAGACAAGGTCGGCAAAACCCTCCAGGATATTGAAGATAAAGGTATCTTCAAAGATGACACGGAACTAAGCAATCTAGTAAAAACAGAGATCAACAAATGGGACTACATTAAACTAAAAAGCTTCTGCACCGCAAAAGATACAGTGACCAGAATACAAAGACTATCTACAGAATGGGAAAGGATATTTACACAATACCCATCAGATAAGGGGTTGATATCAATGGTATATAAAGCACTGGTTGAACTCTACAAGAAGAAAACATACAACCCCATGAGAAAATGGGGCGAAGAAATGAACAGAAACTTTACCAAGGAAGAGATACGAATGGCCAAAAGGCACATGAAAAAGTGCTCTACATCACTAGTCGTCAGAGAGATGCAGATCAAAACAACCATGAGATACCACCTCACACCACAGAGACTAGCACACATCCAAAAGAACAAAAGCAACCGCTGTTGGAGAGGATGTGGGGAGAAAGGGACCCTTCTACACTGCTGGTGGGAATGCCGGCTAGTTCAGCCCTTTTGGAAAACAGTATGGACGATTCTCAAAAAACTAGAGGTTGAGCTCCCATTTGACCCAGCAATACCACTGCTGGAAATATATCCCAGAAAAGCCAAAAAGTATAGTCGAAGTGACATATGCACTTATATGTTCACCGCAGCACTGTTTACAATAGCCAGAATATGGAAAAAACCCGAGTGCCCTAAAACAGATGACTGGTTGAAGAAACTCTGGTACATCTATACAATGGTATACTATGCAGCTGTTAGAAAAAATGAGGTCATGACGTTTGCATATAAGTGGATCAACATGGAAAGTATCATGCTAAGTGAAATGAGTCAGAAAGAGAGAGACAGACATAGAAAGATTGCACTCATCTGTGGAATATAGAATAATAGACTATAAGACTAACGCCCAAGAATAGTAGAAATAAGTACCAGGAGATTGTTTCCATGGCTTGGAGGCTGGTCTCTCATTCTGGGTAACTCAGGGAAGGGACCACCAAGTAAAATGTGGTTGGATGTCATGTGGGGGAAGGGTGAGGCGGGCGGAATACAGACTAGAGACTGAACACAATGGCCACTCACCATCTTTATTGCAAACCACAACACCTAATCAGAGAGAGAGAACAAAAGGGAATTCCCTGCCATAGTGGCAGGGTGGGGTGGGGGGAGACGGGACTGGGGAGCGGGGGAGGGATGTTGGGTTTACGGGTGGTGGAGAATGGGCACTGGTGAAGGGATGGGTTATCGAACTTTGTATGGGGGAAGCACGAGCACAAAGATGTATGGATCTGTAACTGTACCCTCACGATGACTCTCTAATTAAAAATAAACTAATAAAAAAAAAACCACTGATAGGGCCAGGGAGATACTCAAAGGGCTAATGTATATGCTGCACATGCCTGAGACCCAGGCTCTATCCCTAGCTCCACATAGTTGCTTCTCTTTTCTTTAGTGCTCAACGTGCAGACCACACACGTTTGTCACCCAAAAGTCGGTCCTTTGGGATGTTTGTACTCTCATGCTTATTGGGACCCTGAGACATTCATGGAGGAAAAAAGGGGAATGTTAGGAGCCCCGTAAAAGAGGTTACGAATGCTGCCATTCAGTAGCTGATTTCTCTCCTTCAACATTTGCATTCCGAATGGAATTTTCTTCAGTGAGCTCAACATCCAGAAGATATGGAATCTGCACAGATTTTGTGAATTAGCAAAAGTAAACTCTTGGGACAGGTCCGCGTGTCCCCAGCCCCGTGTGTGCCATCCGGAGGTGGGCACCTGTCCCTGAGCCCTGCGTCGTGCAACCCAGACCTGAGCGCCCGGAAACACCTGGCCCTGGTTTACAGCCCTGAGAGCCCCCCTTCCCAGCTCCGCCAGTCTTCTCCACAGGTCCATGTGCCCCCAGTCGTGTGCGCCACCTGGAGGTGGGCCCCTGTCCCTGAGCCCCGAGCTGGGCAACCTGGACCGGAGCACCTCCCAGCTTCTCAGGTCTCTGAGGGTGTGTCCTCCACAGTAGGGACATGGCCTCAGCAGAAGTGGGCGTGGCCTTCTGTGTGGCCAGCGGCTGTTAAGGCTGCTAATGTGGCCGCAGTTATATTCTATCTTCCCAGCACTCTGGACCCACATCTCAATCTCTGTCAACTAATTCTGTTGAGATCTTCTTGGCCATCTCACACACAATAGGTCAATACTCCAATAGCCTGTTCCAACTTCACCAAAAGACCGCTGTACACAGGAAGCTGTATGTACAAGCCCAATATAAAAGAACACGTCCTCCAAAGCTTTACTAGATCCCTCACATAAGTAACAGAGAAATACCTAAGAGGAAGGACATATTGCAGAAGGGCAAAAATGTGACCACCGTTGACAGAAGTCATCTAGATCCCTTTCTTAGAGTAAGAGATAACAGTGCTAATGAACTGGAGAGTCCCATCTCCATACAACCACAACAATATGAAAAACAGAGCAAATCCCCACCATGAGGAGAGGATGAAGAAAAGAGTCCAGAAGCTTCAATAGGGGTTACCCACAAATATGATCTCTCTGATAAACAGTTCAGAGATGAAATGCAGAGGATGATCAATGAACTCAAAGAACCAGAGGAGCAGACATCCAGTAAACTAAAGGAAGGCATGACAGAAACAGTGGGTAAAAACAGCCAACAAAATACAGGAAGAAGTGAGCATAAATAAAAAAGCTGCAATCAGAAATGTCATGAAAAAAGCTTCGGTAGATGAAATGAAAAACTCAGTGTGTGCCCTCAACAGTAGAATAGCTATAGCCGAAGATAGAATCAGTAACCTTGAAGATGAGCTGCAGAAAGTTACAGGAAACAATAAACAGTAGGAAAGGACCTCAAAATAGCTGTAGGGTGAGTCAGAATCCTAGAGGATGATTCCAAGAGGAACAACATTAGAATCATTGGAGTACCAGAAGGACAGGGAATCAACCCCAATGAAAAAGCAACAGTTAAAGAAATCATTGCTGAAAAGTTCCCAAAGCCATCCAGATCCAAGGAACCAGAAGGGTGCCAGCTAAAAGACATCCTAATAAAAAGACTCCAAGACATATCTTAGTCACAATGATGGATGTCACAGACAGAGATACAATACTACAAGCAGCAGGTCAAAGAAGGAAATCACATACAAAGGAGCATGCCTTAGAGTCACAGCAGACCTATCAGATGAAACCATCCAAGTCCAAAGACAATGGTGGGTTATAGTGAAAAAACTCAATGAAATGAACACCTCACCAAAAATTATCCAGCTAAACTCACTCAAACTTGAAGGAACGATGCACTATTTTTCCAAGAAACAGCAGCTCAGGAACTTCAGAGACTCAAAACCAAACCTAAAGAAGGACTAAAGGGGCTACTCTCAGACAAGAAAACCCCCTACAAGCCCAGCAAACTTTTACAGAAAGATGGCACAAAACCCCATGACAATAATCTTTCTTAATGTCAATGGTCTAAATGCATCAATTAAGAGACACAGAGTGGCAAAATGGATTCAGAAACTGAAATCAGCATTCTGTTGCCTACAAGAAACACATCTGAACAGTCAGAGCAAACACAGACTCGAAGTCAAAGAATGGGAGACAATCTCGCAAGCAAACAACTCCCTCAAAACTGGGGTGGCCATACTAGTATCTGCCAACATAGACTTCAGGTTGAAAAAGATTAGAAGTGACAGTGAAGGCCATTTTTTATTAATCAAGGGATATGCACAATAGGAATAAATCACACTCCTGACTGTATATGCACCTAATGAGGGACCTGCTAAATAGTTAAAACAACTGCTAACAGATTTTAAAGAAGATATTGCTAGCAACACAATAGTAGTTGGAGACTTTAATACTGCCTTATCACCCCTCGATAGATCAACAAGAATAAAGCTCAACAAGGAAACACGGGCTTTGAAAGGATAAATAGAAGATTGAAGGCTAATAGGTCTATACAGGGCCTTACATCCAAAAAGGAAAGAATATACTTTTGTTTCCAGTGCACACGGAACATTTTTCAAAATATACCATGTTCTGGGTCACAAAATATACCTCAACAGAATCAGAAAGATAGAAATTGTATCAACTATCTTTTCAGACCACAATGCAAAAAAGATAGAAGTTAATCATGCACAGCAGTGGAGAACAAAATCAAACACCTGGAAATTAAACAGTTCAATCTTGAACAAGGAGTGGGTCAAGAAGGAAATCAAGAAAGAAATCAAAAGATACCTGGAAACAAATGAGAATGAAGACACGAATTACCAGAACCTATGGGATTCAGCTAAAGCCATGTTAAGGGGAAAATTTATAGCGTTTCTCAGGAAGGAAGAAAGGGTATACATAAATAACTTGACTTCACAACTCCAGATTGTAGAAAAGGACCCACAAAAGGAGCACAAAGCAGTCAGAAGGAAAGAAATAACAAAACTTAGAGCAGAAATTGACGACATGGAAACCCAAAAAACAATCTGAAAGATCAGTGAAACGAAGAGCTATAGTTCTTTGAGAAAATAAACAAGATTGATAAACCACTAACGAGACTGACAAAAAAGAGAGAGAGAGAACCCTAATAAATCAGAAATGGAAAGGAAGACATCACAACAGAAACCGAAAAAATTCAAAATATCATCAGAGACTACTTTGAAAGTCTGTATGCCACGAAACAAGAGAACCTAGAAGAAATGGATAAATTCCTGGATTCCTATAATCTCCCAAGATTGAAAGAAGAAGACTTGGAATACCTGAATAAACCTATTACTATCAAGGAAATTGAAACAGTAGTCAAAAGTCTTCCTAAAAACAAAAGCCCAGGTCCAGATGGATTCACTAGCGAATTCTTCCAAACTTTTAAAGAGGACTTGTTGCCAGTTCTTCTCAAGCTTTCTCAGGAAATTGAAGAAACAGGAACTGCCCCAGTTTCTATGAGGCACATATCTCCCTAATACCAAAACCAAACAAAGACACCACTAAAACAGTAAACTACAGGCCAATATCCCTGATGAACACTGATGTGGAGATCCTCAATAAAATATTAGCAAATAGAATCCAACATTTCATCAAAAAACAAATAAAAAGATCATATACCACAACCAAGTGGGATTCATCCGAGGGATGCAAGGATAGTTTAACATTCAGAAATCAATCAACATATCCATCATGTCAACAAAAGAAAGCATAAAAAACATATGATCGTATCAGTAGATCCAGAAAAAGCATTTGACAAGGTCCAGCACCCGCTAATGATGAAAACTCTCACCAAAATGGGTTTTAAAGGAACTTTCTTCAATATAGTCAAAGACATCTACCAAAAACCCATGGCAAGCATAATCCTCAATGGTGAAAAACTAAGAGCCTTCCCTGTAAGATCAGGGACAATACAGGAATGCCCACTCTCACCACTTCTGTTCAATATAGTACTGGAAGTACTTGCAATAGCGGTTAGGCAAGAAAAAGATATTAAGGGCGTCCAGATAGGAAGAAATCAAGCTATCACTGTTCATTGATGATATGATATTATATTTAGAGAACCCCCAAAGCCTCCACCAAGTAACTCCTAGAGACAATAGACTTGTACAGTAAAGTCGCAGGCTATAAAATCAATACACAAAAAGTCCATGGCTTTCCTATACGCAAATAATGAGACAGAGGAAAGTGTCATGAAAAAAGCAATCCCGCTCACAATCATGCCCCAGAATATCAAGTACCTCGGAATCAGCTTAACTAAGGAGGTAAAAGATCTGTACAGAGAAAACTACAAAACACTGCTTCACGAAATAAAAGAAGACATGAGTAAATGAAACATATCCCCTGCTCATGGATTGGGAGAATTAACATTGTCAGAATGGCCATACTCTCCAAAGCATCGTATAGATTCAATGCGATCTTTATAAGGATACCCATGAAATTCTTCAAAGAAGTGGATCAAATACCCCTGAAGTTCATATGGAACAAAAAACCCATAAATAGCTAAAGCAGTTTTTGGGAAGAAGAAGATGGAAGGCATCACCTTCCCCAACCTCAAAGTCTACTAAAAGCGGTTATAATTAAACAGCATGGTACTGGAAAAAAGGCAGAGCCGAAGACCAATGGAATAGATTTGAATATCCTTACACACATGCTCAGATATATGATCATCTAATCTTTGATAGGGAGAAAGAAGTGTGAAGTGGAGCAAGGAAATCCTCTTTAATAAATGGTGCTAGCAAAACTGGATGGCCACATGCAAAAAAAAAATAGGTGCAGACCTCTACCTATCACCATGCACAAAAGTCAGATCAAAATGGATTAAAAACCTCAACATCACTACCATTCTTGGGCGTTAGTCTCCCATTCTGCTATTTTATATTCCACAGATGAGTGTAATATTTCTGTCTGTTTCTCTTTCTGACTCATTTCACTTAGCATGATACTTTCCATATTGATCCACTTATATGCAAAGTTGATGGCTTCATCTTTTTTAACAGCTGCATAGTATTTCATCGTGTAGATGTACCAAAGTTTCTTTATCCAGTCATCTGTTTTTGGACACGGGTTTTTTCCAGATTCTGGCTATTGTAAATAGTGCTGCGATGAACATACAAGTGCAGATGTCATTTCAACTATACTTTTTTACCTCTCTGGGATATATTCCCAGGAGTGGTATTGCTGGGTCAAATGGGAGCTCAATTTCTAATTTTTTGAGGTCCATATTGTTTTCGAAAAGGGCTGAATCAGTCGGCACTCCCACCAGCAGTGTAGGAGGGTCCCTGTCTTCCCCATATCCATGCCAACACCAATTTCTTTTATTCTTTTAGATGTGTGCCAGTCTCTTTGGTGTGAAGTGGTATCTCATAGTTTTTTTGATCTTCATCTCCCTGATGATTGGTGATGAAGAGCATTTTTTCATGTGCCTTTTGGCCATTCGTATTTCTGGCTTGAGAAAATTTTACTTCATTTCATCACCCCATTTTTCTGATGGGATTGGATGTTTTCTTTCTGTAGAGTTCAACCAGTGCCTTTTATAACCTTGATATCAACCCCTTATCAGATGGGTTTTGGTGAATATCCTTTCCCATTCTGTAGATTATCTTTGTATTCTGGCCTATGTATCTTTTGTGGTCCAGAATCCATGACTTGGAAGCCAGCTCATATGCTGGGGGGAAAGGCAGCTCAGATAGAGAAGGGAACACCAAGTATAGTGTGGTTGGAGGACCCGCTTGGGATGGGAGATTAGTGCTGAATGTAGAATATAGATTGAACACGATGGCCACTCAATACCTCTATTGCAAACCACAACACCCAAAAGGAGAGAGAGAACAAAAGGGAATATCACAGAGGCGGGGTGGGGTGGGGGGGATGGAGTGTAGGGGTGGGCAGTGGGCAGGATACTGGGATCATCGGTTGTGGAGAATGGGCACTGGTAGAGGGATGGGTACTCAAGCATGCTATGACTGAAACACAAGTATGAAAATATGCAAATCTGTAACTGTGCCCTCACAGTGATTCACTAATAAAAGTAAATAAATAAATTAATTTAAAAAAGAAATAGAAAAAAAGAAATGATGGTTACAACTGCATAATAATCTATCAAATAAAAAATGAGAAGAAAGTTAAAAAAAAAAAGACCTCAACATCAGACCGGAATCCATAAGGTACATTGAAGACAAGGTCACCAAAACCCTCTACGATATTGAAGCTAAAGGAATCTTCAAAGATGGCACGCCACTGACCAACCAAGTGGCAACAGAGATAAACAAATGGGACTATCTTAAACTAAGAAGCTTCTGCACCTCAAAAGATACAGTGATCAGAATACAAAGACAATCTACAGAATGGGAAAATGGCAAAGGATATTCGTCCATATCTATCTGAGAAGGGGTTGATATCAAGGATATACAAGGCACTGGTTGAACTCTACAAGAAGAAAACATCCAACTCCATCAGAAAATGGGATGATGAAATGAACAGAAACTGTCTCAAAGAAGAAATCTGAATGGCCAAGAGGCACATGAAAAAGTGCTCCTCATCACTAATTATCAGGGAGATGCAGATTAAGACACAATGAGATATCATCTCACACCAAAGAGACTGGCCCACATCCAAAAGAACAAAAGCAACCGGTGTTGTCGCGGATGTGGGGAGAAAGGGACTCTCCTTCACTGTTGGTGGAAATGCTGACTAGTCCAGCCTTTTTGGAAAACAGTATGAACATTTCTCAGGCAACTAGAAATGGAGCTGCCATTTGACCCAGCAATACCACTCCTGGGAATATATCCTGGAGAGGCAAAAAAGTATAGTTGAAATGGTATCTGCACTTGTATATTCATTGCAGGACTGTTTACAATAGCCAGAATCTGGAAAAAAAACCTGAGTGTCCAAAAGCAGATGACTGGTTAAAGAAACTTTGGTACATTTACAAAATAGAATACTATGCAGCTGTTAGAAAAGAGGAAGTCGTGAAATTTGCATATAAGTGGATCAACATAGAAAGTATCATGTTAAGTGAAATGAGTTAGAAAGAAAAGGACAGACATAGAAAGATTGCACTCATTTGTGGAATATAAAGTAACAGAATGGGAGACTAACACCCAAGGATAGTAGAGATAAGCACCAGGAGGATTGCTTCACAGCTTGGATTCTGGCCTCACATGCTGGGGGAAAAGGCAGTTCAGATAGATTGAGGACCACCAAGTAAAGGGTGCTTGAAGGGCCCGCTCAGGTTGGGAGATGCATTCTGAAAATAGACTATAGACTGAACACAGTGGCCACTCAATACCTCTTTTGCAAACTACAACATCCAACAGGAGAAAGAACAAAAGGGAATGCCCTGCTACAGAAGCAGGAAGGGGGAGGGCCAGGATAAAGTGGGGGCAGGGGGAGGGGAGGCACACTAGGATCATGGGCACTGGTGAAGGGATGGGTACTGAGCATTGTATGACTGAAACTTAACCACGAAAGTTTATGTTTGTAACGGTACCTCACGGGGATCCATTTTAAAAAAAATGTGAATAAAATTGGTACCTGTCTCATGAAAAAAAAGTAAACTCTTGGAATGAGCTGTTCCTTGTAATGCCTTTGAAAAGCTTCCCCTGGCTTGTCTCATTCATCTTAAGTCTTCTTTTGCTTACCTGACAACTTGGGGCACTACCAGATGAATGTGGATCTCAGAGAGAGTGGACAGGTACTGTCTGAAAGATTGCCCTTAGAAATATGCCCCCCTACTTATAAATATCTGTGGACTGAAAAATTGTAATAATCTAAAGTGGATGTTTTTAAAGAACTGCTGATGCAACTGATTGTTTCAGGTAGAATTTTTTTCACCCTGGAAATTTTGTACATTATTATTCTATCACATACATTCAGTAATACACTTGAAATTATTTTGTAATTATAAGAAACTATTAAAATATTGTGTTATAAGAAACTATTATAATTATTTTAAAATATTTACCATGACATTAGTGCCCTAAAACATTTTAATTCAAATAAATTTAATTTACCTTAAGGAAAAGTAAAACAATATAATGCAATAATTATAAATGATTAAAAAATCATAACAAGAGGAACACTAGGCCAACAACCAGTTTGCAAACTGGCCATAACTATTGACTCTTTCCTTTTATAAATGATAAAAGGTTAATTTCTAGAAATAAGCCCAACTTGAAAAATCAATTATCCATCTTAATTTCCCACTTTGTGTCTAAAATATAAAAATAATATGAGAAAATATTATACAGTGACTTTAATTCAAAAGAGAGTTAAACATGTCAGATACCTAAGGATTCATCTAAATCTCCTAAATATTTATAATCTTGTTCCATATATATAGTATTATGAAGTATTTATATTTGGAATAATGACTCCAAGATTAGGTAGAGATAAATAGGTAAATCAACACAGAAGCAGTGATACCAGAAACCTTTATATGAGTCAGAATGTTAGGTCCTAGGATGCAAAATGAGGAGGACACTGTCTTGTTCATGGAGCAGAATCCCTAACAGCAGCTACAAAACAAGGGGAACATGGCACCCAGAACTTCATCCCCTCATACAACAATATTTCTTCTCCCCCTCCTCTAGTGCTGCCTGGTCCTGTATCATTGAGACATGATTAATTGAATATATAGAGAAAGGAACTCTGAAGTCAAACGCAGTGGGAAAACAGTAACAAGAAAGCATTGCATGTGGAATAATTATCCAGAATCTTCTATTAGCTAAAAATATCTAATTATCTGCTTACACACTCACAAGCACACTCTGTAGATGTAAATGTATGTGTGTAATACATATGTACTTGACATGGCAGCACAGTGTCACCTAGAATGAAAGTTGGACATTGCTATTTTTTTAACCCTGTCTTTAAAAACTTGCTAATCTCACTTTATTGTGTTCACTGAATGGTTTTCTGAAATGTTAAACATATTAATAAAGGTATAATTTTAAATAACTGAATTCAGTTGCTGTGTTCTCATATGCATTTGTAGTGCTAATACTAGTAGTTCAATATTAATGACTGTTTTTACTATAACTTTAATTTTAAGTGAGAACACATTATTTTCCTTCCTCATTTTTGATGATGTTTAAGGTTACTGTGATTTTAGCAATTGAAGTAAAGCCAATGGATAAAAAATCTTTTTTTATGAACAGATGGCTTTTCATATATGAAGACTTTGCCGTTTGTTTTAGTGCTTAAAAATCAACATTATTTATAAGACCACTTACATTTTGATATTAGTTAATGAGGAATATGCATCATTGATTTGACTAGCTTAAGAGGTCATTGAGAATTTGCCTGTTAACAAGCTGTGATCTGCTGAGCACACAATGACTTTGTTTAAAATTATCTTTTCAGAGCTGATCAATGACAATAACTGTTTTATACCAATCAGTCCTGAAAGTTGCTAATTACTTTGAAGGACATGGATATTTGGAAATTATTACCCAGGCTCCTTGAAATTGAGAAGAAAGTCACCTGGCATCTTTAAAATAAGTTTTAAAGCAACAAAGAAAGAAAAATTTAGCCACTTATGGTGAGGAGTCAACAAGAAATTTCATCAAAACTAAGGAGGAAGTTTGATCCTGTAACAGGAATTGTAATTGTATCTCAGATGTATTGTATCTTATTACACCAATTAGTTAATTGGTTAAACTAAAAATCTTATTCTTTTACAATGTAAATTCTTTAAAATTCTTTTTAAGTTAAAGGACAAACACACATCTTCTTTTGCCTTATACAGTTTATCCCTGAGATAATTTTGTGCAAAGAGCTGTGAAGTAAAACAGAGCTGGCAGGGTTTGTGTTCTTACTCTTTGCCATTTCCTCTTACTGGTATAGGACTTTGATCAAGTCACTTAACCTCAGTTCATCATTTTTAACAAGGAGAGAAAGCCCTCCTCACAAGGTCATTATGAAAATTACAGCTGTGTGTTACCTCCATATTCATGGAGCGCAGTAAATTCCAGGTCCTTCACTGGGCAACAGCACCTTCATTCAAATACCCAGGTCCTCCCTGTTCGTCCTACTCACTCACCTCCAAGGCACTCATCTAAGGACCTACTGACTGTGTTTTAATAAATGCGTTTTTTACCCCGTCCCTTCGATAGCTCAGCTGATAGAGCGGAGGACTGTAGTGGACAATAAATGCGTTTTTTATTTGTTAGTGTTATTAACTTAACATTACTTAGTGTTATATCCTTAAATATTCTTAAATATCAATGCAAGTATTGGCCATTGCAAGTATTTGTCTTGGAATTTTAGCCTGCCTTGGAGCATACATCTGTGGTTCTTAGCATCTTAGAAAGTCCCCTCAGAGCAAGACCATGTGGACTGTGGTGAAGCTGATGCTCCTTCTAGTAGCTGCAGGATTTGGTGTGAGAAAGAGCCTGTGCTCTTTTGAATAAGTAACAAGAAGCTCCCCTTCCTGGGGGCACAGATTTTTCAAGTTCAATTTTTTTCCCTTGACTTCCTTTTCTCGAAAGGGGAACACTTACTGCTGGTGTGACCCTAATCATAGATGACCATCTACTTTCCTTCTTGGAACTTGGAGTGTGCATCTTTTATGACTTCTGTCACCTTGAATCTTACTTCACTTCGAATTTAATGTTTGTTTTTTTTTTCCTGTGGTGGTTCTTAGTGCTTTTGGATAGCCTAATAATTTCTCCCTGACTTCTAGAATCCCTTTTTTGGCTGATGATAGATTTTATGTCAGCTCCTTTTTCACAAGTGGTCTCTTCTTTAACACACTTAATACTCTGTAACCACTAAACATCTATTGGAACGTTTGAAGCCATCCTGTCCGCTCTGTGACTTTAGGCAGATTTTTAACCTAAGTATCAATTTTCTCTTCTGTCAAATGAAGTTAATAATAATCTCTATCCGAGAATGATGCTGTAATGACTAAATTAGATAAAACAGAGAATTCCACTTTTATTTTCAGGTCTGTGATACATATGCATTACTTATTTCAGCTAGTTATTCAATTCCTCCACCTTTGCAATTCATGATTTGATTTTGGTCAAATGAGAGGGACTTAGTTTCTAGACTGAGTTAATAAATTTAGAAAAAAAATTATTTTTGAAAATCTAATCTCCAAAATAAGATTGTTTAAAAATAATCTTACCTCTTTTTTCTCTGTTTTTGGTTTGTTTGTTTATTTGTTTGTTTTTTACCTTGGCTTGCTATTCTGTTTAGTTTTAATTTTTTTCACTTTGTTACTTTGACTTGTTATTCTATTTAGACTTACTTTCTAGAAATAATATCGCTGGTTTAACTGTCTATACAAGCTGTGTTGCATATTTTCAATTATTTCGTCTTTCTCTTACCAGGAAGCTGACTGAAAAAACTTCCTCAAAATCATCACTTTTAAGACTTCAGATTAGAAATTACCTGTTAAATAGCTATATTTTATTTAGTTTTCAACTTTTTAAGTGAATCACTATGAGATAGACCTTACAAAACTTTTCATGATTGGATATCAGTCAGGCAGTATTCCAACACCCATCCCTCCACCAGTGTACATTTTCCAGCACCAGTGTCTCCAGGTTCCCTCCCATCACTCCCAGCCCCCCCCCCGCCTCTATGGCAGGCAATATCTACATTTTAAAACAGAAAAATAAATTTTCAGTGTCCAGATAAGACATTTTTCATTCTTATTCCTTATAAATCCAACAATCAAGTTATAAAAAATATTAAGCATCGAATACTCAAAAGTAACAATCTTTTGAAGCAAAAGCTAACATCTAACCTCTGTACTAACTACCTCTTAAAAATGTGTTAATATTATGATGAAGATATAATACAACACTTTATCTCTAAAATTTTTTATTTTGATACTGATTTACAGTAGTTGCCATAGTTTATTGATCAACTCATCAGTTCTTGGGTACTTGGGCTGTTTTCAGATCTTTACTATTGTGAATAGCACTGTAATAAAAAATAGGAGCACAAATACATTTTTGATATATCCTTTTTGGGTTTGGGGGATAGCTGCCAAAAAGTGGAATTTCTCTGTCACGTGTAAACCCAACTCTTACTTTTTTCTTACAAGTCTCCATACTGAATACAAAATTTTTATTAAAAATTTTGGTGCACTGGATTTAAAAAGCCCATAACAAAATAACCAGTTTTAATGAGACACATATAATATTCATATCAGTTGTCTATAAAAAGTTAAAAAATACCTGATATTATTTGATCAGGAAGTAGACATGGTAAGAATTGGTAAAGCGGGGCAATAGCACAGCGGGTAGGGCATTTGCCTTGCACGCGGCCGACCCGGGTTCTAATCCCAGCATCCCATATGGTCCCCTAAGCACCGCCAGGGGTAATTCCTGAGTGAAGAGCCAGGAGTAACCCCTGTGCATCGCCGGGTGTGACCCAAAAACCAAAAAAAAAAAAAAAAAAAAAGAATTGGTAAAGCAACTTCTAATCTTTTGATAGTTAATTTCTTTTTTTTCAAATAATTATATATTTTAAAGTATAGTAACATATAATTACAGTTTATCTTTACAATATTTTTGTGGAAATACATGCCTACAACCTATGTTCCAACTATACATATGTATATGTGTGTGTATATATATGTATATATATATATATATATAACTTCATTATTAAGGCTGATACTTAATTCGATGTGTGTTGTTATTCATCATTAACTTTGGTTTTGAGGAGCTATGCCTGTTTTCACCAAAAAGGTTTAATGGCTCATTTTATCTTTTTATTTGCTTCAACAGATTCAGAGACAATGGAGAGGCTATAAGATCCGGAAGTACTGTTTTAATTATTTTTATTTGAAGGAGTACCTGAGAGCTGTTTCAGAGACCAATGAGGCAATAAGGTAAGTAATGATCATGTCATCTGCAGGATATTTAACAGCTCAATCAATGCTGATCATTTCCCTAATGAAGATTATCTTATAAATATATTGATATCTGTATATGATTAAACATTTTATTATTATATTTCAAAATACCTTAGGTGATCTCTGGGCATGGTAGACCTATACAGGTCCTATGCAAAATAGTTTATTTTAAAAAATGATCTCATGTTAAGATGTATTTACCTGTAAAATGATGCCATCAATGATACCATAAGCATGGTAAGCCGGGGATGTCTTTTGGGAAAGATGTTCAGTAACAACAAATTGTTTCTCAAAGAAGGAAAAGACATGGATCCTAGGAAAATAGACCACTTGTTATCAGTTTGCCTCTTGTTGAATGCATAGGGATGGAGCCATGACCATCAGCCCTGTAATTATGTCATCTGGAGAGTCATACAAAGTAAAGCATTTGCAGCAGCATTCAGCCTTATGAGAACTTGGGACTTGTTAATATTATTTTCATCTTATTTCCAAAACAGTTATTTTTTTCTTTTGTAATAAGTCTCACAATGAGAGACGTTACTGGTGCCCGCTCAAACAAATTGATGAGCAACGGGGATGACAGGGACAGTGACAGTAATAAGTTTCATTCTAATATCACATAAGTAAGTCAATATGTGTCTGTTACTTTCAATGAAAAGTAAATGGCAAGTATTAGGATGTATAGGTTAGTTTTCTTTTCTTTTTTCTCCGTAAATTGTTACTTTAATCTTAAAATTCTTAAAACTGGGTGGGCTGGGGATGTGGATGTGGCCAAGTGGTAGAGCAGTGCCTTTCCTGGGGCTCTCTGCAGTCAGTAGGGGCTGGTGGATCACTTGAGGCAATTTGTTCTTTGTTTTATCATAGACTTTTTTTTTTAATTCTAGCACTCCTGGAACCTTTAAAATGGGATGGAATTAGAAATAATGAATATTTCTAATTCTATTAAAATAATGTTACATGTCATATATTTTTCCTTTTTTGTCCTATTGACTTAATAAGAAAAACATTTTTATTACTATAGCACCATAGTCCTGTTGTTCGTCGATTTGCTCAAACGGGCATCAGTAATGTCTCCATTGTGGGACTTGTTATTATTACTAAATGTGTTAATACTGAACCATGATTAAAGGTTTAGAATATTATTGGATGGGTCTATTATTATTACTTTGTTTTTTCTAGGTTGTATCACACTTTATATGGGATACATATATGCACCGCTATAAGTTTAGCTCTTTACATGCTTGGTTCTTTCCTTTTTGTGTTGCCATCAGTATTTCTTGACAAAGACTCCTGCTGTTAGATGAACTGAGTAGGGTATAGACTACAGGGATTATGGCACCGAGTGGGAAACTACACTGCTCTGTTTCTTCTCTGTCCAGCACTCCTTGTTAACGCTTCTGATCACCCGTTGTACGGGTGACTGACACCAAGCGATTTTTAGACCCCTAAATTTGGCACAGTTTAACTCAATTCTGAAACATCCCCCCATCTGGTGATAGCATTAGATCCCTGGGTTAAGGCCTCAGTCCCACGAAGCTCTCTTCCCTGCACCAGCTGCAGATATCAGTGAGGAGTAGTGTGTACGCTGTTGCCCTCAATGTCAGTTTAACTTAGTGACAAATTGGAAAGCCTCATGACCTCTTTCTCAACGTTAATCACTTGCTAGAAGAGCTTAAAAACTCAAGTAAACAATAAAAGTATTAATTGCATACTGATGATACGAAGAATGTGACTTGGGACTATCAAAAGGAAGAGATGTGTAGTACAAAAACAGGGATAGAAAGGTTAGATTCCATGTCCTCTTGGGGTAAACCTCCACAGCATCACCTTGTATTTGGCAGCCAGGAAGCACTCTGAACTCCAGTTCAAGGACTTTTAGGAGGTTTTTAAAACTTGGGCATGATTGATGGATTCATTGACTAGTACTGATGAACTCAAACTCTAGTCCTTCTCCTCTCCTCAAAGGTGAAGGGAGGGGAACTGAAAGTACCAACTCTTTCTAGGATGTCATTTTCCCTGACCTCAGCCCCCAGCCAAGAGAGTTCCCTCCTATTACCAGTTCACTGAAAGACATCACTGGGGGGAGTCCCAGGTCTCTGGGAGCTAGAAGTCAGGAAATGAGGGTGAATAGCAAGCATGGACTTATTGTAACCTAAGTATCACAAGCGTGTTAGCATTTAAATGGGACACCAGTATCTAAACATATTAGCATGGCCAGTCATCATTTTCTTTCTGGTTATAATAATTTTCGGGTATTGATAAAAGGGTTTTCTTTATTAGATGAGTCAAATTGTATGGCGTGTGGATTACCTGTTTTTAGAAGCGTGAAAAAAAAGTTCAGGGGCTGGAGAGATAGTAGGGTATTTACCTTGCGTCCAGTCGACCCGAGTCCCTTTCCCAGCTGTCCACTAAGCCCTGCCAAGAGTAATTCCTGAGCTCAGAGCCAGGAGTAAGCCATTAGCAACATTGGATATGGCTCAAATAAATAAAACAAGAAATAAAGAAAAATATCATAAAATTATCTGGGCTTTGACATTTGGAGAGTATGACTTAGTTCTAAACCCCTTTTTTGGTTATCACAAAAGACTAAAGCCATATTTATTTAGTTCCACATATTTAGGTCATTAATATTTTTCAAATGTATTATGGTATTGGACTGGAGCAGTAGCACAGCAGGTAGGGCATTTGCCCTTGCATGCAGCTGACCCAAGTTGGATTCCTCAGTCCCTCTCAGAGAGCCTGGCAAGCTACCAAGAGTATCTAGCCTGCACAGCAGAGCCTGGCAAGCTCCCCATGATGTATTCAGTATGCCAAAAACAGTAACAAGTCTCACAATGGAGACGTTACTGGTGCCCGCTCGAGCAAATCAATGAACAATGGGATGACAGTGCTACAGTGCTACAGTGATATATATGTATATATGTATATATTTATATATAAATGGGTAAATGCAACAAATTTATTAATTGTATTTCAGTTAGAATATTGTATTTTCAGGCAATATGATTGTTCATAATGGCTTTTTTAAAGAGCTCCTTATTGTTGGAGCTTCAGGTTTTCCAAATTTTTGCTATTTTAAACATTTCATCATTTTCTTATTTAATATGATATTTCCTTTAGTTTTTGCTTCATAAGCTTATTACTCTGTTAATTACTGTTCAATAATTGAAGCATTTGGTCAATTGCTTGTTTTTACATAGGTAGAGTACACATTGCATATATTTTGATTTATAGTGTTTTCATTTTCTATTAGCATATTTTATTTCCTCTTTGGAATTCATTTTTCAATCTTTGGCAATTGGACTTTTTCCTGTAGTAGTTTAAGTGAATTTATTTCTAGGTTTATTATGTTATAGTAAAAAAATATGTTTGAAACAATTATTATTGTAGAAAATTTATGGAGATGTTCACCCTATATGTGTATTATTTTGTTTTCAATGTTCTCTGATGGCAGATAAATGGCTTCTGTTTCTATTGCAGCTAATTTTGTGCATTTTAATTGAGCAGCACAACAGTTGCCTTTATCATCCTATTTTTATGTCTCTTAACTTGCTTTATCTTTCTACTTTTTACCTTTTCTTTTCTATTTATAATTTGTTTGTTTATGTAAAATTCTTAGAACCTTTATCTATGTCCAACTCCCAGCCCCTTTTCTGCTCCTGAATTTCAGCTTCTTTGGAAACTGAACTTCTCTACTCACCTTTGAATCTAGATAGCTTCATATCGCACTATTAGCCACTTCAGTTTCTTCACTCTTCATTAAATAACCCTTTCCTGGGGAGCAGGCTTCTATCCTCTCCTGTGCACTGTTGAGAGAGCGTTTTAACTTCTCTTTTCCTTTGATGCCAGTTTCTTAAGCAGTTTTATAAGCGGTCTCTTCCAATCATTGTTCTGTGCTTCAAACCTTGCAAGTCTCCTATTGTCTTCAGCAGACATTCCATTCCTCAACAGTCAGCATTCCGGTCTTATCTTCCAGTCTTCATCCACTGTGTGGTGTACAATGTCACTCCAGTTCTTCCCAAGCCAGTCCGTCCACCTCAGAGGCCTTAGCACTCCTACTCTACAAATGCTGCTTACGTTTTTTTTCCTTCCTTCCTTCCTTCCTTCCTTCCTTCCTTCCTTCCTTCCTTCCTTCCTTCCTTCCTTCCTTCCTTCCTTCCTTCCTTCCTTCCTTCCTTCCTTCCTTCCTTCCTTCCTTCCTTCCTTCCTTCCCTCCTTCCTTCCTTCCTTCCTTCCTTCCTTCCTTCCTTCCTTCCTTCCTTCCTTGCTTCCTTCCTCCCTTCCTCCCTCCCTCCCTCCCCCCTCCCTCCCTCCCTCCCTCCCTTCCTTCCTTCCTTCCTTCCTTCCTTCTTTCCTTCCTTCCTTCCTTGCTTCCTTCCTTCCTTCCTTGCTTCCTTCCCTCCTTCCTTGCTTCCTTCCTTCCTTCCTTCCTTCCTTCCCTCCTTCCCTCCTTCCTTCCTTGCTTGCTTCCTTGCTTCCTTCCTTCCTTCCTTCCTTCCTTCCTTCCTTGCTTCATTTTTTCCTTCCTTCCCTCCCTCCTTCCTTCCCTCCTTCCTTTCTTTCCTTCCCTCCTTCCTTTCTTTCCTTCCCTCCTTCCTTCCTTCCTTCCTTCCTTCCTTCCTTCCTTCCTTCCTTCCTTCCTTCCTTCCTTCCTTCCTTCCTTCCTTTCCTTCTTTCTTTCTTTCTTTCTTTCTTTCTTTCTTTCTTTCTTTCTTTCTTTCTTTCTTTCTTTCTTTCTTTCTTTCTTTCTTTCTTTCTTTCTTTCTTTCTTTCTTTCTTTCTTTCTTCTATTTTTAAATTGAATCACCATGAGATAAACTGTGACAAAGCTGTTTATGATTGGGTTCCAGTCAGGCACTGTTCCAAGACCCATCCCTCTACCAGGGTAAGTTTCCCACCAACAACTTACATTTCTTTTTACCAACCCTATAGAGTTAGGGTGTGTCTCACTCATGTGCCCAGACACTCTCATGCCAAAGTGACTTTAGACCATCTGCCCCGTGGTGGTGCAGTCTTACACCGTAAAATCGCTTACATGTCTGAGCCTTTGTAATTGTATTATGAAATCAGTGCAGAAGGTGGTGGGCTAAGGCTACCAGAATGCTTAGGAAGCAGACTACAGTAACAGAAATGCATGCTAAATTCTTAGATCATCTGCAAATGTTAATATCAACACCCTTAGGAATATCTGACTTTCTAAAAGTGTTCTCTTCTATATACTCAAAATAAATTTTAAGAAAATACTTCATGTTTAGGCAATCTGTTGACTTTCTATCTGAGAATAATATAGTCAATCTGCTTCTTTCTATTATCCTCTATCCATCTATTTAGCTAGATAGCTATTTGATTTGGGGGCCACACTTAGCTGAGCTCAGGGATCCTTCTTTGTGAATTTAGAGACCTGTTTGTGTTGCTGGGTACTGAACCCAGGTTGATTGCATCCAAATCAAGGGCATTACCTTCTGCACTATATCTCTGGCCCCTTGTACCACATATTTTTAAATGATGTTTTTTATTTTAACATAACTTGCTGTGCATCTCAATATATTTATATGTTCATAAATATGTTCATAAATATGTCTCACAAATATTATTTGACTTGCTTTATTTTTTTTATTGAATTTATTTATTTTTTAATTGTGAATCACCGTGAGGGTACAGTTACAGATTTACACATTTTTGTGCTTGTGTTTCCCTCATTACAATGTTCGAGCACCCATCCCTCCACCAGTGTCCATTCTCCACCACCAATGAACCCAGTGTCCCTCCCACCCCCAATCCCACCCCCCATCTCCGCCCTGTGGCAGGGCATTCCCTTTTGTTCTCTCTCTCCTTTTGGGTGTTGTGGTTTGCAATAGGGGTACTGAGTGGTCATCGTGTTCAATCTATAGTCTACTTCCAGCACACATCTCCCTTCCCGAGCGGGTCCTCTAACCACATTTTACTTTGTGTTCCCTTTTCTATCTGAACTGCCTTTTCCCCCAGCACATGAGGCCGGCTTCCAAGCCATGGAGCCAACTTCCTGGTACTTATTTCTACTATTCTTGGGTGTTAGTCTCCTACTCTGTTATTTTATATTCCACAGATGAGTGCAATCTTTCTATTTGACTTGCTTTAGATAACTATTTTAATAAAGTTGCTTCAGTTAACTTTCAAGAAACTTCAAGAAACCACCAAGTTACTTATGCCACTTGGCACCTCTTTGTCCAAATTAGTCTTATAATCTTTGTTTCCACACTTGTGTTAGCCTTAATCACATATTTAACTGGACTTAATGCTCAGAAGCATTCCTTTTGCTGTCCTTTCTCCATTTGTACTTGGTTTTCCTTTATTTTCTACCCTAATAAGTTTTGTGACAAGGCACACTCAGGTAATATTTCCAAATTCTTGTGTTTAAAAATATTTATGCTTGGTGGCAATTTCTGAAACTTTGGTTAACTTCTTTAATGTTTGATATTTCAATGAAAATACTCTAAGCCCAACTAGGTTTGGCCTGCTTTTAGAGGTGACATAGTCATTTTCTCTAGACTTCCCCTGAGAAGTCTTTCATTTGGGGGTGGGAGTGGTGTTGATGGGATACACCTGGTAATGATTAAGGCTTACTCGTTACTCTGTGCCCAGGGATCACTCCTGGCTGTATATCCAGGGTTTATTTCTGGCTCTGTGCATAGCGATTACTACTGACTCTTAGTGATTACTACTGACTCTTAGTGATTACTACTGACTCTTAGTGCTTAGCGATCACTTCTGGCTCTGTGCCTAAGGATCACTCCTAGAATCTGTGCTCAGGGATCATTCTTGGCAAGCTGGGGTGACCCTTTGCAGTGCCAGTGATTGAACTTAGGCTGGCCCCGTGCAAGGCAAGCACCTTAACCCCTGTATTCTCCCACTTTCTCCACCTCCAAAGTCTTTTTGTTAAGGGTGAGCATCATCATAAGCAGTGCTCTAAGGGAAGGGCCTCTCTCACCAATGCTCAGCCTAAGTGTGTGGATGGATGGCTCACTGTCCTTTCTAGCACTGGTGTGCTACTTGGACCTAGCAATGCTGGGAGCCACCAGACACCAAGGACAGAGCCTCTAATGCTTTTGGAGCAGGGATCAAAGTTAGGGCCTTGAGCATGTAGGGCATGTCCCCCAACTCTTTGAGACTATCTCCTCAATGGCCATCCCTCCTCCAGTCTTCTTTTTTTAATTTTTTTGTTTGGGTGTTTGTTTGGGGGCCACACTCAGCACTACTCATGGCTTATTCCTGGCTCTAAGCTCAGGAATTACTCCTGGAGGGACTCAGAGGACCATAGGGGATGCTGGAGATAGACACGGGTTGGCTGCATGCATGCCTTACCCACCTTACTCTCACCCTACGCCTAAAGTCTTTATCTTTAAGTTTTAGTCTTTGCTAATGTTTTTTTTTATAATCTCTTTACTGTTGTCATGAATTTTTAATCTGCCTCTTTATGTATCTATATATTTTGGTTTGGGGGCACATACAGCTTACTCAGGGCTCACTCCTGGCCCTGTGCTCAGATATCATTCCAGAAAAGGCTTGGGGGATGTTAGGGATCCACCAGGCTTGGCTGTCTGCAAGGCAAGCACCCTATCTGCTGTACTGTCACTTCAGCCCGTATTTTCATCCTTGATATTATATAATCTGTTAAATTGTATATTTAAATTTTCTTCTGTGCCAAGAAATAGTTCTTGGATTATATCTTTGCATTGATTGGATTGTTCAGGCCGTCACCTTGGCCAGTTCCTCCCTGCTTCGTATTTGCATGTTCCCTTTGTTCAGTAAGAGAGTTGATTCTTAGCATTTTGCCTTGGACAAAAGTTCATTTACTTTTACTGAGAGCAGTTTTTCACATGGGCTGTCTTTCAAATTTTTATGTCAGATTTTAATATTGCATTGAAGCAATTTTGGTATATTCTAATTTTTTCCACCAACAAATTTAAAGGTATAGTTTCTAGATTGTGAAGGACATGCAGAGCATATAGTATATTTCTGTCTTTGGACAGGATAAAATCATTTACGGAAAAAAAAAATAGAATATACTTTACATGCTTTCACTTGAATTTGGCAGGATACCAAACAACATTAAGCTTAATTTCAGTGTATCTGCTCTTTTATTAACATAGTTTATGCTATACTTAATAGTAAAGAAATGAATTCATATACAAGAGTATATTTTCATAAGCAAGAGTCAACCTATCACAAAGATGAATGGAATTGATTAATTTAAGGCTGAGTTTGCATTTGGTGGACATGTTCCTTTGTGAAATCTAGCTGGAATTGCAAAAACTGCTCCAGGTTATGAATAGGGAAATTATATAATGAAATTAAAAATTAGCTACAAAGTCACAGATTGGTAACATTAATAAAACATTATTAGCTTAGAGTGCAAAAAACTGAATTTCTTGACAGAATTTCAAGCTAAAAGTAATAGATGACTCCAGTGTGAATACCACAATGTCGTTTTTGGTTCTTAAGATCTCCTACACTAGCTCTGTTTTGAATAAACATTTGTCCTTCATCAACATAGAGTAGTTTTTGAGCATGTTGACTCTGTGTACCAGGGTTTGGCTAGACAAATTTGATGGGCTTTTCTTTTTTCCTAGCTCTTCATCTATTACAAAAGTGGTTTTTTTTAGAAATTTAATTAGAAAATATTTAGAAGTCAGTAAATATTTAGAAATTTTTTTTTGAGAGTACTTTAGGATCTTTATTTTTTTAAATTTATTTATTTTTTAATTAGTGAGTCACAGTGTGGAGTGAGGGTACAGTTACAGATTCACACATTTTTGTTCTTGTTTTTCCCTCATGCAATGTTTAAGAGCCCATCCCTCCACCAGTATCCATTCTCCACCACCAATGAACCCAGTATCCCTCCAACCACCCCCTCTGTGGCGAGGCATTCCAATTTGATATCTCTCACAAAAGTGTTTTTTAAAGGATGTATTTGCTTTCTTTTTACGAAACAGGTTTATTAAGGTATAATTTATTTAACAGGTAATTAATCGATTTATAGATTGTTATCTCATGGCTTTTAGTATACTCACAAAGTTAGGCAACCTCATGGTTAATTTAAAACATCTTTATACGATTAAAAAATCCTGTTACCTTTGGCATTTACCTTTCAGTCTTCCCTCCACACTCATGGATAATATGAGATAATAGACAACCACCAGCTTGCTTACCCTCTCTATTGTTGTATCACTATATCCCGTTGTTCATCGATTTGCTTGAGTGGGCTCCAGTAACATCTCCATTCGTCCCTGTTGCGTGCTAGTATAGCCCAATGGCATATTGGGGGCTCTTTCAGGGTCAGGGGAATGAGGACCATCATTGTTACTGTTTTTGACATATTGATTTTTTTGTTTTTATGTTTTTTTGTTTTTGGGGGGTTTTTTTGCTTTTTTGGGTCACACCTGGCAATGCACAGGGGCCACTCCTGGCTCTGCACTCAGGAATTACCCCTGGCAGTGCTCAGGGGACCATATGGGATGCTAGGAATCGAACCTCGGTTGGCCGCGTGCAAGGCAAACGCCCTACCCACTGTGCTATCTCTCCAGCCCCTGTTTTTGGCATATTGAGTACACCACAGGTAGCTTGCCAGGCTCTGCTGTGTGGGCGGGATACTCTCCGTAGCTTGCTGGGCTCTCCGAGAGGGACGGAGACTTTTGGAGCAGCCTCTTATTGCCTTTACAGGTGTTCCCAGTCTACCAAATGTAAGCTTTTGGTTTTGTTTATTCTGAATATTTCTTTTACAGTGACTCTTACAATGTGTGACTGAACTTGATGTTTTCAAAGTTCACATACATTATAGTACATATCAGTAATTTAGTTTCCGTTGCTAACAATTATTCACACTAGGAATGGCATAAATATTATTTATTCATATTTCAATTGGCCCTCTGTTGTCATCCATCCTTGACCTTATCATTATTCTGCTTCAGACTGACTACATGGGTCATTTTCCTCCCTAGAACAACATCTCCTGACTTTTCTTTCTCTGTCCTGGAAAATAGTGAGATTCACTCACTGATTTATGAATCCATATTATCTTTTCATATTTATTTCCTAGGAACAACTGCTGTCATACTCCATACGGAAGGAAGGTTTTTGCATCATATTTTAGATGTTTTATTCACTTGCTTAATTAGCACATTATCTGGGTATGACATTCTTCATTGCAAGTAATTTTTCCTTAGAATTTTGAAGGTATGGCTTCACAATTTTACACCATTCAATTTATTTAAAAGGTAGATCATCTATTTATAGAGTTGGCTTTTAGTATATTCACCTGTAGTATATTTTTATTTACTGTTTGATTTCTCTTTGAAACCCATCCACATTTTTCTTTTTGAATATGTAATAGTTAAAGTTCACCAAGAAGTGGATGGCAAGATGAAATCTGATATGTATGTGACTTATTGGGATGGGAGAAGATGCTGGGAACTTTCAGTCTACAAGGTAAGTGTGACATACATGAAAGGAAGGAATGGAGGAGGTCTTTTAGCAAAGCTCCTTATGCCCACAGTTCTGTTCGGACGAAGCTGCTATCTTGCCAGAAAGATCCTGATAGCCATCACCTTTCTGTCACTTACTGGAAGTGACCTAAGGAGGGGTAACATGGTGGTGAATTTTTAAATAAAGCTTTAAATCATAACAGGAAGTATATTTATTCCCATATTAAGTAAATGACCACAGATTTAAAGGGAAATTAAAGGTCTTGGTTGTCATTAATGCAGAAATCCTTTCTACATCTGGCATTTAGATGAGTCTTTTCCTCAGAACATTTTGTACTTCAAAAACCAGCCTATTTTCAACTAAGTATATTTACTGGAAAATAGAAGTTTAAGAGGTCTGTCTTCAAACTTTCAAGTAACATCATGGCCCATGTTTTATTTTTTCTTTTTTGGGTTACACCCGGCAATGCACAGGGGTTACTCCTGGCTCGTGCACTGAGGAATTACTCCTGGTGGTGCTCAGGGGACCATATGAGATGCTGGGAATCAAACCCAGGTTGGCCGCATGCAAAGCAAACAATTTATATTGCTCCAGCCCCATGGCCCACGTTTAAGAGGTAAAACATTGTAGGCAAAAGACTAGGTTTGGGATTAACTTGTAAAACACATTCTCAATAATTAAATCTGTGGTCATTTGTTTAATATGGTAATAAATATACGTAAGAGACACAAAATCTATGTATTTACTTATCGTAGAACTTAAGGCACTTTGAATTTCATAAAGGTGCTTAGAAGAAAAACCTCTGTCATAAAATTAACAGTCAAGTATGTAGCATAAGATAATTACTTAACATGACAGAAATGGATATGATAATACATGAAAATCAAGGCCTGTGTATATATGCACACATTATGCCATAGTATTTGTAATCCTTAATATGATATTTAAAGTGTACATGGTATATCACAATATTTTTTAAAGTATTTTGTAATAGTAGATATCAGTGAAATGTATTAGATACTCATGATGTATAAAGATTGCATTTCACTCCTACAGTTAGAGAACTTTATCTAAGGAGGCAAGACTTAAACAAATCACTCAATTGATCTTTCGAGATTTGGGAGAAGAATGAAAAATATACTTAACATTAACATGGCCATTATTCCAATTTTAATACTACATGTAAAAATTCTTAGATTAATTGTTATGCTAGCCAAAATGCCTAATTAGAGAAACCAGGTTCTCATTAAAATGTATTATCAGTGCCAGAGAGATAACTCAGTGAGTTGAATGCATTCTTTGATGCACTAGGTTTGATCCCCAGCATTGCATATGGTCCCCTGAGTACCTCCTTCTGGAAGTGAATTCTAAACAGATCCAGGAGTTTCCCAGAGCACCACAAGATATTGCCCCACACCTAAAGCAAGTAAATTAATAGATTTAAACTAATGCCTTAGCAACTCTTTATGATGTGTGAAGAGTTGATGAGATGTCACATTTCGGAAAACTTGCAGGCCTTTCAGATTGCCTGTCATCTTTGCCATGTGTACACAGAATGGGCTGTGTTCTGGTTTTCCTCTTTTTTTTCCCCCTGAAATCCATATATCCTGAAATATCTGAAATCCACTAAACTTGGTATATTAAAACTGCATCTCTGTTCTTTTCCTACTGTTGGGCATGTGAGCACTTATCATTGAACAATGAGAAATTCTCTTAGATCTTCAAATTCATGTTTGCTTTCTTTCTGTTAGATTTACTCTTAAACTATCAGCATTTGATTCCAATCATAATAGTTACAATCCAGAACTAACAGGTTAACAGCTTGCTGTTTCAATATATTTGTGCTAGATACTGTCTTTGTAATCTGCTGATTTGCATTTGTTTTCAAGAATAAAGAAAAAACTTCAAAAGTGATTTCTATGAGTATATGTCTAGTTTCTGAGAAAATCTGTACAAAAGATTTGATCATTCTCTTGCATCCTTATGAAGGTCATCTGGGACTCTCAACAAGAGCACAATTATAGTCTTTAAGTAATCTTGCAGTGGCAAGAACTCAAACAGACAGCACATGCTCTGGACTAATGACAAGACTCAGAAACATGGAGTTTCTCATGCTCTGCATCAGGGAAGCACAACATTACAGATTTCCAGCTCTCGGGGCTTGAAGACTTTAAGTACATTACATTATTTAGGCAGCACATTCCCAGTTGTGCTTTAATTAACAAAGAGATAGAAACTTAAAGGAAACCAGCATGTCCTTCCAGACTGATAACATGTGCAACCCCTAAAACTCAAAGTAATTCCCAGAGTCAAAATCTGTGACTCCATATGGTCATTACTCCTCCTTTTGTTCATGTGGATTATTCAGAACATTCACCAACTTCAGTTTAGAATCAGAAGTAATATTAAGTAGGATCATACTAATGTAAAACAATAATCTGTAGTATTTTTAGCCCATTTGGATCGGTAGCAGGGTGGATAGGGCGTTTGCCTTGCATGCGGCTGACCTGGGTTCGATTCCTCCGTCCTTCTTGGAGAGCCCGGCAAGCTACTAAAAGTATCCCGCCCACATGGCAGAGCCTGGCAAGCTACCCATGGCGTATTCAATATGCCAAAAACAGTAACAACAAGTCTCACAATGGAGACATTACTGGTGCCCACTTAAGCAAATTGATGAACAGGATGACAGTGATACGGACAATGCTATAGTGCATTTTTAGTCCATAGACACTGAATATATTCTTAATAATAACTTCCTCTTGAGATGACAAAAGCATTGTAGACAAAAAACATTCTGAATAGTTCATGGTGCAAAGAAATGGAAGAAACATCTTAAAATTAAAGACTCGATGTTGCATATCTGTATATAGTTAGTTAATAGCAGTCTGTTATATGCTCAACAGAGATGTTATAATTCACTATCAAACTAAAATATATCTGGAAAATTTAGACACTGCAAGTAGTGAGAAGCTCAGTCAATAGACTGTAATCTCAGAGAGCCACATCTGCTCAGCTCCTGTTTACTTATGGTACTGATTGCGTTGTCTCATGCAAATCCCTTTCTTGGATGTATATATTTCAGTATTTCAGATCAAATACTGAGTCATGATTTAAGTAGTGTGGGTAAAATAATGAGCCTAATTAGGGCAAATGTGGGAAGTTGAATGTTGTCATTTGGCCTTTTTTTTAAAAAAAATCCAAACATACTACCTCTTTCCATTTAAATATTGAAATTTCTATTAGTAATTCTGAGTTGTGATAGAGGTTAACTAAAGTCACTAAGAGTTAATTCTTAGTGCCTTACTGATCAACTTCTTTGTGTTGGGGCTAGAAAATGCAGAACTCACTTTTTTCAGATTGTCCTGTGATAAGAGGTGCTATGTGGGGTAGTCAAAGACAGTGAAGCACCAGCAATGTGTTCTTATGGAAAGCACTTAAAATGGGGATGGAACATGTCCATGCCAGGAAAAAAGAGTTCTTTGCAAGTTACATCATCAGGAGACATAAACCACTGTAGCAATTTGAACTGGGTACATTTAAGATAAAGCCTTATTAACTAATTAAAGGTGATTAACTCTAAAAAGATATGGAAGACAACACAAAAATGCATAAATAGTAAATATTGGAATAATTTTTCACCTCTAGGCCTGTTAAAGTACTCAGGGGAGGAAAATGTTTAGAGGCAGCTAATTGATGTTGGGATTTACCTTACTGGAAAGGATAATATTGGTTTGTCCTTTCTCCCTTGCTACAGAGAGCTTAGGTTTTTTTGGGTGATACCCATCACAGTGCTCCATTCCTCTGTGTTTATTGGTATGTAGCTCTAAACATTTTAGGGTAACATTAGTATGTCCTGTTTCCCTTGCCACAGGGAACTCAAGTTTATCACAGTGCTCCTGAGATACTTCCATTCCACTGTATTTGTCTGTAAACTCCTTTCTATGTTCTCTTCCCCAACCTGTCTATCATCTTTTTCCCCTAATCAGACTCTGTTAATTTGTAAGGTCAGATTCCTCAGAAATCTATGATTTTACATGTATGAGTGAAATATTGCCTCTTTTCTCCTTATGTCTTTTGAATAGTTTACTTTAAGGCAATGTCCTTTTTGTATGGACAAAGGAAGACAATTAATATTATGCCTTTGTAATTTGGGAGTAAATTGTCTACAAACAATCCGCATTCCAGGGCATCTGCTTTCTCAACTTAAGCCTCAGTTGCCCTTAGTTCCTAGCACTCCAAAAGCAGGGTCCCAACAAGGGACTGAATGGACCCAGGGCAAGCTGTGAGCTACCCTGGCACTGAAATGGGCAAGGCCACGGCGCCACAGTACTCAACTATAAGTTGAGAGCATGGTCATGGACAAATGCTGTCATGATTCAAAAGTAACGAGGAGATTAGGACCTTGCTAGGGTTAGGGAAAGACTAATCTGGCCCAAGCACTGTAGTCTGAGATCGAAATGACCCCAGGAGAGCAATTCTATAAACCTAATGTATCTCTTACTGTGTCCGTACAAAATGATTTATATGATGAATGTTTATATGTTTGTTGGACAAGGAGAGGAGAAACACGCCCATGTGACTCCACTCTTGGGTGGGTCATCCTTCTGAACGAGAATCTGTCCTAGAAGCAGCTTTCCCTGAGGGAAAGACTTTACCTCTGTTGATTGTATGAACACATACCTATGTGTAAGACCCAACCACTCATGCTTTGGGATTTAACTAGGCTTTAAGAGGGGGCAGGGGAATCCAGAGTGGAAAGGAGAATGAAGTGGGATTGAGAAGGAGAATGAAGTAGCATGAGGGAGGAAGAAGCAGAAGGAGAATCAGAAGTGAATGGAGAGGAGATTGGCATAAACAGCAATTGAGACCAACCAGTCTGGCCCTTATTTCTTCCTTCACCATTGACCTCCCTGGGGTGGGGGAAGTGGCGTGAGACTACTGAATGCAGGCGGCGAAGAGAGACAGCTGCCGCCTGGCCTTTTCATAATTTATTTTTAGTAAATATACAGAGATTCTTCAGTTTCATCACCAAATCCAGTGTCTTGAAGCTTTCTTCCTTGGTCTCTTTTAGTTCAGTATTTAGGACTTCAATTCATTGATTATTTATATTTGGCGTATGGTAGACACCCACTTTCGTTCCTCTGAATCTGGATATCTAGTTTAACCAACATCATTTGCTGAAGAGACTTTCTTCCATTGAAAAACATAAGGAGTTAAATATTATTAAAGTTTATTATAAGGGCTAACATATATTTACCATTTAGTCCACAAAAAAATGCACTAAATCCTTTTTTCTATGATCTCTTCCATTTCACCACAAATCTTTGAGGTAGAAGTTATTACCAATTTTATAATTCATGTAGAAGAGTTTTTGTTTCATAAAACAAAACTTCTTTATGAGTATTTTCTATAGGATCCCTAATTGGGATAAAGATAGCTTATAGAAGTTTGATAATGAGTGATTGGGTTAAAGGAAGACTAAGCATAGAATACGAACAGGAAATTACATAGCACTTACTAAAATGAAGTGAAACTCATCCATAGACAACATTAAAATCTGTGTTACATTAATTTTCTTCTGTAAAACTTACCAATTTGCTTTCTGAAGGAGCTCTGAAAGCTAGTAAATAAGACTATTACTATTAAGCAAACCATTAATGTTAATGAAAAGAGTATATATTTCTCTTCTTTTGATATAAGAAATACATTTGGATAAGAAAATGAAATGTCTGCTTTATAGATGTAGCAGGTAAATGGTTGGATAAACTTCATCGATTATAGTTTTAGTATTTTCTTTACTTATATCATTGCACTACCTAGTTTCAGTTTCACAGTTTATCTGTCAAAAATCAGACCAGCTAAGTGGGATAGAAGAAAAGGTGCGGTTCCATTAAAGTCTAACATACCATTGGCTGTCAGGGAAGCCTTGTTAGGCTGTCCATCCTCATTTAACTATCCCACAAGATCTCTTAATGAAGTTAAGCCCCAAGTTCACTCCAATAATTCTGTGGCAAGAGTTTGTGCAATGTAACGATTCATCACTTGTCAAGAAGGCACTTTTGGTTTATCCATTTAATAAGGGCATCCTCTAGCTTGCTTAATTAGAAGTGAACAGTTTGCATATTTACTAAATGCAGAGTGTCATCGCCACCACGGCCTATTGCCTACATGAATTATTTCTCTATCTGCAATAAACAGCTGGGTAATTATTACTGCCATAATCAGATAAATTCCCTCTGTAAGGCTTTTCTTACATGGCAATTCTTTGAACTCATCCAGTGCTGAACAAAATTTATGAACTTCAGCAGCTTGGCCACTTTTTCATACTCTGCTGTCCCTGCTTCTATTTCAAGGACGTGACTAGAACACCATTGGTATTGTATAAATAAGGAAGATAAATATGATTATATTCAATAAACTTCATTTCAAAAATATAATTTTCTGACTTCAGCCAACTAACTGGTAGGTAAATGGCTTTATTTAATGATATGTATCTTCAATGACATATATTTACATAATATGTAAGAGATAAAGTCAAGGAAGTAAAGAAAATGTTTTAATTTTCAAGAATTGAAATTAACAGTAATGTTAACTCTATTTGCAAACCTTTCTTTCTATGGAATCAATTTTATGTGAAGGTGCAGTAATTTCAGCAATGAATTTGTTAAGATTTAAATAATATTAATTTAATCTAATCTAATCTCAAATTCAGTGATAGTTTGTTTTCAAAGCAGTGTCTGTCTGTATAGTTAGTAATATATGACATAATCCACTTTAAAATATGGAGTACCAATCATAGCCTAATAATATACTACATTTATTTATTTATGTTTTTTGGGGGGACCACCCCTGGCACTGCTCCAAGCTTACCTCTGATGGTGCCCTGGGGAATGTATGAGGTGCTGAAAACTGAATCAGAGTCTGCTTCATGCTATTAATAATATGCCAACTTTTTTGATCGTGCTTCAAGACTAAGTTGTTGAGAAAATATGGTTACTGCTAAAAAACATTTCTAATGTAGAGAGTGGATTTCATCTTACTCAACCTCACTGAGGCATTTGACTGCTCTGTTCCTCATTCTTTTCCCCAATCTTTCTTGGAACCTGGATTCTCAGGGTCTCCTTGTGTCCTTCCTCCTTCTTTCTTCAATTTCCCTTGCTGCACACCTTGACTGGCCCAATGTGAGATGCTGTGCCCTTGCCCTTTGCATATGCTGAATTGTTTTCCTCTCGTGTTCTGGCCACTGTATTTAATGATTTATCAATTCAAATCATTCTTTTGTACCAAAATTTCTTCTGATTATTAGAACCAGCTATAAACATATCTGCTAAAATTACCACTTGGATGTCCTCAGATTTATCAACCTAAGTGAGTGGCTGTTGAGTTTTTTAATATTGTCTCCACTCGACTCAACACAATAGGATATGGTACATAAGAAGTGAGAAATAATAGAATGGCGGGCTGTGGTGAAGGCAGGTCCACGTGCCAGGCAGGATGTGGGAGCAGCTTTCGGTGGATTGGGAGCGGCCTTCCCTGGCACCTTCCAGGACGACGGGCGAAGGAGAGGCGACAGGCAGACTCCCGGGCATCGTCCGATCTTTCCCTTTAAGGTGTAGTCATAGTAGTTTTTGTAGTTGTCTAGGTCATCAGAGTTCCATCAGTCTAGTCTCCTCTCAGACCTCAAAGTCTCCAAAGTCTGAGTTTTCCTCCTTGTCTCCTTGTTTTCTTCTCTTCGTTGCTGTGCTCTCTTTTTATCTTCTTCCTTTGTGTCTGCTTCTATATGTGCAGTTGTGCTCTTAAGTCCTCTGTCTTCTGTTCGTGCTGTTGTGCTCTGTCTCATAAGTCTTCTCTCTGCCGTCAGTGCCGTTGTCTTCTCCTTCAGTCTCTGTCTCTGTCTGTCTGTCTGTCTCTCAGTCTCTCTCTCTCTCTCTCTCTCTCTCTCTCTCTCTCTCTCTCTCTCTCTCTCTCTCTCTCTCTCTCTCTCTCTCCCTCTCTCTCACGGAGACCTCGTAATCTTGTAACCTTGAAACTTCGTAGCTTCGTAACTTCACTATCCGACTGGCTCTCTGAGTTGACTTCGGTGACTGACTTTCTTCTGTGCTTCTCACCTTCTGACTGACTTCTCTTTCCGTTCTAACCTTCTTCACCCTCTGATGTTCTTCCGTCCGTTCCAACTGTTCTAACCTGACTTCTTTGGCAACCGACCTCAGACAGTGATCTCGCTCGACTTCCAACCTCGGCGACTGATTCTCTTTGCATTCTGACCTTCGCCTGATGACTAACCTCCCCATCCCCTTAGAGCATAGTTTATATAGGAATCGTGTAGGGTGGGGATACAAAGGTGAGGTTGAACATTAGCCAATCAACAAAAAGAGATAAGGTCACTCCTCCAGGAGATCAACTAAAATCTCACTAAGGATTACTAGGAGATTACTAGAGATACGCTCAAGGGGGAGGATTCCACTCATAATGTATTGCTTTCTTCTGTCCTCAGCTAGTATCACTGTGTATCACTGTCATCCCATTGTTCATCTATTTGCTCCAGTGGGTGCCAATAACATCTCCATTCATCCCGGCCCTGAGATTTCAGCAGCCTCTCTTTACTTGACTTCCCAAATGAAGCTATATTGGAGGCTCTTTCAGGGTTAGGGGAATGAGACCTGTTAATATAACTGTATTTGGCATAATGAATATGCCACGGGGAGCTTGCCAGGATCTTGGCTGTTGATGGGATTACATGGCACTGGGGGCAGTTTTGGGTGTGAGTGCCAAGCTACTAGAAAATGGGGGATCTGGATGGAGGAGGCCCAGTCCAGATCCAAGCAGGCTTGGAGATCTCAGCCCCGGGTCCAGCGTACCTGGGCTCCTCTGCTGGTTTCTTCATGCGTAAGGCTTGTCCAATCATGTGGAGAGTGGCCCTGAGCATGGCTGTGACTGGATTCTGGAGGTTTTTGGCTGCTGGGACTCTTCTTGGGATGGGGAGGGAAACTCAACCTGCCCCCCTCCGAGGGGCCCCAGTGAGGACAGCCTGGCGCAGGGGCAGGAGACTCTGCATCTCTCTTTTCCAGGAGCTTTGTTTTATGGTCTCTGGATCTTGGTCATTGATGGGATTATATGGTGCTGGGGGCCATTTGTGGGTGTGACTGTGAAGCACTGGAGAAGCTAGTAATCCACTTAAATAGTCGTAGTAAATTTATTTCTAATATTTCTAGCAATGTCATTTTGTATGAGCACAGTAAGAGATATTAAACTTAATGTTTGGTTCTTCCTGAGGACATTCACTATATATTCCAGACCATAGTCCTCAGGCCAGGTCGTCTTCCTGACCCAGCAGGGTCCATATTCAGTTGCCTGTTTTGGGTCATGACAGAGTTCATCCATGACTGTGCTCTTAACTCATAGTTAAGTATTATGGCGCTTGGCCTGGCCCATTTCGATGCCAGAGTAGCTCACAGCTTGCCCTGGATTCATCAGTCCCTCATCGGGACCCTGTTCTTGGAGTGCTGGGAACTAAGGGCAACTGAGGCTTAAGTCAAGTAAATGTGGATGCCCAAGAGTCAATTAACTCCGTGTTACACAGCATAGCATCAATTGTATTCCTATGTCAGTACAAAAAGGACATTTCTAAATTAACCATACAAGTGACTTAAAGGAAAGAGAAAAGCAATATAGGATTATTGGTTGTGCCTCAGTTGCTCTGTTGTAGGAGTGGCTCAATAAACCTTAAGGTCTCTGTGGGAGCAGCAAAGTGTTATCCAACAAATGGCTATGTAAAATCATATTTCCCCAAAGCTCTACATTTGACAATGAAATGGAACAGTTCTCTGAGCTAAAATATTAGAAACCCAAAACCGCGCGGCCGCAATAGCGGCCGCGCGGACTCAAAGTCTTCACCTTTACCAAGGAAGAGAAATTATTATATGATGCTTATTCAGCAGGCCTGATTGTTGGGGAAAATTTCCAATCAACAATAGTGAGTTCTGTATGGAAATATGAAATGTACTCAATATATAGAGAGAATAATGGGAATATCATCAGCTACTTAGATGGGGGGAGGGGTGGGAGGGGGGTGTATTTGGGTTCTTGGTGGTGGAACGGGTGCACTGGTGAAGGGATGGTGGTTTAATCAGTATTTGACTGTGACTTAAACCTGAAAGCTTTGTATTTTTTTGTTTTCACTGTGGTTCAATAAAATATTTCTTTAAAAAAAAAAAATTTTCATAATAAAATGTTGGAAAAAAAAAAATTCTTCTTCGGTTTAGTTGTGACCCTATGGAACCTTATGTAATTAACTGAAGATTTATCAAAAATATTATTTGACATAAAATAACTTAGGAACATTAATATAACACTTAACCTTAAAACCAAAATGCATACATTTCTATTCTCAGTTTTTGAAAAAGTAAATAATTTGCAAATGAAGTTTAATCATTTAGACAATGTTATGCAAATACCATAAATGCTGATTTCTAATTTTTTCACTATGCACCATTATTTTTCTAAATAAATAGCTATAATAGATTTGAAAAAAAAAAAAGAAAGAAATGGAACAGTTCTCATTTAAATGCCTGCTCTAAAAAACATAGGATTGGGGCTAAATACCCATTCAATCTATTGAAAACCAAGCCTGATCTTTTAGTGTTCTAGCTTTCTTTCCCATACCTCGCTCATCTCCTTTCTTACCACTGATGGAATGATTCTTCTAAAGCTTGACCAAGGTAATTTCATTCTGCTTCATCTTCTTTCTTTATTATCTTTTTATTTTTATAACTATTAAGTCATCAGTTTAATTATACACATTCTGTATTTCAACATCAATCCCACCACCATTGCACATTCCCACCACCATTATTTACAATTTTCCCAACCCCCCTTAAGCCTGCCCCCATTGGAGGCCCTCAATTATATATTTTATACTGATTGTTATAAATAATTTTCTAAAAATATGATCAAGAAATGTCCCCTTACAAGAAAGCTAGTGAAAAATGTTGTATCTCACTATGGAGCCATCAAGCTCTTATATAAGAAATTACTAAGATGTGGCAGGTAAAGCCTTCTGTGTTTCTACTTTCTCAGTCGAGATGGGTTGCCTTTTTATATTGCACCCCACTTAGTCTGGTGTGCTCCTCCTGGTTTATCCGTGTTGTAGAGTTTGAGGTATGGCACAGCTGTGAATGCAGCCACACACTCCAGAGTGTCCACAATTTTTAACGGGGTGGTGCACTGCTGTTAAATATTTACCTGGGTGGCAGCTTTGGGGCACGTGTGTGACTGCTGGGCTTCCAGAAGTACAGGGAGAGCTGCCCCTTCCTAATGTATGCTTTATGGCTCCCAAGAATTCCGCACTGCAGAGAATGAAGAATGAAAATACTCGTGTGTTTTTCTCTCTCTTCTATGACGATTATTTCCTACCTTGTATCCTGTCCAACAATAAGTTTTTCCTATGATCAGTTAACAAGCCTTGGCCCAATAAATCTTTTTTCTGAAAACACATTACCACATTTTCTTCGCTTGTTTGTGACATACAGCTTAAAAATAATATTGACCTCCTCCTATGGTATACTGCTGCTTCCTGGCCTCTGTTGAGTGGATTTCATGCATGCTAAAGCAGCAGCTATTATGTTTGCTTTAAAATGAAATAAGCACATTTCAAATGAGAGATAATGTGTGTTTTTTGAGTAAATAAGACAGTGTAATTTTTCTCTTAGAATATGACAGCTTAGGTACCCCAACTCTGAGCTTTACCCAAATAAAATTTCTGTGGCTTGATCTTTATCCTCCTAGCTGAATGTCTGAAGATGTATAAATGAGAGAAAATACCTGCATCTTCATGTGCTTCATGCAAGAAAATCCCCCATGCTATGTCTCAGAGTCACCATCTGTACAGTTACTTCATTTCACAAAAAATAGCATCCTGTTAATACCGCCTGCCCCTCACTAACCTCTGTGGAGTGTTGTGAGAATGAATTAATGTGTGAGAAGCACTCAGAGCTCCTGACAGTAGTACACTGTGTAAATAAGTTTCATTATCATGCCTACTGTTGTGCCTAGCTTGAGGACACTCCAAATTATTTGACATCATAGAGTCTATATCAAATTGTACCTCCTTGTACAGATGCTGCCTGGAATAATGATAAAAAGAAATAATTTTACAATAATAATGTGCATATTTTTAAAAAGAATACTGCAGCAAAAAATTATTTTCAGTGAGTCAAGATCAGAAGAAACTAGATTTTTATGGATTGTATTTGAATGGAGTTTTCTTGTTTTTTTAAAATAATGCAAAGTAGGCAAAGGAAATAATGGAGCAATTGGATTATCCCCTTTTATAATTAGGGTGAAGTCATGCTATTATAAATTTTTAGCATTAACTTCTTTGTGGCTTTTTTTTTAATTCTCAAAATTTCTTGTATATAGAGTACACATCTGATTGCATTATCATTAGAGAACTTATTCACCCTTGCTCAAGAAAACCTTCACTGAAGTTCTTCTTCTCCAGAGTTCTTTCCTTTCCCAATTTTGCTTTTAGATGGGCCTCTCTCCCAAAGTGAGCTTTGTAAAGAATCCAGCCCTGTCAAATCTTCTCACCACCTCCAGTGCTCTATTTAGTCAAAGTTTACTTCTTGTCTAATGAGTTCCCAGCTCCAGGGCCTACACTCCATGGGGTGTCTTCTATAATCTTACCAGTGGGAACTTTCTGAACTTTGATAGGGCATGAGTGTTTTGTTTTGTTCTGTTTTTTTTTTTGACCATGACAAGTAGACTTTATTCCAGGTAGATGAGGTTATTTTTACATTTGAAAATGAATTATTGTAATATACCATATCAACTTGGGTGAAAAAAATCTTATTATCAAATATAGTCATATTAGGGCTGGAGCAATAGCACAGTGGGTAGGGCATTTACCTTGCATGCGGCTGACCTGGGTTTGCTTCCTCAGCCCCTCTTGGAGAGCCAGGCAAGCTACCAAGAGTATCTCGCCAACACGGCAGAACCTGGCAAGCTACTCATGGCATATTTGATATGCCAAAAAAAGTAATAAGAATCCTCACAATAGAGACGTTACTAGTGCACGCTTGAGCAAATCAGTGAGCAACGGGATGACAGTAATACAGTGATACAACTGGATATTTTTCCCCTAAGAAGAGGGTCAATACTAGGATCAAGGAAAGGATACCAACTCTCACACATATATTCAACATCAATAGATTTATTCTGGCCACAGTCTGGACTTCAGTTTCTTATCAGCTATTTTATTTACTAACTACTTAAAGGAAGCAAGGGAGCCTTTGGGCATCTCTTTTTTAAAAAGTTACTTTATTAGAGCACTGTGATTTACTATGTATTGATAGTTGAGTTTTAGAAATACAGTGTTCCAGCACTGGTGCTGCCCTCAGTATCAGCTTCCTCCACCAGTGCTCCCAGGTTCCCTCTTCTAACCCTCACCCCCAGCCGCCATCTGGACAGGCACCTTTTTAAGTTTGTTTATTAAAGTTTGGGTCTCATGATTTCAGAGTAATTGACTCCGTGGTTTGGGCATCTCTCTTTTGTTTGATATGTTCCATATCCTTTGGTCTGCCAACTTGATAATCAAGTGTTCACTTTCTTAATAGTCACTCAAAGTATCTTAGACATATTGAAGAGCAGTTGTTCTATACTGCAACAGAGGGTTTTTTGGAGTAAATATGTTTATTTTTCAATGAGTGAACATTGTCTTAATATTTCTCAAATGTTAAAACTTCAACTCCAGATCTCATAGTCAATTGATAAGCTTGGGAATTGAATTTGAGTGTGTAGAGCAAATGACTGTGTGCTCTAGAATGTTCCATTTCCAATGGTACATTCCCTTTATAGATCCTGCCCTTGGGAATTTAGAAACTCCTGTCCACTCATTAGATGAACTAGGTGACAACATGGAAGAAATAGTGATTTAAACAAACAAACCAATAAAATTAAATGATTTAGATACCTTAGTGGTTTCCAGGAATCTATTCTAAGGTTCATTCATCTCCAAATATTTCTGAATGTCACACTTCAAGTATAGACTTTCAGTGCTTTATTTGTGGTTAGTATTTTCACTTGTAGATGAGACTTTGTTTTTCTTTTTTATTTTCTTGTCTACTTAATTTGGCAAAATTAATAGGGACATGTTGACAGCAGACAACTGTTAGAGATAAAAACATAAGCATATTCAATAAATTTAATTTTAAAAATCTGTGTCATAATATATCAGGGTAGAAGTGTACACTGTTAGTTACTTTTATTTTAAAGACTTCTGACAACAGGAGCTCATCCTTGATATTTTCTGCCATCAATCAGAGATTCTAGAGATTTTTTTGAAGCTACTTCCTTAGATTTTCTTAAAAGAGATGCAGTGCTGGAATTTTGGTTTTTATTTGAGAAAATGTGTGAAATTATTCGCACCTCCCTCTGAAATTTTGGACAACTATGCATTCAAAAGAGCTTCCATATATATTTCAGCTTCTTTTGTGAATTGTTGGTTTCCATTAAAGTGCAGCGGTGTACATGCATTGTCTCCTTCATGGTACTTTGCAATGCATTGGCTAATACAATGACATTTGAATGACTATTACTACTGGACTATTATTGCATTACCTCAGTGTTCATTACCGCTGACTTACATTTCTCCAACTGCTGCAGGAGATTGCCTTGAGGCCTGTCATCAGAGCCTCTGATTGAGTTGGTCTGGGCTGTACCCCAGTCTGTTCCATGGTTAAACCCTTGCTGCCATTCCAGGAACTCCAGGAGAACTACTGGGTCACAGACCACGAACCGGAATCCTGCTCTCACCCCACAGCCCAGCAGAGCTTTCCTTTTATCCTTTAGTTTAATC